>NW_017729032.1:173684276-173691702 GCF_001723915.1 Gavialis gangeticus
CCAGGCTGACCTGGACAGGCTCAGCAAATGGGTGGATGAGAACCTGATGATGTTTAACACTGAAAAATGCAAGGTACTCCACCTTGGGAAGAAAAACCTGCAGCATCCTTATAGGCTCGGCAGTGCTACGCTGGCTAGCACTATGGAAGAAAGAGACTTGGGGGTCATCATTGACCACAAGATGAACATGAGCCTGCAATGCGATGCTGCAGCTAGTATAGTGAGCAAAACGCTGGCTTGCATCCATAGATGCTTCTCAAGCGAATCCCGGGATGTCATTCTCCTCTTGTACTTGGCCTTGGTGAGGCCACAGCTGGAGTACTACATCCAGTTTTGGGCTCCACAATTCAAAAAGGATGTGGAGAAGCTTGAGAGAGTCCAGAGAAGAGCCACATGCATAATCAGAGGTCAGGAAAACAAACCTTATGATGACAGGCTGAGAGCCATGGGGCTCTTTAGTCTGTAAAAGCGCAGGCTCAGGGGTGATCCAATGGCCACCTATAAGTTTATCAGGGATGACCACTAGGATCTGGGGGAAGTTTATTCACCAGAGCGCCCCAAGGGATGACGAGGTCGAATGGTCATAAACTACTGCGAGACCGTTTCAGGCTGGACATAAGGAAGAATTTCTTTACTCTCCGAGCTCCCAAGGTCTGCAACAGCTTGCCATCGGAGGTGATTCAAGCACCTACATTGAACACCTTCAAAAGCAAATTGGATGCTTCTCTTGCTGGGATCCTATGACCTCAGCTGACTTCCTGCCCTTCAGGCTGGGGGCTGGACTCGATGATCTTCCAAGGTCCCTTCCAGCCCTAGTGTCTATGAGATCTAAGAAATCTATGAAATCTCTTGGGTGCATTCCATCCAGGCCCACGGACTTATGGATATCTAGCCTCTCAAGGTTTTCCCTCTCCTGATCTACATTGATTGTGGGTCCATCTCCCACTGCAGATTGTGGGTCCATCTCCCATTGCAGATTGTACCTGAACATGTTTAGCATAAAATGTTAAAAGTATAAGGTAATTTACATTGGAGTAGGTTTGTTTATAGTCTTATTTCAATATTTAAATCATAATTCTGAACATTAGTATGCCTTACTCAGGCTGTCTGACAGTATGACCCACTTGGGCGGGTGAAAACTGATGCAAAGTAATCATTTAGGAGACTGGCCTTTTCTTGGGTGTCAGACATCAGCTGCCCATTTGATATTTTATTACAGGGTGAAATAGAATCACAAACCTGTAGGTAAGCAACAGTTCTTGTGCCGTATAGGTGTATAAAAAGAAATATTGTATAATATGCATATATTATATTGATATGATATTTTCATTTGATGCATAGCCCTCTCTTCAACAAAATCTGTACTGCAGATTGTGCCTAAGCATGTTTAGCATAAAATGTTAAACTATAAGGTAATTTACATTGCAGTAGGTTTGTTTATAGTCTTATTTCAATATTTAAATGATAATTCTGAACATTAGTATGCCTTACTCAAGCTGCTTTAAAAATAACTCCATTAGAGAGAGGAGGAGTACAGCATTTGTGAAGTGGGAGAAGACGGATAACCATGAGCAAGAAGGTTATGCATGTGTGGGGGGAATTACAGCTGTGATATGGTAGCTAAAAATTATAGCAGAGGGTAAAACAAATAGCAATTTAGTGGAAGTGAGGGTCAGATCAAATGACTAGGGAATCAATAATGGGATAAAGAACATTTCACTTCTAGGGCACCTTTTAGCACAGACCAAAATTTGTTATCACTTGGTGGCCTTTTTACAGGCTTTTATGAGATGAATTGGTCATTTCAGTCTTCACTCAGCTTATGGAAATCTATATCACAAAACTTATCACCACATCTGACACGTGTTAGAATCCTTGTTAGCAGAGTACCAAGGAGTTATGGAAGTTGAAACTGCTGTCTTTTTCTGTGGTGCAGCTGGTCTCCAGATTTCTCTTTACAACATGTCCCATCTCTGTGCAAAGAAATTGCTTTTTTCTTTTCTGTCTTCTTGTGTAGAACATGTAGGGCTTTGTTTCCCAGAATGGTCAGTCACTGGTTAGCACTGATTATATTTAAAAAGGGAAGGGCTGTATTATTAGGTACTGATAAGTATTTGGTACTGATAAGTATTCTGTACCTAATACTGAATGGCAGTGTGGAAAGATAACATCAGAGTGCTGGAAAGAGGAGAACTAAAGAAAGGGAAACACAGATTGGGGAAAAGAGTTTGTTGAGAGTGATCTGAAGCTGAGTAGAAGAAGGAGCAGCAGTCTCAAAGGGGAATAGGTGATAAACAGTGAACCATATAGTGGCTGAATTCTGAAAAGACAACACAGAATGAACACTGCTTTTATAACATTATAAAATTATAGGTAAAGTCCTAAATTTAGGCACTCTAATACAAGGATTTAAAAACCAGAAATAGCTTTGGGATCAAGAATCACATTGCAGTCACCCACTCCACCGGAGAGTGACTTAAACACTTTCTCATCCATCTTAGTTGTTCTCACTCTGGCCCCATGACTCTGGCACAGGGGTGGGCAATTATTTTAGTTTGCGGGCTGCTTAATGAGTTTTAGTGAGCTATTGAGGGCCATAAGGGTAGCTCTTTCCCTTGACAGGTGCCCCACCCCCTGGTTGCTATATTGAGACCAGAAATCCTGTCCCTAACCCCTGACCTTTACCACTGGATGTTCCTTCCCCTGCTCCTGAAAGTACTCTGGGAGGGTGTGGGGGGGAGGGTTGCCATCTTGGAACCAGAAAAAAAACAAATCATACTCTAAAAGTCAAACATGTACTATAGCATATTTTAATTTTATTTCAAAAAATATTTTTTCCATGATTTATGTTTGTATACTTTATATAGAGATGATTGCATAATAGCTCAAAAATAAAGTCTTACTCTTGTATATTGTGTGTGGGGGGTGTGAGGTGTGGTTGGAGGGTGGGGGTATGTGTATGGTGGGGTGTGTGTGCATGTGTGGGGGGGGTTTGTGAGGGGGTGTGGCTGTGTGTATGGGGACTGTAAGGTATGTTGCAGGGTGTATGTATTTTTAGGGGGGTTGGAATTTGTGGGGTGTGAAGGAGGGTGGGGGGACCTGCCTGCACACTTCCCCTATGGCATGCAGCCCCTGCCACTGGTTGAAGCAACAGCAGCAGGTCCTTGGGGTGTTCATGGCCCATGCAGGCACTGCTGTCTGGTCTGTAAAGCTCTGGCCCATTCTGAGAGCTGCACATGGTGGCAAGGAGAGGAGCTATGGCTGGTCCATCTATATTTTGCCGGGCTCCCTGTAGCACATGTGCAACTCCTGCCACTCATGTGCCACCAGAGGGAAGCCCGGCACAATATAGATGGACCAGCCATAGCTTCTCTCCTTGCCACCATGTGCAGCTCTCAGAATGGGCCAGAGCTGTGTGATGCAGCTGGCTGCCTTCCCTGCTCCCTGCCATCACGTGCTGCTTCTGGGACCCCTCTGGGAAGTAGGGTATGGAGCTCCTCTCCATTTCTCGTGCAGTCCTAGCAGCTGCATGTGGCAGCAGGGAGTGGGGCCAGGCTGCCAGCTCCATCGCTTACCCCCAGTGGCACGCAAGTGCTGGAAACTGCATGTGCACTGTGAGAAGTACCATATGATAGAGGCGGGCTGGCTTGGCTCTGCTTCTTGCCACCACATGCAGATTCCAGAACTGGCTGGAGTTGCACACAACTAAGTGGCGGCACCTGCATGGGCTACAAGTACCCCAATGGCCCACTGGCAGTGGCAGGAACTGTACACCATAAGGGGAACCATGTGGGGGAGTCCCCAGCCCCCCTACTTCCATCACAGCCCACAAATCCCACACACCCACACACTGCCCATCTGAGCTCCACACTTCTGCCATCCCCCTGGGCATGGGATCCAGGTTCTGTGCTCCTATCATTCCCAGTCCCAAGCTCCATCTTCCTGCCCAGCTGAACCTCCTCCCTCCCCACCCCTGCCGCTTCCCTACCTGCAGCCTGGAGTGAGTGCTGCAGCAGCAACAGGAGGAGAAGCCTCTGGAGGTCAGGAAAGCTGAGCAGGTCCCCCAGTGGCAGCAGTAGCCCCATCCAGAAGCTGTGTGGGCTGGCTGAACTGGGCCCTTTCATGCATGAGGGTCAGAGCAAAGTGTTGGGCTTGGCAGGATACAATTAATTGGTGGGTGTCCACTTTTGGCACTGGATTGAGGACCCAGATACCTTGTTCCAGGCAGATCCAAACCCTCAGACTGACCACAACCTTTCCATTTGATAATAGGCAAATTTATTGATACCTAAGCAATTAATAATACAAAATAATACAAGCAATTCTATATCTACCAGTCCTAGGGCTGTCATCAAAGTCAAGGTATGTCTGGCCAGAATGTGAGTTTCACTCTAAGGTTCTCTCTTGAATGTCAAATGTCATCAGCTTGGAGGTTAGAGGCCAAGGGCACCCCCTTCCCCCCCTCATTCCCCTCTCCAGTGGGGTGGATGAGCTGGGTTGGTGGCATGCCCTCTGTCCATGGTGACTTTGGGTTCACCTCTCAAGGACCCTTTATCAGGAACACTTTTCAGGGACAGGGGACCCTTTGTTGCTCTAAAGTTTCTACTTCTGTATTTTTTTTCACTTCCTGATGACTGTTCATCTGTGGACATCACTGATTGGTCTTTCTGTGGTCATCAGACTGTCTGCATTCTGCTATCATATTTCTTTTGTTTCATAAGCCCATCACATGCACACATCTTAACTTGGGCTTTCTGGGTCTTCTCCTAATTTGGTCTGTTCCCCCAAAACTGGAACCTCAGGCCCCCAGTTTCTTGGGCCTTGTGAGCTGGTGCCACCTTATCTCATGTTATGGAACAGTATGTGCCCACAATTTCCTCAGCTATGTGTATATCCAGTGGCTGTGTTATGTTAGACACCCTGTCTGCCTTAAAAGCTGTGAGAAATGTGTGACCAGGCCTTTAGAAATCAATTAACCCTTGCTGCTGCCCTGGACTATTGCTCTAATGCATATATATATTACCTATAAACTAATTCCCAAAAGCAAACCTCTAAATACCGTTTTGTAGCCATAACCTGCAGGCCGGATAAAATTGTCTGGTGGGCTGGATCTGGCTTGCCAGCCATATTTTGCCTGCCCCTGCTCTCATATATTTGGCTGCTCAGTGGGCCAGCTTCAATAACTGTTGAATCCTCCTACTTAGACAGTTATGGAACCAGTCCAGATCTGGCCTTCATGTTTGCAATTTTAAGCAGTTTTTCAGCCATTGAAATACTTCTTGTTTTAAGAGTTTTACAAGATTTGGGAATGTAATTTCCAAAAATGCTCTTCTGTCATTTATGGCTTATGAGCACATCTTGGGTCTTATTGGGCACTTCTACATGAGACCTTTATTGTGGAGTTGCCTAATTATGTCCACGGGAAATGTCTTGGCATCTATGTGCACAGTGCTATTAGGATGGAGTAAACTAATTAACTCTGCCACAGGTTAGTACTTGTAAATACAAATACTATTCTGTGGCAGAGTCTTTTACTCCACAACAATGCACATATAGACACTGATGGGGATGGCTAAAACTTGAAGGTGCTTCAGTGTGGGGTTTGCCTGCCCCACACTGAAGCACCCTCATGGCCCAGCCAGATCCTCCATTGCATGTTGAGCTGGGTTGGAGCAGCCCTGGGCTGGCAGCCTGACCCCCTGGGCCCCTTGACAGCTGGGGCTTCTTTAACCCAGCTCAACATGCTGCAGTCCCAGGTGCACATGTACATGCAGCACAATATGCACCAAAATTTATTGCTGTGCATTAATAGCACATGTAGATGTGCCCATTGAAAATCAATGAAATGTGTTCCTAAATCATTTAAGTTCCTTTGGAGATATTGTTTTTAAGTTCTAGCCATTAGTCATGCAAGACACCTAAATTGGATGCCTAGCTCCATGGCTCACAAATATCTAAAGGTGCCTAATTTCTAGTGTAGTGGCTGGACCACTGAGCTAGAACTTGGAAGATCCAATTCTGTCATGAACTTCCTGGGTGATCTTGGGCAAGTCATTTTCCTTCTTTGTTCTTCTTCAGGACCCCAACTCAAAATGAGATAATATTACCAACCTCCTCTGTAAAATGATTCGCAATCTATAGAATGAAAAACTCTATAGAAGAACTGCTGCCATTATTGCAGTTGCTGTTTACGAACAACTTCATTTACACTGCCACAAGAGGGCAATGTATCCCCTAGAGAGAGGATTAATATGATAGTAGGGAGCAAATTAGAGTTCATAAATCATGTAATAAGACAAAAAGAAAATCCATTCAAAAAGAGTTTGCTTTGCAGTTCTGTGTGAGAAGATTCATTTTTAAAATGTTTGTTTTTCTTATTTAATTCATACCTCAATTTTCTAGCCTTCCAAATGATAATAAAATGTACTGGATAGGAAATAGAACTCGGTGAACAGTATTTTTGGCAATATGTTAGAAATTGCAATATGTATAGATTATCCAGTAAACCTAAATTATTGGCACTCATGAAAGATTATTTCTATTTATTTTCTTTTATTGTGTAATATTTTGTGGCAATGGCCACAATACTGTTATTCACTTGTTATAGTTCTAAACTCCAGTAGATCATTTACACTGTAAACTTCCAAGATCAAATCCTAAGATGTGCTGAGTGTCTCAGACTCTCATGAAACCATCAGTGCTCAGCATTTCCAATGATTTGATACCAGCGTTATTGGATTAATATCTCCTTTATTTTATACCATTATTGGAAACATTAAATGGTATTTATTGTTTTTCCTATTGAAGGGTAAAAATAGAGAAAAGCTATAGAGATGCACTGCTACCATGTATGTTGCTTTTGCACATAAATATAATTCATATCAAGATTTTAATGGTAGAAAATGCTTCTAGATATACAAAATAGCTTATTCACTGCAAACCTGCTGCTGGACCATTTGGAATTAAAATGGATTTTTTTAAATTTAATTCCTTTCTATATTAGGTGTTGAGTTATTTATCTGTTTGTTTTTTTATGACAACTGGGTACTGATAAAGGATGCAAGTATAGCATGGGAATAGAATTCAAGTGATTGTCATGCCACAGGCTCACTATTTAACCACAGGCAAATCACACAGTAAAAAAAACTAATGTATTCTTCACAGAGGACTAGGTTTGGATGAGTTTGGTTTTTTTTCCTTTTTTTTTAGTCTCTAATAAGAGCATAAAAGTCTGAGTTTGTCATGTGCATGTGTATACATCTTCACAGTTTCTGCAATTGTCGATATTTGCTGGTGAATGAGTAAACACGAATGTAATAGGCTGAACAGATTTTACTGAGAGCCTTAGGATCTGCAAAATCCAGGTGTGGGCTCCTGCGGGGTGCATGGAAGAAAGTAAGTAGAACCTTTGTCAGCGTATCTGAGG
>NW_017729032.1:173696702-173699939 GCF_001723915.1 Gavialis gangeticus
AACAGATTTTACTGAGAGCCTTAGGATCTGCAAAATCCAGGTGTGGGCTCCTGCGGGGTGCATGGAAGAAAGTAAGTAGAACCTTTGTCAGTGTATCTGAGGCTATAAAGATACATTTTAAGTAGGAAAAAAATTAGCTAATGCTTTCTATTAAAAAGTCTCTATAAGTCTTTCTGTATACAGTTCTCTAAGGCACGTGAAAATTGTTGTTCCTGTTTTACAGTTTGGACAATAAAAGCACAAAGTAGGGATAATTATACTGTAAATTGCCTTCTTCACCAAGGACCTTTTGAGGATTAGCTAATGTCTCTAAAAAGCTTTTACACTGAATGGGTGCTCTACTTCGTTACACATCTAGATATCATAAAACCTCTCAAAAAAGGGACAAAGTTGGAATCAGAACCCTTGACTTGTGATTCCCAATCCCATATTTCAGCACAAGCTCTAGTATCTTCTTTAAGAGTCATCTGGAAAAGCTAAATTTTCCCCTCCTCTTTTGTGCCTATCATAGTTTCTTATATTTTGGTGCCCTGGCCCAGTAGTTCCTTTTTTTTTTCTTTTTTCTTTTTTAAGGCGGATTGTTATTTTGCACAGGATAAAACTGAAATATGAATGTTGTTCAGAAGTGAACAGTGCACCAGACCAGTGGCTTGGCATTATCACTCTTAATTCCTCAAGGATTTCTATTAACATAGTCAAAAAAAAATCCAGGAAGGAATTCAGGATCTCTTCCCTAAATGGAGTTAAGCTGGAGTTCATGAACTTAATCAACAAGGGTAGTCAACTGCATAGGAATTTAAAGAGCCATTTAAAAGAGGTAAGATTTTGTGGAAGAGCTTCTCTTACATGCCTGCTCTCTCCCCTAAAGAAAGTGGCAAGCGTGGTTTGGCAAAGCTGCTTGAAAACTACAGTTTGGTAGGTTAATCTTGATGTCCAACTTGAACCGGAAATTGTGGAGCAAGAAATCATCCACAGACTGGATTGTGTTACAGCTGGTTTACACCAAGACTATGAATTCTTATCCCATTACCTGGATGAGTTTTTGTGAGTGACCCCTTTTGCTACAGGTTTCCTGCTTGTTTGTTTGCCTCTTCTAGCACTGCTCCCACTTCTCCTTCTCCCCTTCCTCACTCTCTCCTTTCCTGCCTTTTGTATTCAAATCACTCCCTCCATTCTGTGAAAGTCTTTTCACAGTGTCTGATGAAGTGAGCTTGGGCTATATCCCTCTCTCTGATTTAGTGGGTCTATATAAGATGCAAATCTACCCTGGCATCTGCTTAACTTTAATGTGCCTTTTTTCCATTATGGATAAAAAGTTATTATTTTTAAATGTCTTTAGATGGATTGTCCCAAGGTTCTAGGAATAAGCACACTGAACTCAGCATTGCAATCGAAAGACAGGTCTCAGTATTCTAGATTTTGTTGTGCTCACAGAATGGGCAGAAAGAAAAGCAAGGTGATATTATGGAGAATTGCCAAAAGGGCTGATTTTATACTTTGTTTTTATATCTGTAGCAATTCATTAAAAAAAAAAATCAGCCACCATAAAAAAATTCAAGTATAACTCGGAGCTTAGGTTCAATGTTTTGGTTTCTGGTTTTTGCAATGAGATTTTTACAAATTAAAGGCTTAAGTTTTCTATGGAAACAGAACTCTATAATGGAATTTTAACAATGATGCTGTTACTCCTGTACCATAATGTTCCAAGCACAGCCAGCACAGGAGAACAAAGTGTGATACTTTTTTATAGCACTGTTCTGATGAACTTTCATTCCTGAAGCCTGCTTCCATAATGAACCATCCCTGAATCATAGAATCATAGAAAGTTAGGGCTGGAAGGGACCTCAGGAGGTCATCTAATTTAGCCCCCTGCTAAAAGCAGGACCATCCCCAACTATATCATCCCAGCCCAAGCTAATGGGGTCATAAAAGCCTCCAAAGATGGAGATTCCACAGCCTTTCTGGGTAACCTGTTCCAATGCTTAACTACTCTCCTTGTAAGAAAATTTTTCCTAATACCTAACTTAAGCTTCCCTTGCTGCAACGTACGACTATTGCTCCTTGTTCTGTCATCTGCCATCATTGAGCACAGTCTAGTTCCATCCTCTTAGGAACTACCCTTCAGGTAGTTGATGTTGCCATTGGGATTTTTTTCTGATCTGTATGTAACAGATCAAGATGTCAAAAGTGGCTGAGTAGTAATTGAGTGCATGGGACCATAGTGTAACCTGGGTGGTACGCGGCTGGTACTCCCTCTCCAGTTGAAGGGATGTTAGAGGGTGTGAGTATGCTGTGGAAGCATGACTACCTAGCTTTAGGCCAGCTCCCCTCCCTCCCCTACAGAGCAGAGCAGAGCAGAGCAGAGCAGAGACCAGGGACATTCAGTGATATTTAACTATTTAATTTACAGTGCAGTGTCAATAAACTTATAAAACTTGTACATACACATATACACACACATAAAGATACATAAACATAAGTTTACAAAGACAGTAACTGTTATTAAACACGTACCCAGGCAATCTCAGCTGGGTATGGCAGGAAAAGGCAATATATCAACATAAGCCTTGACCCTCAGTAGTCTTCCAGTTAGTGTACAGCCCCTCCCTCAGCAAGAAACACTATCACCCTCCCCTAGGCCTCATGACTAGAATGGCTCAGTGACCATGAAGCCACCCCCTGATGCACAGGGCCCTTAACTCCCCCTGCCACAAAGGGGTCTTCCACCCCCAGCCCCCCATTGTGCAGCTTCCCTTCAATCAGCAAAAGGGGAGGGTCCCTCCCCCCTGTGGAAATCCTTGTCTCTTCCCCTTCTTGGGACTGCAATTCCCTTGCTGGGTGACTCAACTCCCAGCAGTTCTGGTGTGCTTGGCTTGTCTCTCTGTCTCGGTGGGTTGGCTGTGGGGCTTCCCCCCCTTGCTGGGATAGTCATGCCATCCCGCTGCTGCTTGCTGCAGGAAGGCCCAAACGGCCTTGTGCAGCTACCTGGCCGGTCAGCCCTCACTGGCCCCATGCACCACTCTGTGCAGCCGATCTCTGCAAGAGGCTCCTGCCTCTTGCAGGAATGGGGACCTGTGCTGCCATGTACAACTGCGGGGTCCCTTCACCTCTGTCCAGGCCCCTTACACCACTCTGTGCACCGAGGGGCCCCTGCCTCTTCCAGGATGGGAACTCACCCTGCCTCGTGCAGCCGTGGGGTTTCTTCAGCTTTCTCTGAACCCTCCATACACTGATTTG
>NW_017729032.1:173704939-173709833 GCF_001723915.1 Gavialis gangeticus
CCCCCCTCTGTGCACCGGGGGCCCCCTGCCTCTTCCAGGATGGGAACTCACCCTGCCTCGTGCAGCCGTGGGGTTTCTTCAGCTTTCTCTGAACCCTCCATACACTGATTTGTGCATCGACGCTGCAGCTCCCTCCATGGTGAGGCTGGGATGCAGCCACGCCCTGCTTCCCACTCGATGGAGGCATCTTCAGGGCACTTCTGGGGCAACCTCTCCACCCTGCCGGTCAGCTCTGCCAGCCTCTTCTGCAGCCCTTCTTTGTCATCCTTTGTTGAAGCCGTCCATGTGCTGGGCATGCAGGCTTTTATCTTTTCTAGAGGCTACGCCCCCAGACTGAAAGTGGACCAATGAGAAAGCCTGAGGGGTTAGTTCCCTCACAAGTCCTCTTCTTCACCTTGCCCCTGGGTCAGGGCAAGGGAAGCCTGCATCCTGCCTCCTCCTGATTGGTGGGGAAGGGAAATGTCCCACCAATCACCCTTAGCCATTCAGGCTCAAGCCATCAAGCTGAGCTGCTGGTGAGCCCACCAGCCAGCCTGCCACAATTATTGTGTCAAATTTGAGAAAACTTTAAGTAAAGTTTGTGATTTGTAGAGTGTGAGTGCTGAGTAGATGCCCTAATACTCGTAATGACTTTTGAAAAAACTTGGATGGTCTTTTTTTATATTCCTCTTCCTTTCCACTCTTCTCAATAAAAACAATTTAATGGCTGCTTTCAAGAAAATTAACCAAGGAAGGCCTGGCTTTCTTTGTCACCCTAATTTTTGTTACAGAGTACTGTGTTGAGGATAGTATTGATAATATTGCTAACATTTGATTTTACTTAAGATCTCCCTATTAGGTTAATAATTCATGTTCCTTTATTTTATTTATGGTTGTGGGTATTAGAGGTATAGGCTCTGTGGCAGACAAACCCTCACACTTGTTTTTCTTTTTCATTCTAGCTAATACTGCTTGAGCACTTCTTACACAGAAATGATGTGGCCTATATACCAGCACCTGTATCACCTTCTGAATGTTTGATTCACATCCTTGTGTTCCATTCAAATTCACCTACTTGGCCCTAAGCATTGTTAACACACAAAACCTCTCTGTACAAAGACATTTCATTCTAATAATTTCTGTGGAGGAGTGTTCTGAATACTGTGTTTCAAGTTCCGACTTTGGCAAAAAAAAAAAAAAAAACATTAAAGTTTGGTAACCAATTTTCACAAGTCCATGAATTTTTTGATATTTCTTGCACAGGCATCAAAGAACAAAGTATCCTTACATTACACTACCACTAGCCAAAGGGGATGCATGACATTGGGAATTCATCTTGTTCTTTACCCTATTACACCAGTTAAAAGAGGAAATTGGAACACAATGTTCTTGGCACTCAGAAATGATGGTGCCTGGTGCAGCCAAAACATTAAATAAAAAAGGTAGTATTTTGAGAGAATGGTAGACATAGGTACAAGCAATTATTTTAGAATGCAATGATTCCTGACAACTCACGTTTCTTTTTGTTTTTTCATTGTTGTTTTTCATTGTTGTTGAAGAATTTATAATTTTTTTGTAAACATGTTCCAGTTGATCACACTACTTGGCAAATAAGATGGGAAAATTTGGTTTCTTGCTTGCGTGTGTGATAACCCTTGATAAGAATAAAGTCTTTCTGTGGCATGGACAAGTATTGCAACTCAGACAGGCTTTAGGAAAAAAAAGAGGACGGTCAGGAGAGAGAAACAGAATTCAATACAAAATGACAGAGCATAACACTTAACAAGCTGACATTCATTAAACATTCTCGCTGCTTTTCAAAATATTGTTTATATATTTAGACTTCCATTCACATGATGGTAGCGTCTCATTCATTTTGTTTCTAATACCATCACTTGAGCAGTTTGCTCAAGAGGAAACAACCAAAAATATTTTAAACATCCTTATGAAATGAGAAACTCCACTGGATGCAGGTGTTAGACAGCCCACCTTTGCAACAATATTGCATTGCGTTGTTGGATATCTTAAAAGGAACTGAGCCAATTCACACTGGTACTTGGGTGGCGATCTTCTAAGCAAAGCTGAAGTATCATCAAAAGTAGTAGTGATGACTAAAGAGTCTCTTCCTTGTCTCTTCCCTGTTGTGTAAAGCCTTAAAATTATTCTGTGCATGATATTAATACAAGTGTCAGTTTACCGACAGACCATTCACAATGCTAACATGCGGTCATGAAAAAAAACTCTTGTAACTTTTTGCCAGTGCTTCAGTGATAGTCCCATTGTCCTGGACAAATTCCACTTAAGATTGCTACATTCTGCGTACTTATGTTTCTCCTGTAATTTTAAGTGAATACGGTATTGTTGCTCACTGTTTTTACATCCAAAGGTCTTGGATGGTGGTGAACATCAGCCATGCTTTGTCTTGTCTGTATGTGTGTTTCAATGTTAGACGAAGCTGTCTTTCTAAACAAAGACCTTTCAGTGTGTATGTGTGCCTACATGTATATTACATTAATTCTTTCTCTAATATCTCGGGCATGGGTCAAAGATTTTAACAGTGTGAATATGATATAGCCTTGTCACTTCAGTGGTAAAGCCATGAATAAGTTAGGCAGCTCAGCCCAAACTTATGCCTATAAAGCCTATATGCTTCTCCATTCTGTCAATTGTCAGATGTCATTGTTTGCTTTGTTTGACAGGATAATTTAGTGATTTTTTTTCAGAGATTTTTTTCAAAACCTTCCAACATTGATTCTCCATTGTCTTGTATCTGGAGGTGTTATTTATACTTGTACAAAATGGTTTGAAAATGGGCTGAAAAGTGCTAGAAATCAGAGTAGCAGCACTATAGGCTCACTTTGTTGTAGTGCAGATAACTACACAAGCTGACAGATAATCCAGAATCAAACCTTTGGTATGCTCTCTCTCTAAAGATAGGTGTCTCAATAACTGTATTGCTGAAGGGGCTTGGGAACAGTTAAGTACATTTACTTTGACCCTTTCCCTCTAATTGGTCAGCACTAGAAGCCTTGAGGCACTCACTATAGAAGAGTTCTGTGAATGACAACTGGTGGCAACTCAACACAGCATCTACCCAAAGCTGCTTCTTGGCTCCTTGGTAAGCTCTTGTTCCTAACACAGACCAATGGTACAAACATTGGAAGCAGGGTAACATCGTGAATATTTAATGTTTGAAAACACTAAAAACTATCTAAAATAGCCTGCCTGCATCATAATGTCACAATGATATAATCTAGTATCATGGAACGTACTGGGCTTAAAAGCCAGCATTGTGTACCCCAGTGGAAAGCTGAAACTTAATGTTTCCCAGTGCAATAAAAGTCCCATTTCTGACCTTGATGAATTGTGAGATGAGACAATAGATCTGTCACTGCCTCAGGATTACATATTGCCTATTCTCAGCCCCAGAACAGTGCACTTCAGAGAAAATGGCTGGAGGGGGGGCAGAAATGTTCCCATTGTAGTTGTAGCAAGGCAGAGGGAATCTATAAAGTAGTCTTGGAAGCTATGTCAGTGTTTGGAGCACTACAATAAATTATGGTGGCAATGGATGGATGGGCAAGATGTAGCTGAAGTAGTCAAAGGTGGAAAAAGAAAAAGATCCAGTTGGCACTCGAATCTACAATTTATCAAATAGATAACGACACCACCAATGTGATATGTGAATAGCAGGTCCAGGGGTGAAGTGATGAAAAAAAAATATCAGTATAAGTTTGGAAAACAACTCAATCTTTCCTTAAATATAAGTTTTATTGCAGAGGTTAACGTGACAAAAATCTCTGTGTACATTTCCTTCCATGTCATCTTAAAATCAATAAACAAAAAAGCCCCCCTAAAAAAAACCAAACAAACCTTGAAAGGCAGAGACTTGTGCTCCAGAGTTTTCTGCTTTGATCCTGGCAAGCTCAGATAGTCTGGATTTCTCCAGGAGTCAATGTCTCTTTCGTGCTCTCTCTCCTGTATAGATATCCTGACCTAATAAGTTCAATGTTGCATTAGGAAATCAGAAATCCAGAATTCAGTCTAAAAGCCTCTTCTCTTTTATGATTTTAAAAGATATCTGCCTTGATTTCTGAAAGGGTGGGTTATTTTTGTAGTTATGATGGTCTAGGAAAAAAGGCTTGATTTTTTTTTTTAAAGTCATAGCTGGCATGTTTATACATGCACTTTATTGCACATTAATTGAATGCATAGTAAAGCATCACTGTCTACATGTGCACCACTATTAGTGTGCAGTAGATTAATGTAAAGTATTGGGTAGTATTGACAGATACAGCCTTAGCAGAAGCAGCTTTGGACTAAACTGCTCCCACTGGGCACATACTGCCTGGAGCTGCCCCCAGAGCCAGGGACAGCTTGTCCCCTGCCCCCAGAGCTCGGGACTAAGCCCTGAGCTCCTTGCCACCCAAAACTGCCCTGGGGGCTTGAGACAGCTCTTCCCTGCTCCCAGAGCTTGGGACTAAGCCCCCAATGCCCTCTGCCAGCCTGGAGCTGCCCCTGGAGCCCTCTGCCAGCCCAGGGCTGCCCCCAGAGCCCCATGCTAGCCCAGGTCTGCTCCCAGTGCACCCTGCCTGGGGCAAACACCCGGGCAGCTGCAGCCAGAGCCTGGAGCTCCCTCTGGCTGCTGCAGAGGGGCAGAACAAATCAAAAGCAGCCATGGATTAAACTGCTCCCATTGGGCACAATTTGCTCCTGATCTGGGCACATATGTAGACACCCTCCTGGGAGTAGTTTGCTACATATGCATTTATTGCACAGTAAATTCATGTGCATTAATTGCACATGTAGATGCACCCAGTGTGATCTATAAAACAAGCCAAATATAAAGAATATTTTAACCACTTTCATTATATCTGGAGGTGTTATTTATACTTGTACAAAATGGTTTGAAAAT
>NW_017729032.1:173709844-173718108 GCF_001723915.1 Gavialis gangeticus
GGCAGGGGGTCAGACTAGATGATCTTCTCAGGTCCTTTCTGACCCTAGAATCTATGAAACTATGAAACTATATTGGAAGTACTAACATATTAGGTTGTGCTTTCAATCAGGGCTGCAATTATAGTAAGAACAAACACCTGAATTTTTAATAAAGGATGCTATAGTTGTCAAATTTTCAGCTCAAAATATTAATATAGTCTGTACAGGTATCTGAGAATCATTTAAATATTTGAATATGAACTCAAAGTGAATCCAAAATTGAGTTTTTTTGGGATTCATCTGTTACTGATAACCTCATAATATAAAGGGAAAATACCTAATCGTCCTGATGTGGCTAGAATATTGAGAATGACAGGAGAACAACAGAATTTACTGAAACCTAGAAATGTGAGATATCTGAGAAAAGAACAAAAACTTTGGAATACATTCCCCATTATACATAATGGGAATCAGGCTATTCTCCTGGCTGAAGTACTCCTTTTGTACAGTTTGCAGGCAGCAAGGCAGATACTGTCCACCCCAAACAATTGTATGTGTCAGTTCAGATTATTCATAGAACAGCTATACCTCATTTATTTCATGCTCCTTATCCATTTCTCTCTATCACTCTTTTGTTGTGACCCTTTCTATCAGAGATGTTAGCTCTAAAGCCAGCATGAGATTAACTACATAATGCTCCCTTTTCAAGCTTGCCTTCTCTTTATGTACATCCAGCCAAGCTCAGTGCCAGAGCTTTCCAGGCCTCCCTGGTGGATGGCATATGCTCACTGTAGCCTCGTTACATAACAGTTCACTTCTAATTCCAAAAACAGTAAAGATAGTAAGAAGAGGGGCCAAATTTATTTCTAGAAACAAAACAGATTACTTTAATCCCAAAGCTACTGCAACAACAACATGATAATTAATTTTTATTATTACAAATTGAACAATTTCTGAAGGGGAAACAGAAACACCTCGTTGTTTGTTTAAATACAGTTACTATTTAACATTTGGGAATAATCCACCATTGGTTTTATCGGAGATTTTCTCTCCGTCTTCATACACACTCCATTTTAAATAGGCATACTCAGGCCATGTAGAAGTGTTCCTTTATAGTGGTGGAAAATGTCCACCACTAGAAATGATTGCAAGAGAGGGAGCAGTACAAGCATTCAGCCAGCAACTGCCCCCTCTCCTCTCCTCCTTGTGGATTTCTGAGACCAGGGCCATCCTATTTGGAGAAGGTGTGGGGAAAAGTGGGGCAAAGCCACTAGCCACTCCTCACACCATGGTCCCCCATAGCAAAATCAAGCACACGGTTTGTGGGCACTGCTCCTAGGGCTGTGCAAAGTTTCAGTCCCTGATTCGATTCAGTGGAGATTCAGCCTGATTCAGTGGCTGAATCTCTGAACCCAAATTGAATCTGAGGACCTGTTAAAAAATCCAGCATTTTCTCTGAACCAAATTGGAACCCTCCAAATCGATTCAGAAAGATTCAGCGATTTGGACATAGATACAGCTTCAAATGTTTTTTCTACATACTTCTAGGCAGGAGGTGGCTCATGAATGCTGCGATGCTGGGGCGCATGGAGCATCCCACAGGAGTGTGATGGGGTCCCCAGTGCACTTGGCAGTGAACACAGAAGTGGACCAGAAGCACTTCCAGTCCACTTCTGGGTCTGCTGGGGAGCCACCGCTCCCCTCCCTCGCGAGTGCCGAGCCCGGGGATGGGGGGTGGGGCCCAGCGTGCTCCCCAGTGGACCTGGAAGTGGACTGCAAGTGCTTCTGGTCCACTTCTGGGTTCACTGCCAAGTGCACTGGGGAGCCCCCCACACTCCTGTGGGATGCTCCATGCGCCCCAGCATCACAGTGTTTACAAGCCGCGTAGGTACCTTGAGGTATGTAGAAAAAACTTTTAAAGCTGTGTTTATGGTCAAATCTTCAATTTGGATTCTGCTGAATTGAATCGGGGCAGTGATCTGAATCAACTAATTGAATCCCTGCTCCTGATTCGGGCCGAATCTGAATTGAATAGGACCTGCTTTGTACACCCCTAACTGCTCCCTCTGCTTGGCTCCTGATTCTTGGGAGTCAAGTAGATGGAGCTGTGTGGCGAAGTCCCCTGCCCACTTCTCTCACAGGCGTCCCTGATGTAAGGAGTTGGGAGGAAGTAGCTGGTGGCTTGCTCCTCCTCTCCCCTCACCTCCCAGTCAGTTGGAGGGGCAGGAGCAGCTTTGCCCTTCACCTTCTCTAGATTGGGATGACCTTAGTCTCCAGAAAGTATTGGAGCTTTTTCTTGTGGTTTGACTCCTCCTGGTCCCCTGGAGGAGTTAGGCTGTGGAAGGTGAACAAGCATTCATGCTTCAAGAAGCAACTCCTACCAGGTTGATACTTGGTTATTTTTCTCCTGGACCTGCCATTTTTAGTCTGAGAGAAACAGCATGAACATTTGTGCATTTGTGGCTTTTAACAAAAGAATAGTGATTCTCTGAGTAGAAACATGATGCTTGTATGTGGTCTAAGATAAAACGCAAGGCTTCTCAGAAGTATTTACTAAGTACACCGCAGTGTTTTCATTTGGAGTTTTTTTTCCCCTCTTAGTTATGTGCAGTTTCTCAACACAACTGTTACTCCAGGGTAGGTCTTCCTTCTGGCACAGATGTACTATCACTCTGCTTATTGAGAAAGATATGTATTTTCTTTCTTCTCACAGTAACAAGCTCATTGTCACCTTATATGAGGAGACATTTTCTCTTGTTTTCATTCTCTGTATAGTATAACGGTTCATCTTTACTATCTCTGTCTCAGTCATTTCCCACATTTCTTTCCTTTGAGCTATACTGTAATGCAATAGAGATAACTCCAGTATATTACCATATTAAAATAAAATAAGATTTGATCAGAATTGCCATTTTATATGAATAAATGTTAAAACCCTGAAGTTTAAAATTCCCAGCTTTCATGATTGCTTCTAATAAGTTTTTAAATCAAATTAGGAATTTTGGATTTTTCACAATTGTGGTTATTATATTGGTATTACTGAACTAGGCTATGGTTAAGAATTCTTTCTGAATTGTCTATGTCAATTTGGCAAGACACCAGGTCAAACATTGCAGCCTTGGGCTATAGACACAATTTATCTCTCAAAAACAACTATATCATTACTGTGACAAAGTTTTGGTGCTTAAGTGTCACTTTCCCCCTATCAAAAAGAAACTGTAGTAACTCTCATTGTTGGAAACCAATGTGAGCAAAATCCAGTTTTACTGTCTTTTACCTTTTTTTCTCCCTTTCCCTTCTCCCCTCCCAACTCTTCTTCCATTTTATGAATTTACACTTTTCCAAAATTAATTAAAAAAAAACTTTTCCAAAAAATGGTAATTGACTTCATGTAATAGTGATATATAATCGGTTGTATCTGAAGTTCTCAAAACCTTTGAGTTACTTCCAAGTTCTGATCATTAACATAAGACTGTTCTCCAGAACCTTTATAAGGAAGGTAATATATCCTTAGGCCCCCTCTACACACTCAGGTAAACATGTGATGGGATCTAATGCACAATTCACATGTGCATGGCAGGAGGAGCAATTGTGGGATCAGGTATTAGATCCCATCACGCCTTATTGCTGGTGCAGGGACAGCACAATCCCAGATTCCCCACAAGAAGCAAGCTCCCGTGTCTGGGAGCCCCATGCACCCCAGTTGAGGGACTCCTAATGACGAGGGCACCCCATACAACCCTGGGGCTAGAAGACTACTGCAGTAGTGATCTCTCAGCTCCAGGGGTGTGGGAAACTCCTGGGGCTGGAGGATCACTATAAACCTCCAGCCCTGGGGGGTTTCCCACATCTCAGAGCCGTAGAGATCATAGCAGCTGTGATCCCCAGGGTCTGGGGGTTTGCGTGAAACTCCTAGACCCGGGAGATCATGGCTGCTGTGATCCCTAGGGCCGGGGGTGCAAGAAACCCCCTCCCCTGCATGCTCTTGGGATTGCAGCTGCCATGATTCTTTGTGCTTGGGGGTTTTACGCTGGGCATGGTGCACCCCTGTGGATAAGGACCCTGTCAGCTGGTGTGGCTCCCAGTCTCATGGGAAACTGTTGCACTTGCAAATTCAAGCTCAATAGTAACCAGCTATAATGTTAGTAAAGTTACTTGTGTGATACTTATGTGACGGGCTAGCTGGCAGTGACCTGGCCCAGGGGTTTTGAAAGGGCAAAGATGATTGGAGGACTTGGGATTCCCTTTCCTCACCAATCTGGTAATGATTTGGCCCAGGGGCTTGGAAGGGGTAAAAGATGATTGGAGGACTTGGGATTCCCTTTCTGCACCAATCAGGCCCCAGAGACTCACTCCCCGTGTCCCGATTGGCCCCTTGGGTCACATGGAGGGGGATAAAAGGGGCAGCATGGGCTGACTCAGGGAGAGACCAGTGAGGGACAACAAGGAAGGAGCTTTACAGAGCTGAACCAGCAGGGCAGGAGCAGTGCCCTGGAAGAGCCTGAAGGAGCAGGACCTGCAGGCAACAGTTGGACCCTCAACAGTGTGGCTGGCAGGAGCGGCTCCCCACTGGGCTCCAGGATCCCCAAGAAAAGGTTACAGCCAGCAGGAGAGGCTCCCCAGCTCCAGCAAGGATCTGAGCAGTGACCTGAGGGGTTCCCAGCTCTGCTTTCAGCTCCTCCAAATAGAGGCCAGGCAGCTCGATGTGGGGCCAGGCTCCGGAAAGGTCAAGATCCCTAGCAGGCCAGAGCAGTGCCACTAGTGGTGGCTGTGTGGCAGTGTTCCTGCCTACTATGTGGGAGATCTATGTTCAGGTCCCAGCTGAGATGACTTGGGGTGAATAAGCTAACAAAAAATAAATATTCTTGCAGTGGAAAGGGGCCATTGTGTTTTTCCCCCTCCATGTACCAAGGCCCTATGTTTCCCTTGTCATTTGACATTTTGCATTTTGTGCCCTTTGTATATTTCACCAACCAGTGTTGTTTGTTCTGCTGTTTGAGTTTTATATTTTGTTAACCCTGTTTTGTCAGTGATTGTAAGTGTCTAACCTTTGTTGAATCCTGCCCTCCTGGGGCATTGCAGTGTCCACTATACCCTCTGTTTTATGCCTGTTATGTTCCCAGTATTAAAAGGTATATGGTTAAGTTCCCATTGGTGGTCTGGCTCTGCTCTGTAGGGGGAGGAGAGTCCCTACACCTCCCACAGTGCTTGTGCACCTGCTTTGATCCCTTCAACTGGAGAGGGGGTATCTCTTGGAGTACCGCCTGGGTTACATCTGTAACACGTAGAGGGGGCCTTAAAAGAAACAAGTAGGAAAGTTTAGTAGAACATGTCTTAGTCCTAGAACTTTGTTGGACTTTGTTTGGGTAGGGGAATGATAGTTAGTTTTCTTATCTAGGCTCTTAATCAGTCCTATTTATTCGGGTATCTGAATACTTCCCCAAAATAGATATTTGAAGATAATGCAAGATCCAACACATTCATTCTATTGCTCCTTTTAAGGTCAACATATTCACCCTCCAGGTACATTTACTTAATGTAACTTAGCATGGAATCTATGAAGACACAGAGTATTGTGGACAGGTCGTTATTCAAGATTTCTTGTATATCAAGGATGAAAGAGCACATCTGTATCAGTATTTGCGCCTAGGAACTATGAGGGGTATACAAAAACCTAAAGGTTACATGCTAATCGTCAAGGCTGAGAGCAAGCCCTATACTACTAGAGCAGAGTCCCTCAATTATGGTAGATTCTCTGGTGATAGCTAACTTTTCCAGATATTTCTGTCCTACCACTAGCATTATCTCCTAACTGGGCTTAGTTTAGGTCAGGTGCATTTTACCCATCTTTCAATCCCAGCCAGGTACAGATACTTTTTGGGATACAGTGCTGTTAGCTCTCAGAGTTAGTGAGAGTGGTGCATGTTACTGGTATTTGAAACCATGCTATCTCATGATTTTTCCCCAGTATTTTGAATATCAATATTTTGCTGGATAATTGATGTTATATAGCCTGGAGGGTCTTCACAGGTTTGGTACCAAAAGCAAAGCATTCTGGCTAGTCTCCACAAGGTTGTCTTCCAACTCAGCATTAGTTATTAATCCCTCATTCTACTTCAAGGCAAGATGATATTATACAGTGATGAATAGTATCAAATGCTGGAAAAAGATCTAGTGATCTGGCAATGGACAATAGGAGGTCATTCATTAATGTGACCAGTGTTCTTTCTATTCCAAGGCCTGGCCTGAAATTTGATTGGAAGGAGTCCATAATTTTGATGGCTGAGTGCATTATGCACAACCACAAATCAAATGTCATGGGAGAGGTGTGGTGAAGGCAATAAAGCTGTAGGTTTTCAAATCACATTTTAAAAATCTTGTAGAAATAAAAAGAAAACAGATCTACATCCCAAAATGTCTGTCCTTCTTTCATATGTCTCTTGCTTAAACAAATGGTCCATACTTAGGGTTAGTTTATGGAGCTATGCCAGTTTTACATCAGTTATGGGTCTGCCACATGGTATGTATTCCTAAATTTGGAAAAGTTTCTATATAGTCATGGCATTAAATACTACAGTATAACCTCATAAATCCAGCATGCTCAGGACTGAGTACCTGCCAGAAATTTGAAAATGCTGGATTTTTGGAACCGGCGCAGCGGCCAGTCACAGAGTGGGGGAGGAGGGTGAGGGTAGCGGCGGCCAGTCCCGGAGCAGCAGCCACATACAGAGCAGTGGTGCGGGGTGGTGAATGGCAGCAGCAGCTGCCGCATGCAAGCTTCCCCCTCTGCATCCAGGAGGGAAGGAGGGTGTGGCAGGGGGAAGTGCTAGATTTTTTATAATTTTGGATTTTTGATATCTGGATTTATGAGGTTATACAGTATATTAAATTTCAAATATATTGAGCCTTAACATTCTACTAACACACAAGGAAGAGTTGCAGACTCCAGATCCTCATGCGAAGAGGCAGTATTGGTATACTGTGTGATATAATGCAGTTTACCTATTTAAACATATGCTCAGGGGATACTTACCATCCTACCATGTCATATTCTTATCAGAGTTATGTATTTAAGTGATTTATGGAGGAAAATAAGTGACTTGATACATGCATAAAATACTTTTTTAACACATCCTTTTTTGTCATTATTTCATACACATTTTATTAAATGAATATTCTTTCCTTTACTGTAACATAGTTAAAATTTCTTCAGTATTTTCATTATAAATGGCTATATTCCATGAAGTATTATTCTGGAATGTTTTAAATTATTTTGGTCTGAAACACATCTGCACTAAACATCTGTCTAATCATTGTTTGTAGTTACAGAGAGAAATCAAAAAAAATCCCCATGGTTTCAATTGTTTTTATAACAAGCTGTCGTACAAGAATATTTTAAAATAACTAAGCTTTACTGACAGCTAGTCATTAATGAGATCTTCTTCCTTTTTCTATTTTGTATTTTTTAGTGGTTAAGATTCTTGACTTTGAAAGACAGCTACTAAGCATGTACACTAGTTACTGTTCAGGAAGCTTGCTTTTTATTTACATGGAAAAAGCATAAAGAAACATCAACTATACAAAAACTACTTCACTGCAAGTCTATAGAGAATCTACTATAGTGTCAATACAAAACATTCTCCATATACTAATGCTGCCATATAAATTACACTTATGATTAAAAAGTGAACTGAAAAAAGCACTTTACCAGCTAGTGCTGAAATCTAGGGTTCTGTGCTTCTGTTCCATAATTACATGACTTCAGTAATAGGTATGCCATCCCTGTGATTGGCATGCAAGGCCCCAAGAGCCCTGTCCAATTACAAATTACACAGTTTTCTGGAACACATACACTCCAGAAGGTTACGCATGGTATTTGCAAATCAAGTTGGTTTGTTCAGGAGGCAGGGTGACTTGAACCCTAATGCAAAAACTAAAGCTCAATAAAGCTCATTTTATACTTGCAAGCTGCAAAGCAATTCATTAGGCATGGAGTCAAGATAATTTAAATCCCTGTTTTCCTAAATATTTCTACTATCTATTCTTAGTCTGGTTAGTGGAAGACAAATGGAGCAGCCTTAAATGGAAAAGCCAAAGTGTCCAATATGATTATGGCCAAGCACTTCAGCATGTCCTATTCTGGGTGAATCTCACGTGTGCTATATATATGTTTATACTGCATGCAGAGTCAAGAAATCCGCAGAGTAAATTCCTTCATTTCTATAGCCATAAACTGAAGAACCATGAATTAATTCTTTTGAATGTGTGACCTTAGCTATAAGGTG
>NW_017729032.1:173723108-173737890 GCF_001723915.1 Gavialis gangeticus
ATGCAGAGTCAAGAAATCCGCAGAGTAAATTCCTTCATTTCTATAGCCATAAACTGAAGAACCATGAATTAATTCTTTTGAATGTGTGACCTTAGCTATAGGGTGAATTTTGAAGATATGTCAGTAGTTATTTCAGTTCCATGAAAAAGAACCACACAATTGACAAAACCTGTTTCTTAATGCTCCCTTGGATTTTTTTTGTCCAGATTAGGGGGCTTAAATCTGAGTGACCAATTTCAAGCTATGATCACTCATAGTTTAGAGTCTAGTATAACATGAATTATTTGGGACTAGAAACAGATGCTGCATCCCAAATAGGATATGAAATACTGTAAAACATTTGTTTCTACTTCTAAATTGTGAGATACCAGACCATAAAGCTGTATCACCCTGATTTATAGGAAAGCTATTGTAGATATTTTTAGAGGTTTTAAACATTTATTATTACTACTTTTTCTGCCATTCCAAGGCCTGTACTTGGTAACTAAGGCAACCATGTTATAGAGAGAGGTATAAAGAAATAGTGTTAATAGAATATTTTTAAACACCCACCTGAATGTTTCTAGGTTTTTTCCCCTCTAAAATGTGATATAAATACATGATATGTGAATGTGTACACTTGGTATAAAGCTTTTATTCCCATTTGTTTTGAATGACCTGAATAACCCACTAGTGCCTTCAATTCTCATTAATTATTGGGCATCCTCTTTTTTAATCCTGGGAGTGGATCCAAAGAGTCATATTGGTGATGCCTAATGATCCAGCAAAATTCAGTTCTGACAGTTATTTTATTGCATAGATGATCTGCTGTAGGAATTCAAGAGGCAGTTTGCGCTTTTTTGTCATCTACAATGACACTACAGTGATGATACTCAGCTAAGGGTCATCTTGTAATCTCATTCAGGCAGGACAGCATTTCAACTTTGTGACTGCAGGGCCAAGATTAGGATTTAGATGAGGGCTAGATGTATTAAACTTTTTTCCAAAGAAGAGGGAAGAGGCACTGGCAGGCTGTTGGAAAATGTCTGAGAAGATGACAAAATGTTTATGTGCTTGCCTTATAAATCTGAAAATCTAGAGGTCAAATGAGATTCCCAGACTTTAAAATGATTAATCAACAACTATGGCCAACAGTGCTTTTTCCTGAGGAGACTCCAAAGCAAACCATGTGAACCACCTTCCAACTTTGTGCTATGAGTGATCCACCAGCAGTACCAATCCCCAGATGGCATTGCTCTCAAGGTTATAGATAGTATACAAGCTTCTCTACCACATCAAGGTTGTGGTCTTTGGTTATTCTAAATCACTGTATATACTATAAGCATTGTTAGTAGGCACCTAATTTTTTTTAATAGAATACAACCCAATTTTTGTACACTAAGGCTAGGGACAGAAGTTACACATAAACCAGTTTAAGTGATCAGAAACTGGTTTAAACCTGTAACAGAACAGAAGCTCAGTGCACATAAACCAGTTTCAAAATTGTTGAAACTGGTTTAAGATAAACCTGGTTGAATGTAGTATCAGACTTAACTGATTTGGATCAAACCAGTTGGGTCAAACCAGTTTATGAAACTTCTGTCCCAGATTTAAACCCAAGTTTATGTTTTACCATGACAGTTCAAGTCAACTGGGAGACCCCATATTTAAATGTCATGGAGGTAACAAAATATGGTTGATGAGGAAAAGTCCTTTGCTACCTACAAGAATATGATGGAGGTAGAGGACCTTATTCTTATTTATAGTAAGGCCTCAAAATGCCCCACTGGAAGTGCCAAAATATTTGACAGGTTTGCAACTATGAACTGCACACCCACTCTAAAGCCTCTTTACAGTGTCTGAGCCATGTAAAGGGGAAATTTAATGTCAAAGAGATTCAAGCTCAATGTTTGTTGATCTTCAGGCTGCCTATTTACACCAGGTTTTACCTGGGGAGGGTTATTTTTTTGGCAAAAGCATTAACACTTTTTAGCTGCAGTACTTAAAATACTTTTAGGTGATCTGTTACTTAATAGATTTCCACTATGTATTTTGTCTACAAATACGTTTGAGTAGTATATTTTATAAAATTAAATATTAACTGTTTACCAGTTCTCCCACTTATAAAAGAGGCATAGCCCTAATAGGCTTCTAAAAATGTAGGACTAAAAGGGACATTTGGAGGTCATCTAGTCCAACCCCCGTGTGAGGCATGATCATCCTTATCCAATCCATCCTATACAAACCTTTGTCTAACTTATTACTAAAACTATACAGTCAACCCTGTCACACAACCTAATCTGCCACAAGTAAGGAGGGAGACAATGGCAATCAGTGTCTTGCTGCAACAAGGATTGTCAAAATAGCTTGAGCGATCTAGTGAAAGAACCATGCTCCCTACTATAAAGGGAAATGTATTGTGGTATGCTGCAGTCCATAACAGGGAACTACAATTGGATTTTAAATACTTCAGACAGGTATCCTTCTTGACACCAAATATAGCAATTGGTCTGACCCTGAGCAGAGAGGCAAGGTCCTCATGCAGGAGGATTGGCACACTCTAGTCAAAATCTCTAGCCTTGGCTGCAACCAATACCCAGTGCTTCTAAGGAAGGTGAGTCTAGAGAGGAAACCTTGACACCTATAGGAACAAGAAAGGGGGAAGCAAGGGGGGTGGGGTTGGGGGTGGAGAAATCCTTCCTTGCCCCATGTGGCAACCAGCAAAGCCCAGAAGCGTGGAAAGTACCTGTAGCAAAGCATAGCAGCTACTCCAGATGATCTCTGTCCAGTGCTTATCCAACCTCTACTTAAACATCTCCAGTGATGAAGAGTCCATAATTTCTCTAGGCCATCTATTCCACTGCCTCACTGTTTTAACAGTGAAGAAGTTTTGTCCCCAATACTCCAATCCTAAGTGCTGTGAGAATTACTGAGCCAATATTTGTAAACACAAAAACCAAAGTATTATATATTGGCATATGTAGTTCTGCTGTTATCTGATTATATTTCAACTATTGCGAATTTTTGTGATTTTTAATAGCCTTCCAGCTCCTTAATTAATACAATTAGATGAATATCTTTCCTTTTTTAAAATCAGTTTTTAGCCATTGTATTTGCATAGAAAAGCTTGAAAATGTAAATTTAGCATAGCTTAAAGGCTCACAAACGAAAAGGAAATAAAACCTATTGGAAAAGTACTATTTAAAGAAATCTCATTATTTTAAAAGCCAATTTCATGACATGTCAGGGGCAGACTCAGAACTCTGGAATGTATGGGAAAGTATATTATTATCCCCTATATTGGCCTTTATATTGTATTTTTTATTCATGAAAACCAATGTAGTGACTATTTTGCATGAGCAAAGGTTCAGGCTCTTGGATTTTAAATACTTCAGACAGGTATCTTAACAATCATTACTGTCTAAAGGCCCACATTTCTGTGCTCCATAAATAATAATGGAAATAAAAACCCTAATTACCTTGCCAAAGCTGTTATGTACTTCTTTTCACTTACATTTGTATGTAGCTTTTCATTTTGAACTATGCCTCCATTTTAAAACAATAAGATAATTTGATTTAAATTCTGTGGCACACCATTCAATTTTGCCTAGACAAATCTCTAGACTCCACATGATTGCAGACTTATTGTTATTGTATAGTTTATCTTCTTCACAAACAGGGAGATTATTTAAATGCTAAAGGAAAGAATGAAAATGCAACGAAAAATATATCAATCCATAAAGGATTGCAGCGAATTGATACAGGGCATGCTAATGTATAATGGATAGCAAGTACAAAGCTAGATATAAGTGCAATTTTGGGTAGGTGCCAGGACTAAACCTCCCTTTCATCAGGGTAGACTGTGTCAAATTGTGCCAAAGAATGAGAGTAACACACTACATGAATGTTCCACTTGCAATATGTGTAGATTCAGATATGGAGATAATAGAAAAGCAACAGACTGTTCTAAGTTTGGTGTCTAATACTTACTTTTGTAGAAAGGGTACTGTGATACCCAAAAGCTTGCCTATGTCTTTATCAGCTATACAGTTGGTCCAATAAATGGTATCACATACAAGAATTATTTTCTTGTGTAGGCAGTTTACAACAAGGTGATCAAAGCTACTTGTACTCCCCCCTTCTCCTCTTACTTGACTTTGAATGGTGTTATAACATAATGTTCTCCATAAGTAGGTGGCACATTTTTGGGGCCAATATTTGGTATTGGCAATTATGATGCCAGCTGTCAATTCTAATTTGTTTCCACTGCAAGAACTTTCTGGCTACTAATAATGCGTTTGGTGGAAATAGAAGAGAGAATATGAGCCACTAATGGTGGCCAATATTACTGAATTTGACTGTTGAATGAAGTCAGTGTGTTGGTGACAGTGACACCTAGCCAATTAGATATTGGTTTGAAGCCATATTAAAACTGTTTTAGTCTGAAGCAAATTCAAGCTATACGTACAGTTGCATTAAAGCAAGCAAGCAAGCAAACAACAACAAAATCATTCCTCTGAGCAGAAATGAATTTAAACTACAGAATTAGATCTGAGTTCATGTCCAGGTTTTGTACCCTCTCAAAGTTTGCTGTTGTTTCTATTTGGAGTTGTAGCATGAACCCACTACTGTTCCATTTGGTTCAGTAAAGACTGTAATAAATACCTTAGTTGTACAAATGGGTGCTACTAAATTCAGGACTGTTATGGAAGAGTGTCTTGAGTCTAAAAAGGTTGAGAACTACTGCTTTAGATTAACCAAATAATCCAATCACAAACTAACGGAAGTAAATTACCTAGTTATATCATAGAATTACTATACAGTGGGTGGATCTATATGTGACATTAATGTGATGCAACAAACTCCAGAGCGGTTTGAGGTGGAGTCTGCTGCTGGGCACAGTATCTACACATGCACCTGGGACCACAGCACTTTGAGCCAGAGCAGAGCAGCCCTGGGCTGGCAGAGTGTATGGGGGGATGGGGCGGGGGGGACGTCAGCCTCAAGCTCTGGGTGGTGGCATCGGGGAGCGGAGGGGCTGGCAGGAGCTGGGAGTCTGGTTGCCAGCTGGCTGGGCTGACCAGGTGCAATTTGCACCCGGGGGTCACCTTTTATGCATATATTTAATCGCACTTAATGACTCTGCCTTAAGATAACAATGTCCCTGACTATATTATGATGAAGTTAATTTACTGTGCCCTAATACTGGTGCACATCTAGACTGTGATGTTTCACTGCTGAGCTAATTAGTCTACTCTGCAGGAAAGCACATGTGTAGATGCAACCAGTGATATCCAAACTTTTATAGGTTCTTTTTATATTGCTTTGCTTCATCTTATAGAGTTGTGCTCTACAGCAGGGGTTGGCAACCCCTGGCATATATTCCAGAGCATGGCACGTGAGGTCATTTTGCATGCCATGCCATAGCCGGCCCAGGCTCTGGGCAGCTGCTGCTGGCCACAGAGCCTGGGCAGGTCACAGCAGGTGACCAAGAGGCTGAAAGCCCTGCTGCAAGCAGTCCAGACTCTGTAGTGGGCAGCAGCTTCCCAGAGCCCAGGCCAGCTCTGGCAGGCAGTCAGGATGCTGCAAATAGCTGCACTGGTGTCTGGATCTCTGGCACTGGCTCTGTGGCTGCAGGAGGTACACATGCACTTTGGGGCAGATGGCAGGGGGAGAGACCTATGGCAGTGTATGGAACTGCCACTGTCAGGGTCAGTGCTGGGGCTCAGGACCCTGGTGCGCTGTTCGCAGCCTTCCAGCTGCTTGTCCCATGCTCCACCATTTCTGCATGCCCCTGCAGGGACTGTTGCATAGGCAGGCTGCACTGCACTCCTCTCCTTTCCTCAGAGTTGGGTGTCCATCCCAGCCCAGGGGGTGTAAGATGGGAGAGTGGCAGAGCTCAGGCTCGAAGCTGGGGCAGGTTGGGAGCAGCCACTGAAGTTCCAATCCTTCCTCCTGCTTTCACTGGGTGTTACTGCTGCTGCCCAGCCCCACTGTTTGGCTCGGTGGGGGCTGAGGAGAGCAGCCATGCTGTTCATTGACTTGCTGTATATAATTAAACTTTGTGGGGTGGGGAAAGGAGTGAGCAGGCCTACAGGGAGTCAGTTTTGAAGTCGCACTATTATGGCAGTGGCTGGGCTAAGCAGACAGTCTCCTTGCAGCCCCCTGCCTGGAGCTTGTGTGCAGCCACTGCCGCCACTGGTGCCACTGTTTGCAGCTTACCTACCACCTGCTGCAGCTGCTGAGAAGCAGAGCCCAAACCAGTTGTGGCAGCCAGCTGGGGGGCTGCAAACAGCTGCACCGGGATCCAGAGCCCCAGCCACACTAGGATCCAGAGCCCCAGTCGGGCTCCATGATGGCAGCAGCTGCACATGTGCCTCCAGTCACATGGTGGGGGATGGGCCAAGGTTGCTGGGGCTCCATATACTGGTACAGCTATTTGCAGCCTGCCCACCACCTGCTGCAAGCAGCCCAGGCATGTGGCTGGCAGCAGCTGCACATGTGCCTAGGGGCACACAGCAGGGAAGGGCAGTGCAACACCAGCCCCTGCCCTACTATGTGCCCGGAGGTGCACATGCACCCACCACCAGCAATGAGGATTGGGCCCCTTGTAGCATGCCAGAGGCAGATGGCAGAGAGCTAAGTTGAGGCCTGGGTCAAGATTAGGTTGTTTTGGCACTCCAGCCAAAAATGTTGCCAACCCCTGCTCTGGATGATTATGTACGTCTCTCCCATAATTTTATTGGGTGAGATTATCAAAATTAGGATTGTAGGAACTGTATGTAATTTTGGACACAAGTTAAGTATTCATTTCTTTCTTGAAGTCTAAGTGCTTCTCATGTCTTTTAAATCTCAAGAATTTCCAGCATTTACTGTTATAATGTTAAATATGTGTATAGACATAGATTTAGGTAAATATTTATCTTATGTGGATAAATGCCCAATGGCTGTGTATAGTTTGGGTGTTCCTTGTAGAAGTTAGGAAGCGCAAATATGCATGTATTTATATATGCATATACCCAACTATGAAAGATTACTCCTGAAAAAATAAGCAGCATGGTATACACACATAACTGTACTAATGTCTGCAAATAAAACACTTATAATACCTTAATTATTTATATTTCAATCCTTGGGTTGGGTCAAGCCTATAGTCATAATGTATTCCATTCTCTGTATAGGATAAATTCAGTGAACAGCTCCTTTATTCCTCTGTAGGAAGATAAAAACATCATTTATATGCATATGCTGTTTCATGAGCAGTGACCTCTTTGACAGATTCATTGATGTATTCTGGCTTCTGAACTTCAAAATAGCCCTGAAGTTCAGTCATTCTGAACGCCAAAAGTGAATTGAAAATACTAGAGTTTTCATAATTCCAAAATCAAGTCCTGACCTCTTGGAAACTATTAAATAGCTTTTCCTAGAACCAACAGGACAAGCTGTACATGGTTCAATTAGTGGATATTTGTGCTTTGGTAAAAATATTTTTCCAAGAACTTTGAGGAACAGGATGGTTTTATTTTTGAAAAAGAACAATATTTTTTAAAATTCTGCTAGTGATACTGCACTTTCAAGAAATACAACCACTGTTAATTGTTTTTATTATTACATATAATAAAATGTAATAATGCATTTTAAATTTAAATCAGAACAAAAAATTTAAATCAGAACCAAGCAACCACATCTCCAGCAAGCCCCCACATAGTACCAAAATAGATACTCTGAAAAGACGAGATACCAGGCAGATGACTAAATGTTAGTATATTCTAAGTGACTGTCTCTATTAGAAAGTCTAAAGAGAAGGGTGTTGCATTGTATTCTAAAATGTGGCAGCCTCATAAGCTGATCTGAAAAGATCAACAACCTCTATGATGTGCAGCGTTTCACTGATTCAGTTCAGGTTCACGGTAGGTTTAAAATCTATGCGGATCAACATGCAGGATGAAGACTAAAGTCACCTCACTTAGGTTTGGATGTCTGGTGAGAGAAAATTGTGGAGGAAGGGAAGGACTGCTTCCTGATAGGTACCACATTCCCATATGTTCAGTTTTGGAATCCAGGACACTGCAAACAACACAGGGCTGGGGCATCTTTGAGATAAGTTATCTAGATCCCAGTTTTGGTTTCTAAACTTCACCCAGATTTAAAAAGACAATCTGAGGAAAATATGGAGTGTGGATGTTATATACTGTTGTCAGCTTGCAATTACTTTTTGTAAACAAAAAAAAGACACATCTGCGTAATAAAAAATGTGTTTGTCTGCAGGGTCCCTGCATCTTGTCTGTAAATTAATTGCCAATGGTTCCAGAATGCTTGTTTGCTAGTGGTGTCAGTGGGAGATACAATGACATCTACCCCAAACCATTAGAGAAGTGTAATGTTTTAAAGAAATATTTTCCAGTCTTGGCTCTGCTTATGGATTACTTGTGTGTCAACTGCAGTGGATTTTCTAAAAATGTACACCCCTTTTTCAAGAAGACTGTTTGCTTTGTGGCTTTTTTACCTTAACCTTTGAGATTTGAGGCTCCCAAAGGCATATCCTTATACCCTGTATCTGCAATGCTTCATCTCCCTTTTTAGTTTTTATTCCTCATTATATCGCTTAATTTCTATTCTAGAAGTATTGTATTACCAGAGTGAAATGAAAATACCAAATGCATCTTAGCAGTGGTCACTTAAATAATCAGAAATGACTTCAGCCTCAGTACACTGAAGATTTCCTATCAAGTTACTCAGTATGCTGAACAAGTAACTAATTTATTCTGCAGGCAGATTTGCAGTACTTTCTTACACCTGGAAGAAACAACATTCCTAATGCAGGCAACATAACGTACTGCCAATACACACCATTTATACATACTGTCATGCCATAACAGAACACTAATTTGCAGAGACTGGCTTTTGCTGCTGGTAACGTGGTCAAGAATAGCACCTGCAGCACAATATTACTCTCTCAGTCTAAAAATATCTGTCATACTGGGTGAGACCTCATATATAATTCATGAATTTTAGATTTATTAATCCTGCTATTAAGGCCAAAAAAGAATGGCATTTTAGTGAATAAAAAAACTGATCTGCATTATCTTTAGAGATGTTGGCCAAACTTAGTTTCCTACTGGAAAGGACTTAATCCAATTTACGGCAAATAAATAGAAGAAGCCTAATTCTCTCCACCCCCACCCCTTCCCAGTCCCTGGAGCTGCTGAGCATCCAGCAGTTCCTTTTGACTTCACTAGAACTGGGAAGTACTCAGCATTTCTGACAATCAGGCCACCTATATTTAGGAAACTAAATATGGACTATGGATCTTAGCTTCAGGCACACATGTTTGAAAATTATAGTTATGAAGTTTTTATTAATTTGGAAAACCCATGGGGTTTTCTCCTCCTCCTCTCCTTAGGTCCCTGATTATTTTTGCTCTTTATTATGAAATCCTTATTGTGGGGTTGTGGGGGTGTAACCACCATCTCCCTACGCAGGGACTGATGCCCGTAGGTTACAGTTTGCTTACCTGTGGGTTGCATACGTCTAACTCGCCTGCCACAACTTTGATGATGATCTGGTTCATTTTTAGTTGTCCGGCATGTATCAGTCCAGAAATGAGACTTCTTGCATCCTCGGGATCCCGCGTTGATGAGGGCTCTGCCACCCCTACACCCTTGCCCGTTCCTCCGGGACGCGACCCCTCATCTTGGGGTGGTCACGTAATGAGGTCTTGCTCGAGTTTGTTCACAACAGAAATATAATGGTTAACACAACACAGTCCCACGTAGGGGTTCAGAGCTCCGGGTCTCGCTTTGTTCCTCAACGAGAAGCCCCGCTCTTCCCCTGTACTCTGCAGGGTTAAAACCCCTCTTCAAAACCTCCAGGAGTCCTTCAGCCCCCGCTGGGCTCCTCGTGAGCACCCGGCTCCCAACTGCCGCAGCAGTTAGCTCACAACTGGGGCTGTCCCTCTATTCTAGTCTTTACGGTGGACGGGCCGACCGGGTGCCCGTTGCTCCCGGAGGCCTCGTCCAGTCCTCTGCCACAAAGGGTTGTCCGCCCGGCTCACAACCCCTGTGGGGGCTTACCCTTTCTCCAAAATGGAGGGCCGCGGCTCCGGATGCCGCGCGTCCGCCCTTGCGAGCTCCCGCCAGTGTCCACTTCCTGGCCGGACTCTTCTGGTTCCGCCGCCCTTCTACCTAGCCCCAGCTTCTCCTTTGTACCGGCCCCCCTTATCAGGGCTCCTCCTACCTCCAGCCACCTGAGGAAGGTAGGTTCACGTCCCGTGTCCCGTGTCCCGGGTCTGTGAGTGGGGGTGTACTGCGCTTGCGTTGGCAAAGGGGCTTTCGGGGCCCGACGGCTCCTTCTCTCCCTCACACTTATCCATAAGATAAGGTCTCCCTCACCTCAGACCTGTAAGATAGACTTATGATCAAGTCTATAAAGAGCAAAAAGATTTCTACTGTGACTGTGAGAGTGAAACAAACCTGATGTATTCCTAGACTGGCAACTTGAAGAATTTACAAGCCACAGCTGAAAGTGAGGTATGTATAATGGCAGATAATAAACAAGACAGAATGGTCTTGGGTATTTTAAAAATTAATTTATTAGTGAAAATCCTTTTCCAGTTACCGAGCTGTTTCCCTTGTCCCCTGTTACATTTAGTGGTCTAATTCAAAATAGAATCTCTCTCCTGGTTTTCTTCTAACCCCTATGTATAGCTGGTTATTGTAATAGTAACATCTGCCTAATGTGTATGTTCCCAATGTCCCCAAATCACTTTCCCTGCCACCCTGAAGGGCAACTGTCTCCTATGTTGCCAACTGAAAGTGCAGGTTCTACTATGGGCAGCAACAATAGACATTGACAATAAAAGTAAATGAGAAACACTGACACTGTAGGGCCATAATAAAAGGACTGGAATTAATAGAAATGCAAGAAAATCTATACTGGTGGTATCAAATCTCTTATTTAAAGTAGAAAAAGGTGTAATTTTTATTTTTCTCTAAGTTGCCATGGAATTTCCATTCTGCCGTAAAGTTTTGCTAAAGAAACAGTGGTGGCTGTACCCCATCAGTAGTGGCTGTGTGGTGGATTCATAGATTCATAGACATTAGGGCTGGAAGGGATCTTGGAAGATCATGGAGTCCAGCCCCCCACCCAAAGGGCAGGAGGTCAGCTGGGGTCATAGGATCCCAGCAAGATAAGCATCCAATTTGCTCTTGAAGGTGTTCAATGTAGGTGCTTGAACCACCTCCGATGGCAGGCTGTTCCAGACCTTGGGGGCTCGGACAGTAAAGAAATTCTTCCTTATGTCCAGCCTGAAACGGTCTTGCAGTAGTTTATGACCGTTCAACCTCGTCATCCCTTGGGGTGCTCTGGTGAGCAAACGTTCCCCCAGATACTGGTGGTCACCCCTGATAAACTATCACCATCAGATCACCCCTGAGCCTGCGCTTTTCTAGGCTAAATAGCCCCATGGTTCTCAGCCTGTCGTCGTAAGGTCTGTTTTCCTGACCTCTAATTATGCGTGTGGCTCTCCTCTGCAGCCTCTCAAGCTTCTCCACATCCTTTTTGAATTGTGGAGCCCAAAACTGGATGCAGTACTCCAGCAGTGGCCTCACCAAGACCAAGTACAAAGGGAGAATGACGTTCCGGGATTTGCTTGAGAAGCATCTATGGATGCAAGCCAGCATGTAGGTCACTTTACTAGCCGCAGCATCGCATCGTACAGTTTCTGCCTATCATGTTGGAGAGCTGAGTTCGAGTGCTGGCTGGGTCAAGTAGGGATAAGTTAAGTGACAGGGGGGAAATTCTTGTTGGAGTGGAGGAGGGTCATTGTATTTTTTCAAGAGGAGGTTAGAAAGGCACCTGGCTGGTCATCAGTCCTTTTCCTGCCTGGGGCAGGAGGTTGGACATTATGATCCTTTGGGGTCCCTTCTTACTCTACAATCTATGAAAAGACTAGAGGATTTGGTTGCAGGATTTAGGTCCTGCTTGAGACAGAATATATTGGACCTTCTGTTTTCCTTTCATTGCAATATTCTTGTATATGATTTACAATCAGGGATCGTAGTAGAGGTGATATCTTTTATTAGACTAACTAGATTTTTGCAAATAAATGTATTTAATTACAAGCTTCATCAGGGTGTTTGTGCCCAAAAGCTTGCAATTAAAGACATTTAAAAAAAACAAACCAATTACTCTAATAAAAGATATCACCTCTACCACAGGTCCCAATTATTTTTTCCTCTACAACCGGGATACCTGACACATGGAAGATATCAAATTTAACTGATTTTTTACGTGAAATCTTCATAATTTTACAAGAAAGCAACTTTGACCACCTGAAATCTGAGATACTGCTCCTGCCTTTGTTTGAGATAATTTGCATCATCAGAGCCTCACAACAGAGCTCAGAGACACCTTACCAGATGAGAAATGCCTGCCCAGAAGAGCAACCCATTTATTTACTCCTCTGTGAAATATGAAACATAATAACTAAGAAGGAAATATGAATACATCGTGCTTACCAAACAGCTTTGAGGTAAACAGACTATTCAAACTTTTCTTTGAGCTGAATCTGAATATAAAATGAATAGGGGTGCACCAATAGAGATTTTGGGGGCCGACATGGATAGCTGATTTTTAAGGAGGCGTATCGGCTGATACCAATCTGATTTGCAATACACAGCCCTGCAGCTTGAAGAGCTGCATCCAGCTGGTAAGTCTGTTGTGGTGGAAGGGGAGGGTAGAAGAGAAGGGAAGGGATGTTGTGGGGCAGATCAAGGCCCCGGGGGTGAGGGAGGGAGTGGGGCTGGGGCAGGGCGAGGCATGGGATGGAGGCACAGCTCACCCGGGGGGGGCAGCCCTCATTCTGCATGAACCCCAGGAGGGCATGGGGGAGCCATGTACCCTCAGATATGTGCACGGGGTGCAGGCATTGTGGACTGCAGCTGTGGGCTTGGGCTGGGGTAGTGCTGAACTCTTCCTAGGGGGACGGGGCACTGGGGCAGGTTGTGCTCAGGGTGGGCGGTAGTGGCCCTGGGAGGGCGGTACAGGGGGTCTGCAGCCACTCCAAAATTCACCATAGTCCCCCCATACCCCCCTCCTCATGATGCCACTGCCCGCCTCTGAGTGCAGACCCAGCCCAACGCCCCCCTCCCACATGCTGGGAAAAGTCTGGCACAGCCCCAGCCCCAGCCTGCAGCTGCAGCCCACCCTGCCCACACCCTGCACACATCTGGGGGCACGTCCTTCCTCGTGCCCTCCTGAGGTTCATGCAGGGTGGGAACCACATCTCCATGCCCCCCGGACAAGCAGTGGTTCCATCTCATGCCCCACCCTGCCCCACCCCAGATGGGCAGAGCTTGCCCCAGCCCCAGCCCCACTCCTCCCTCACCATGGGGGTATTGATCTGCCCCACCACGCCCCTTCCCTCCCCCCTCCTCTCCTACCACAACAGAGCATATAGCTCCCCAACCTGCTGGGCTGTGCTCCTTGCTGCCTATGTGTTATGCTGTGGCTGCACGCATGCACGGGCATTTATTGGCCAAATTATTGGCCATGTCAGGCCAATTTCTGATACAGTCAATTTTCTTTATATTGGTGTCAGTCCAATATTGGTGCATCTCTAAAAATGAACTTTTCCTGACAGGAGATTTTACCACACCTTCAACTTCCCTATGAAATACGAACTTTCATTTCTACCCAGGAGAACTTTTACAATGTTTTCTCTGATGCCTGATGAAGGGTGTTTGTGCTTGAAAGCTTGCAATTAAAGATTTTTTTTTTTTGCAAAAATCTAGTTGGTATAATAAAAGATATCACCTCTACCATGAGTTCTGACTTATTTTTCCTCTAGACCAATACAGCTACAACCTGGATACCCGACTACAAAAATATTTGCACTGTTAGCTTTCATGTTTCAGCAATTTCCCCCTTATACTCCACTTTTCTGTAGCATTTTCCCTTTTTTGACTCCAATTAAATAAAATATCGCTATTCAAAACTACAGTTAAATGTGCGTGTAACTATGAGGTCAGTTCAAGTTAAGTATGTTCTTAAGTGCTGCCCTTAACAGGCATAGATTTAAGCATATGCTAAATGCTGTCCCAAAGGGATGTCTTTAAGCTAATAACAGAGAGGTTGGATTCATCTCTATTCACCTCATTCTCTAGTGTGTTCTGAATACTTCACAGATACACATTGTACAATCCCACTAGCTAATTCCAATTTAATTGGAAGATAAATTTGTGTTAAAAAGAGTAGATTTCTCAGTCTTCCTCATAATTTATTTGTAAACAACACTGCTTAGCCCCAATATGTCTCATATTTCAAGAGTTCTTTTATCATCTTCCATGTTGACTGAGTCCCTGCTCCTTATCTAGATCAAGTTTACCTGTTCCAATTTATAAGCTCTCTAATAAGTTAAGTTACAGCTAATGAATGTTCAGTTAATAACAGTAACCTGTAACTTTTTTTTCACTGTCCCTTTTAATCAATCTGCTTGTATAGCATCTAATTATGAATCTCTGGGGTCAGCAAAATTGTTGAAGAAATTACAGTCCCTGCTTTATTTGGGGCAGTACAATACAGCATCATTTTAGACTGTTTAACCTTTCTCTGGTCCACGAATAATATTTATGAAACATAACTTGCTCTGGATTTCTTGGTTTTGTAACTGCCAGGAAGAAACCAGGTTATCTGTCAATATTTAATTCTTCACCACCCCTGGTTTAATTCAAGGCTGTCCAACTGGCAGCCCATGGAGGATTAACCTGCATCCCATGAGATCCCACCTGGCTGCCACTCCACT
>NW_017729032.1:173742890-173747722 GCF_001723915.1 Gavialis gangeticus
GGCTGTCCAACTGGCAGCCCATGGAGGATTAACCTGCATCCCATGAGATCCCACCTGGCTGCCACTCCCCTGCTTTTGTGGCAGTGGCAGCAGCCAGGCTTCCCAGGTCTGTCTCCCTTCTCTAGCTTCTGGTTTCTCCCCCAGCTCCTGTGGGAAGGGTGGTGCAGCAGGAAGGGGCCAAGCTGCCTGTGCTGAGCACTCAGAAAAGGAGGGAACCAGGCTGCCTGCGTTGAGTGCTATCTATGGGTGGGCTGCCTACATGATGTGTATAGCCAGGAGTGGGGTGGGGGTGCTGCATATGTGGCTGGGCAGGCACCAGGCTGCCCATGTGCAGGGGCATGCTGTATGTATGGCATGTGTGGCTGGGAGGAAAAGGCTTCTCATGAGGTGGGCAGGAGCTTGGTTGCACATGCAGTGGGGAGGACTGAGGGAGGGGCAGCCCACACAATGTACAGGCCCCAGGTTTGCAGCCTGTGCTGTGAGCATCCTGAGCACCCCAGAAGTTGGGCAGCCCTGTTTTAATTCTGTGGGAACATCACTCCATTTGCACTCTCTTCACTATTACTGTATTTTCATCAAGTCATATACATTATGACCAAGATGAAAAGCATGCACATGTGAAAGATTCAAGGCTGAATAAAATACATAGAAATTACTGAAATGAAAGAAGACCCAGAAAACACTTGAACAGCTTACTATACAACAAAACCATCACTGTCGATGGAACTTGGTAAGAACCAGTTTCCTCTGCTGAAGTGATGTCCTTCACATTTTGTTTTGAGGTTGCTATGCATACAGCAATATCCTATTGCTAATAGCCTTAATGACCCTATTGTCTCAAGATGAAGGATCAAATGCTGCTTGAGTATTAGAGATATCCTTGTCCATCACAAGGGGAATCTCAAACTAAGGCCTTGGTAGGTAAAAATATCTTCATTTCAACATTAAAACTGTCTTCATAATTTTTAAGGAGATCTATTTTTTTCTCTAGTTATCTAGAATCTCAAAACATGACTTTAAAATGTATTTCAGCTTTTTAAGATGGGTTTTAAGTTATCTGATGGAAAAATGTGTAAGTGAGGCTTGCAAATGTATTGCAATGGAAACTAGTATAGTCTGGGTTACAGTCCATTTGAGAGGTTTTAGTTGGTATAATTGCTTTAAAAATAAAAGTTGTTTGGGACCGAGATACACTCATGCAGCACATGCAAAAGTGCCCTGTGGGTGCGTCCACCTGAGATGCTAAAAGTGCAGTAGATTAATTTTACTGTGCATTAGCATGTCACGATGTAAGTCATGCTAATGCACAGAAGAATTAATCTACTGTGCTTTTAGCATCACCTAAAAGATGTGCACTAGCACTACTGCACAGTAGTGCCAATTACGGTGCATTAAGTTTAGTACCAGAATTACAGTGAATTAATGCACATGTAGGTGTGCCCTGTACGTCTTAATGTCTATTGTTAGAAATCTTCCTCAGGTTCCAGGTCAATCTGATTCAGGGCCAGTTTGTACCCAGTTGATCTTTGTACCAATATTTTTTCTTTAACTTAAATAGCTCTTCTCACTCCCTGTTCTTTACTCTCCCTGTGCATTTAAGAGATCAATCCAATCCCCTCTAAATCTTCATTTTATCTTAAATAATAATACAACCTCTTGTGTTCTCATTACGTAGGGTTCTCTATTCTTCTGCTCATTCAGAAGCACTTCTCTGTTCATGTTCCAATTCCAATTTACCTTTCTTGTATAAGAGTGATCAGTTGCACACAGCATGACAGATGACATCTTACCAATGTCTTGTACGCTGGCATTAGTCTTTCCTCTGTCTCTCCTCAGTATATTTTATTTGATATGTCCTTGGATTTGCTTTCCCTCCCCCACCCCAACCCTGTGGCTGCATCACACTATGATAGCTCATAGTTGTTCTGTGAAACTAATGCACCCCGGAATTTCTCATCCTGTTTCCTACTGATGAGCTCTCAGGTAACAGCAGAAATGTTTAGTTCCTAACTTTGTATTACTGATTTTTTTCCCATTTCTTTTACTGTACTCATCAAGACCATTCAGTTGCAAATACTATTCTAATCATCCTCCATGTTGACCAGGCTTCCCAATATTGTACTTACTCTTATGACCCATGTAAGAGAGGTTATTCATCTGGTTAGATGTGTAGCCCTTTTTTAGAACCCCCCCCCCATATCTTGGGATATAAATTCAAGAAGGTTTTTGCAGCTTTGATGGAAATAAATATAACAATGTGTTGCTGCATAGCAAGGTCCTTGTCAGCTGATATGACATCCTGACCAGTGGGTTAATCTACCATCTCCCTTGATATACCATACCTATATCCTGGTTCTTCACAAAAGGAGCATGGGACTCCTGAAAAATGGTAGCTCTCTTTCAGTCTGATTCTTCCTCTTTCTGCATGGTTTGTGGTTTTACTAGATTTGTTTTCTTGGTTCCCTATAATATCTTTTTTGTGTTGGGCCTTAGATTGTGAAATAGTTGAGCCTTGTTTGATATTTTGGCCCTGATCCTGGATACACACAAATGCACACACAAACACGTGTAGTTTCAGTAAACCCTGCAGGATATGGGCCTTTGTTCATAGTACCTGATCTCTGTTTTGCCAGCGCACTGGAAGCTATGTAAACAAACAATAGCTTTATAAATGAACTCCTTCCTAACCAGCTAAAATTGCATTACCTTTGTAACATTTGCCAATCCATACAGTGGTGGGAACAATAGGTGCCCATTCCACTATTGTTTTTTAAAGTTTAGCAGAATAATAAATGAATGGAGGTGGCTGGTGGGAAACAAATAAATATTTTGATAGGCTCAGCAAACACTACTTCATTGGGGATTTTAGATTGCACAGCTCCCACATGCAACCAGGTAGATCTGTAAACCTTTTGAAGTGAGTTGTTCAGTCTTCTCCCTCTGTAAACAGACTATCAATCAGTCTTTGTTGTTACTGGTTTAAAGAAAAGAATAGTTTAAAGCAGGTTCCTAGGGAGTCTCTGTACATCCTGTTTCTTCTTCTGTGCTGTTACCAGTGAAAGTTCTGGATTAAAACACACACACATCATTTTAATCTCCAACTTTATACCTATTATATATATATATTTTAATCCTCCATTTTTAATCCCCAACTATACATATGTGCACAAATGTAGGCACATACACATATAATCTATGTTTCTGTGTGTGTCTGTATGTCGATAACATTCTTTGGGTAAATCTTTTATTAGACCAAATAAAATAGTTGGAAAAATTCTTCTTTGCAAGCTTTTGAGTACAAACATCCTTCATCAGGCTGAGGAAGTGTCTACAGTTGGTCTGTGCTCATTCTGGATGGAATAGAAAAGAAATCAGAGGCCAGTATGCATGCAAGAAAGCCAGTCAGTACAAATGTAGATTGAAGAAGTCAGTGGGTGACAGACAGGTAGGAGACCGGGAGAAGGGGAATGTAGACCTGGTGTGATAAGAATATAGCTGGTAAATAGTAGAGCGGTTACTTGGGGTGTCAAATATTAGGCAGGTTATAAATCCAATGTCTATATTTAGTCCATGATTTTCTGTATCCAGTAGACTGATGAAGTGAAGTTTGTAGGCTCATCTGCAAAAGGTGTCTTGTAAATTCCCTTTGAGGATTGTAAATTCCCTGAGAGATTGGAGAGAGTGATGTTCTTGTGAGAAATGTGCCCCACAGGTAATTGGGTGTTCTTGTTGTTATTAGATTCTTGGTGTGTGTTCATTCTGGTATGCAGTTGTTGTTTTGTTTCTCCTACATATTTTCCATCAGGGCATTTGGGGCACTGGATCCACTCATCCAGTGCACCAAATGCCCTGATGGAAAATATGCAGGAGAAATTAAACAACTGTGCACCAGAATGAATGCACATCAAAAATCTATGAAAGACAAGAACCTTGTCTGCCTAGGTCCTTAGGCTGGCATGGCTACAACCTATACCCCTGATATATGTAGGTATGTATGTATATGTATATACATATATATGCATACATACAAATATATACATATATGCACATACACACATCCATGTACATATACAAACAAGGTTATTTGGGTAAATGTGATATCTTTCATTAGACCAACTGAAGAGTTGGAAAAATTGTTCTTTACAGGCTTTTGGGCACAAACACCCTTCTTCAGGCATAGGGAGAGTCTCCTGGTGTTTGTCTACTCACTCTCTCACACACACACACACACACACACACATATACACACAGTGTGCAGCTCTAGGGTCACCGTTAGCCCTCAACTGGCTCATTTACAACCCTTCACTTGAATTGTGGGAGTGCTGATCCTCAGCTGTGAGGAATTGCCCACGATGACACGTATACATCTAATAAATACATAAGATATACACATATATGCATCCACACACACACATATATAAATACTCCTCCACACCCATCTGCACACATATACACATACACTCGTCCACACATATGTACACACACATCCACACACACATATGTACACATACATCCACACGCACTTACATATGTGCACACACATCCACACCCATCTGCACGCATACACATACACATTCTGCCACGCACATACGTACACACACATCCACACACACACATATATGTGCACACACATCCATATCCATCTGCACACATATACATTCTTCCACACACATCTGTACACACACACACATATGTACACACCTCCACATCTATGCATATAGGCACATCCCCATACACATCTGTACACACATTCATCCCTATATAATCCGTGCACACATCCATCTCTCCCCGTCCACATGCCCACACACAACACAGAGAGATAGATACATATA
>NW_017729032.1:173749277-173753236 GCF_001723915.1 Gavialis gangeticus
GGTTCTGCTATGAGCAGGGGTTGAATTCGGTGACCTTCCAACCCTTGTTTTCTGTGCTTCTGTGATTGTGTCTGATCTGCACCACCCAGCCCCTGTTCCACTAAGGTGTGGCCACTTCCCCCAGATGTGCTGCCCAAGTTGGAGCCCTCCAGTATCCCAGGATCTCTTACATCCCATCCAGTAGAGCAGGGAGAGAAGCCTGCCGTGGGTCACCAGCTCTCCAGTGGCAACTCATAGCTATAGCTCCCAGTCCTGCCCCTGCTCACCATGCCCCTAGGGACAGGTTACAGCTGTCCAGCTCAGGGGCAGTCAAAGAAGGTTTCTAGGCTAAGGGTGTAACTGCTCGAAACTCCAAGCTAGCACTATCACTGATCAGCATTTGAGCAGCATACAGCGTAAGGTGTAACAAGGCCCCAAAACAGCTGAATTTCCTCAGTGAAGAGGTTTAAAAATAAGAAGCAATACCATTTTTTTAATCTTCCAATAAGACAGGAAATCAGCTTCTTAGTGATGCAGTAGAAAAGTTCTTTAGCTGCTGGATTTTTCTGCTTTTTTTTTTTTTCATGTTGATAATCTTCCTAAAGGATTTAGCTTTCATTACAGTAGCTAGGGGCATTTTGCATTTCCATGTTTTAGTGGTACAGCAGAGAGATGGCTGGCTTTTGAGCCTTTCTGACTGGAAAGGCATGACATGTGGTAGGGGGGAAGGGGAGAGGCTTGCTGCAGAACTACTGTCGATCTCGGATTTTGATACATTGATTTTCAGAAGGATGCTTTTTTTCCCCTCCCAAAACAAATGTTACCAGGATGGCAGCTGAAAAAAATTCTACAGGTGGGCTGGCCGAAACAGCATCTGCTTTAGTCTCTTCCTCCCATTGCTGTCAGGATTTCAGCTCATCTGGTGACAATACCCTATGGGCCTGAGCACATGTTTGCCTAATTCTGTTCAGAACAGATTTTGGTATCATGATGCCTAAACCATGAAGCACACTGGCAGTCTAAGTCTTCTCTGCTCTCATTCCCAGCATTGCTACCTCTGGGGGAGCTGCAGTGGCAGGGAAATAGGGTGGATAATGCCCTGGTGTAGATAAGCCTTTGAAGAGCAGGTCATGCGGCATGATCTTTGTTTTAAGATGTATCAAATTATTTGCTCCCCATGTTTGTTTAGGAACTGTAGTTGAAAAATCCCTTGTGCTTAGGAATTGTCACACTTGAGCTAGAACCGAGTGTAGGGCAGAGAATGTAGGGAGGTTAAGGGAACTACGCTAAGGGTCATTAAATTAATGTTATGAGTTTAGAAGTCGGGTTGCTTTCTGACATTTTTTTTGCCATCTCCTGTGTTTAGTTGGCTAACAGCATTCTTAAAGGAATGATCTGCTCTGCACAGATGCAGCTACTCGTCATATCTCTTCCAGCAAGCTAAAATTCTTTCTATAACTGAGTGATGGGTTCCAAAATGCATGTCCAGCTTTTATTAGGATACTAAAGGTCACATAGCTGACTCAGTCCATTTTGTGGATTGCAGTCTGTTCTATATGGAGCTACTTTTTCATTTCTGATCTTTTGGTTATTAACCTGAACACTTTCTACAGACCCTAATTCAATTTAAATTTGCAGTTTTTCATTTGGCAGCAAAGGAAGGTTTTCACTGAGCAAAGGGAAGGAGGGAATTGGTCGAAAAGGCCTTCCTAAAAGACAACTCACCTGCACAAGGCTATTGAGATGCTGGCCATGACTAACGTTTCTTTGATTTCCTGTAGCTTAAAAATGGTTTGTTACTACTCATTCAGTCTTTCTGTAAACTGTATAAGCTGCATTTGAAGAATTTGTGTTGCAGGTAAATGCTTCTAACTTATCTCTATGGCTGTTGCTTTTGCAAGCAGTTATACAACTTCATAACTTCAGGCATGTACATTATCATATTGAGTAATAGAATATATAATTCTACTAGTCATAGTAAGAATTTAGGATTTAATTGGCTCCATCTGTGTCTTTTGTATATATGTATAGGGACTCTATAGTTAGTTGTAATCTAAGATGGGTTTAGAATTAGACATAAAAGCTAGGCTTTTATAGAAGCAGGTGGTCAGTTGATGTGAATTTTTACATGAGATTATTTTTTAATGACTACTGAATTTTTGACAGAGTTTCTGTTCCCACCTGTGTTTTCCATATCAATGTGGAGTGCTGTCCTACTGCATCATACACTTTTTTTTTAATTACCCTCTTGGAGTATTAGCAGCTGCAAACATATTATTAGCAACTTCTGAAACAACCAGTGTTTGGATAAGAGGAAGGAAATAATCCGGTCAATGGATACGTGTAGAAAGAGAAAGAGGGTGGAACTAATGTCGTGGTATATGATAGCCGTGGCATAGTTATGTGATGGCCTGTGGGTGGAGAATCAAAGGGTATGCCTTATTAGGGGCTTCATTTTACATTTCCTTGTTTTTTGTGGATTGTATTTGTTTAATGAAAACAGTGAATGTTTTGTTTACAAAGGTATAAAAAGCTTTGTTTCGAGAGGTATGAAATGAGTGACCGCAATTGAAAGCCAGTGTTCTTCAGAAATGTTGACTCTTCTCTCTTTCCCTTCCCTCCCATGTTTGGAAAGTTACTTTCATATTATTTGGCATAGTCTGGTATAAGCCACATGCAGTCACTTTCTCAAAGTGTCCACATACAGAGTTATTCTGCAATAGCATTTTTTTTTGGTAGATAGAAAAGCTGTAAGTAACGCACTGATCTTGTCTGATCTCTAGCATGCTCTGATGTCTGCACTATATGAAGTTTGGGTAAATGGTGATCACTATAAATGGATAGTGGGGCCTTCTGATATTGGGACAGTGAATTGGAAAGGTATAGTGAAATTTACATTGGATATAGTTATATATAGATAGGGGGTGATACAAACATTTTCCTGTCTTGTGGGGTACTTGTAAGTAGAGGAATAGTTGCATTATGGCCCTAAACGTGGGCAATATGGTAAGTTTTTTGTGCGTGAGGGCTGAGACTGATGTGTGTATGTGAGAGCTAAGGGGCAATATGTTTGTTTTTACTGGCCAGAGAGGTGGGACTTCTGGTCCTATGATGGTGACCAGGGCACCCGTCAAGGGGCGAGACTACCCTTGCAGCCCTCGATGCCTCACCAGAACTTAAGTGGCCCTCCAGCCGAAACTAGTGTCCACCCCTGCTTTAGCCTGTAATGGACTGGTGAGAAGGTTTTTGAGAATGTGTAGCTCCCTGCTCAAGGTCTGTGATTCTCACCCAGAGTGCTGTGGCCTTTCTGTTTGCTGGGCTTACAAGGAGGTAAGCACTGTAATATATAGACCAGTTTTTTAAATTGGGTGCCACTGAATTCACAAAACTTATGGAGTTCAGTGAGGGGTACCTCGAGGTTAAGAACTCATGAAAATACAGACCAGTTGTTGAACATCTATTTATTTACCAGTGGTAAATAGGAAGCTTCCTAGGTGAGTGTGGAGATCTGTTTCTGCTTTAATACAAAAACTCAGATTTATAGGAAACAGACATTTATATTTTCACAGTAACCTTCCATATGTGACCTAGATGTGAATCACTGGAGTGTTATCATTCAGAGTTGCTGACAAATAACTCCAATGACTGTTGCTGCCCATAACTTTGCCAAATGGCAACAAAGTTAAAGTAATGAAACTAGACTGTTGACACTGTATATCCTGTGGGCAGTAGTGACAGAAGCAAGATTCAACTTGGTTTTCTGTGTATATTCCTATTTGAAAATTATGAACACAGGTTGGTTTTGGAGTTAATTACAGGGGAGGGAGAATCATGAACTGGAGGTTGGAGTATACGGATAAGATAGAGGAGACGTGTCATTTTGTAGCAGCCACTTGGAGTAGTGGCGGAAGGGAGTATAGTAGTATAGCCCTGATTAGGAAAGTCTGAATTAGGCTGGGGGAAGAGGAGAAGGAGCCAGA
>NW_017729032.1:173753247-173754629 GCF_001723915.1 Gavialis gangeticus
AGTCTGAATTAGGCTGGGGGAAGAGGAGAAGGAGCCAGAGAAGAGGGGGAGAGGAAGTTTCTGATCTCTTGAAAGAAAAGAGCTTGCAGGCAGCCTTCAGGGATGGTGACATGTCATAAATTCTACCACTCACCCTTTTTTCCCCCTGTGGATGCTATAGTTAACTTGGGCTTCGTTTCTTACCAAGGTTTTTGTTCATGGATATTGCTGCTTGGGTCTTTAATACCCTTGTCTTTCATACTTACCTTTGCATAGTTAGATGCTTGCTAACTACTGGGCCCTGTGTGCAGTGCTGGCTCTGAAAAGGTTTTCACTTTTATAAGTTAATGGATTGATCAAAAGCTGTAGAAGATAAAATCATACTCCAAGCAGCTGCATTTTTCCCCCTCAAGGATCCTGTTCATTAATAGAAATTAAAAACAAAGCAACCCAAGAGGATTTTGCTCTCTTTCCCCAGACTTTGTCTTAATGTTTGGCTCCAAGCTTCATGGTTCTGAACTGTCTCTTAGCTTTTTCTCCCCTCAGGTGTTTCCTTCAAACCTCCTGCCTAAATGCTTTAAAGAGTCCTTTGTAGGTCCTTCCTCTGCCTCAGAGATAGGAAGGTATGTGTATGCTGTTTCTTGTAGGACATACAACTGCAAATTGCAGTCCACATGCTTTTTCCAAGTTTAAAATGGCACGGGGGCCATAAGAGGCACATCCCAAGGGTCAGACTTAGTTTTTTAAGCTGTGCAGGTGCAGGGCTGACAATTAAGGTCCTTCTTGGAATACTTAGTGGGTTCACTCATTTAAGCAATGGCTGAAGAATTTTGGATGCTTAGTTCTGCCTTCTCTTGAGTTCATGTCAGTGTTTATGTAGTTTTTCATGACTTTCCTAGATGTGTTTGTGTGCTTGTGTTTTTTGCTTTCAGTGTAGACTCACAACCTTCGCTGAAACATAAAGATGATTTTATCTGTTTAAGTCAATAAAATATAATTATAGGAACTGCATATTTTCCACACTGTTTTTATTGTAAGTGCTCTTGCCGAGACTATTTCCTAGCATATGACTTGTCTCTTATGTTTACAAAAGAATGTGTCAGTAATAAAGGATATGATTATCCTTATGCTCAAGGGGGGTAATTTAAATCTGGAAAGTATTTTATTACACTGATTGATCATTCAAATGACTATGAATTCATCTTTCCTTTCTTTCTGAGAGGACATGGCATTTTGTTTAATTAAAGATTTGGCTGTATGTATGAATATAGAAGTTTTATCTTATGTTTTATTACCTATTATATGGTGTAACTATATTTTATAATCTATGTCTTATATCACATAGACGTGCTTATAGTGACAATGCTATTATTACTGTTGTAAGTAATAATAAATCTCTAGAC
>NW_017729032.1:173759629-173762936 GCF_001723915.1 Gavialis gangeticus
AATTAAAGATTTGGCTGTATGTATGAATATAGAAGTTTTATCTTATGTTTTATTACCTATTATATGGTGTAACTATATTTTATAATCTATGTCTTATATCACATAGACGTGCTTATAGTGACAATGCTATTATTACTGTTGTAAGTAATAATAAATCTCTAGACTGATAAAAGCTGTTAAATGCTTTTCTGGTATTATAGGCTGTCATAAACTTGTGGATCAATGAATCAGGATATAATTTTCTAGCAAATAATATTAATTGAATATTGCCCTAATACTGTTTTCTTAGAGATTCAGTTTTAGAAGATCTGCGAGTGAGTTAGGATTCAAACCTTACTGTTTTTGCTGAGGACTGAGAAAAGTAAAATTAGTCAAAAAAAATCTTGTCTAAAATCTCACAACTCGATGATAGTCATTTATGATACTTACTAGCAATTATTAAAGGATCCAAACTAATTCTGAAATCTGAATACTCTGTCTTTAGATCAAATACCACCTATGCAGGATCACGTTACACTTATGATGTGCTTAAACGACTAATCACATATTAAGTAGTTACTGGGTCTCACATTAATGCAGCTAATGGTGTGATAAAACAAGGAATAAGCCATAAAGTTATTCCACAAAAATGTATGATCACTTATGGATGGTTCCTACTGTACCTGCTTTGGGGAGACTATCAAAGTCGAGGGCTCTGATGAACCACCAAGGTTGAGAGCCACAATCAGCCCCTGACTCTTGCTGGAAGCAGAGGCAGGTTGGGGCTCCCAGTCTTAGGCAAACTGTGATGTTCTGGTGAGGATTTCTGTCTCTCTTCACATGCAGTCTTTGTCCTCTATTTTTGTTGTTTTATTTGTTGCCTCAGCCTGAAATAATGAATGTACACTCAACGTTCTTTGTTCTGCAGGGGATGTGAGGGACTGCAGTTGCTTTTCTGGCTCAGACAATTTTTTCAAATAGGTGGTGGAGTTTATTACAATTTATCACAATTTTGATTGATATGAAATGAGAGTTGAAGCAAGGAAATTGTTAGCTTACATATTACTTCATCTTCCAAGTTCATCTTGATGTGTTACTGTTACAAACATGTGCATATAATCAAATGGGCAAGATAGAAGAATAAAGTCTTAGGCCCTGATTGTGGAGATGCTGTCAAGCAAAAGTAGTTTAGTTAAAGTGAGTCTGCTTATGTGGATGAGCTTGCAGGATTGGGGACATATCTTCTGTTTTGGCAGTTTGTGATATAGTCCCATTTTGGTAAGAAATTCCTGCTTGATTCTTGTTGTAGAAGGGATCTGTCTTAAAAATATCAGTTTGTAAGTGTGGGAAATTTGATAGTTGTGAATAACTACAAGAAGCATATTCTGAAACAACTCTCAGTGATTTGGGAGCTGTCACTTATTTTTAGAGTTTATGATTGGGGAATTTTTGTTACAGAGTTTTCTGTTGCATACAAAATGTTACAGGTTGCATCAAATTAAGAGTAAGAGAAGGTTAATGTAGACTAATTATTCCATGGACTTAAGAAACTAAGTAAAATCCAAGTACAAGTCTCTTGCAAATTAACAAATTGCACGCTTAAGTCCCACTTAAATTAGTAGGACATGCTTCATATGCTTAAGTGCTTTTGTGTATAGAAATGGATTTAGGTATATCCTGAAATGCTTTTCTGAGTCAGGCAGGGCCTATTCTTAAAGCGGAAATCTCTGCTTTTCTGTAATTGGAAAGATAAAATGCAGTCCTCTTTTATAAATTGTTAATGGCATACAGAGATAATCATGGAAGTTTGTTATAATCTAGAGTGTGACAAAAGTATTGGAGATAAAGGGTGCTGAAAACTAAAAATATGTAAAGAGCTGTAATGAACCTATGGTGTTTCCATAACTGAGTTGAAAACTGGACTAAGAAAGATATGGTTCATTCTTTCAGGTATGAAGTTCTTTTATTATAAAATATTGTCATTGACAACCTGAGTGCAAGTCATTCCATTTTCATGTTTGGTAGCAAAGTTATAAAAAGGGATCACCAATTCTTTAGAGTATATAGAAGCAACAATGATTTTTGGATATATAGCACATGGTGTTCAGAAGAACAGGATGATATTTTTTAGAATTAGAGCAGGAAGTGGACAAGATGAGGTTTTCATAAGAATACAGAAGAAGGAAAGGTGGGATGGTACCTGCAGTGTGTTTGACTAGATGTTAAAATCAGGTGTTGGCAATGAATTCTTTTTAGGTCTCTTACATCTCTTTGAGGAATTATTTTTTAGTTCTGCATAAAAAGATGTGAAATTTCTGTGAATAAGACTCAAGGGACTTTTTTTGAATATATTAAGACATTTTTCTTTTTCAGGGAAGCTCAAGATATAGAAAATTAATAACAAATACAGTGTGTAAAACTATAATAATAATTTTTCATGGGAAAAAAAAATCAAGTGCTGGCCAAGAGAGTGTGACTTGCCAGTAATTGGAAAATAGTGATTTCTGCACCTTATTTTTTGATGTTGTTTAGTCATACCAGCTGAAATTCTATTTCCTTTATGTTAAACCATCTCCTAAAGTTGAGAAATATCTGATAGTGCGGAGAGGCGGGCAATTATTTTGGGCGGAGGGCTGCTTACCCAGTTTTGGCAGGCTGTTGAGGGCTGCATGGGTAACCCCACCCCTTGACAGATGGCCCGCCCCCTGGTTGCCATCTTGGGACCCACGTCCCAATGTCTTGGGACCAGTGTCCCAGGGCCAACACCGGTAGGGCCCAGAGCAGGGTGCAGGCTGGCAGGGGTCTGTGGAGCCAAGCTGGGCTGCACCAGCAGGGAGGGGGGAGCTGGCTTGACTCCATAGAGCCCCTGCCAGCTGGGACTCTGTGCTCCTGCCACCCTGGTCTGGGCCCCACTGGCACTGGTGCTGGGACACCGGTGCGGGCCCTGTGCTCCACTGGCTCCCCAGCCCCATGGTACAGGCAGGGGGCAGTACACAGCTGCAACCCCCTGCTCGCCAGCAGGGAAGAAACTGGTGCTGAGCATGGGGAAGAGTGGCCCGTCGCCTGCCCCATGGCTGGCGCTTCATGTTGCAGGCACTTGCAGCCCATGTGGGACTGTCCAGAGCAGGCACAGGCAGCCCCAAGCAGGCTGCGAGTGGCTGCAGCACGGGGCACTGGCCATGGGGCAGGTGAGGGGCCACTTTTCATAGACATTAGGGCTGGAAGGGACCTTGGAAGATCATCGAGTCCGTGCACTCAGCACCAGCTTGTAACCCGCCCCTCTGCCAGCCTAGGGTTACAAGGTTCTGCTGAGTGTGTGGGCAGGGAG
>NW_017729032.1:173767936-173773749 GCF_001723915.1 Gavialis gangeticus
GGGCTGCTTTTCTCCATGCAGGGAAGGAGGCCAGGGAAAAGCTGAACATGGGGGGGAAGCGGCCCCTCCCCCACCCCATGCCTGGTGCCCCACGCTGCAGGTGCTTGCAGCCCACATGGGGCTGTCCAGAGCAGGCACAGGCAGCCCCATGCGGGCTGCGATCAGCTGCAACGTGGGGCACTGGATGTGGGCGGGGAAGGGCCGCTTGCTCCCCGCCCCCGCGCTTCTTCCTTGCTCGGAGTTCCCCCTCCCCCCCATTTACCTGAGCTTCCTGTGCTGGGGCAGCCACATGCTCCCAGCTCAGAAACCACAGCTTGGGCTTCTGGCTGGGGGCCGGGGCTGGGCAGGCTCCACTGTTGTTGGAGCCTGCTGGGTTTTCCCTGGGTCCTACTGCCTTTGGTTCCTGTCATTTTTTACAGGAAGGAACCAAGGGCAGAGAAATATTATTTTTCTACATTTTTTTAGGGGCCCCGTGGGCCGGATACAATAGCCTCCCGCAGGTCATATTTTGCCCACCCCTGTGATAGTGTATTCTCTTCCAGTATAGATCAATATCTTGTGTCCATTTTTTGAGCAATTTAGATTTTCATTGCATAGAAGATGTGTAAATCTTTTACATTTGCATATTAACAAGTTACACAATAAAGCTAGAAAGCTTTGCTAGCCTTGTTTATGGATTTTGTAATTTCACTGTTTTATTTTGTCTGGTTTTTAATCTGTAATTGCATTAGTTTGAACTTGGCAGTTATGGCATTTGTAGAAGGCAATATATCCATTGTTCTATGGCAGTCAGCTCTGACAGAAGTGTGAGCAATTGTACCCAATAATGTAGATGAAAGTAGGCATATGTTAAAAAAATTGACATCCATTTATTTCCGTTTGTTATATTATATTCCATATTTGAGTGAAATCACACTCTGGAGATCAGAATGACCATTATGAAAATGGTCCATATCTAATAAAGTCACTAAACCAAATTCTATTCTCATTTCCCCTGTTCTTGAATGACTTCATTGACTTCAACTTGCTCTAAGCAGAGCCACCTAATTTTTTGTTTGGAGCCTAATGGTAACTGACTTCTGTGCATTACTTTCCTTTTCCCATAGATTCTTGTTAAACAGGCTGGACTAGTGGAAGGCATTTTAAGGTTAGGGACAGAAATGACACACAGACTGGTATAAGTGATTGGAAACTGGTTCAGATCTGTAATGCAACCGAAGTAAACTGCTTTCAAAAGAGCTGAGACCAGTTTAAGATAAATCTGAATGGAGGCAGTATCAGATTTAACTGACTTAGGTTAAATTGGTTTATCAAAATTCTGTCCCAGATCCCTACCAGGTTCCAAGTTATCTCACAGTCCTCCAGCGTCCCAGGATGCTTTGCACTTCCCGCATGACCCTGCCCCCCACCTTGCAGGTTGGGTGGGCTAGCTTTGGCCCAAGCTGTCTGCTCCTGGCCTGGGCCACTGGCATTCACTTCTGATTTCAGGAATTAGAATTTCACTTATTGGTTCAATTTATACAGCTTAGACTAACCTGTGAATATTGAATCGATTTAGCTTTGGGCCTTTTGACTGTCTATTCTTAGCCCATCTTCTCATGTCTGTACACTATATTTGACCATTTTGTATTTTTGTTACACATACTTTTGCTCGTTGTACACGTGCCTTCAAGCAGTGGGCGTTGCAGCAGGTGTTGCATAGACTGAGGCTTTGTGCCACAGTCACGGGTGGGCTATACGATTGGTTCAATTCACTTCTTCATTAGTTCCTTGGAGCGTCCAACTTAGGTGCATAGGCTCTTGAGTCCTTGCTACCTTTGCCAAGGGTCCTAAGCCCCTAGTGGTAAAAACTCAGTTGCTGGATGTCCATTTTTTTCACTGTCAGGTATTTTCTTCATTCTCTCATTCCACATCTGTAGTTTCTTCTCCCTGGGTGTGGAATTTGGACAGTGGGATAGTGGGGTCCCCAGACCATGTAATGTTGAGTTAGAGGTTGGTATGTCTCATAGTTTTTCAGATGGAAGGCACATAATTGTGTTTTTGTTCGGTTGGCACATAATTGGTTTTCAATGTAGCATGAGTTTGGGCCAACTAGTGCCTCACTTAGGGATTTTTCGATTTGATCAAAGCTAGTGTTTTGGGCTGTTATAAACAGGTTGTCTGCAGAGATAAAAAATTTGTTTTCAAATCTATCGATAGGTCATTTGTATAAATGTTACATAACAGTGGTGTGAGTGTGCTTCCCTGGGCGAGGCCATTAATCTGTTGCCTCCATCTGCTTTGCTTCCCATCCAGTTTGACAAAAAAGTCTGTTTTTGAGCAGGGTTCGTATCAGCTCTATAAGGTATAGAGCTTTTGGCATTCCCAGGGTCTTGTGGAGAAGTCATTGGTGTTTAACAGTATCGTAGGCATCTGTTAGGTCGACAAACACAGGTCTGGGGATTTGGCCTCTTTCAAAACCATCCTCAGTTGAGTTAGATTGAGCATGTGGCTCGTTGTTGATTTTTCCAGGGTAAAAGCTACCCTGTTCAGAATTAGGTGTTTGTCCATGTGTGGTGCAAGCTGGTTCAATATCAGTCATTCATACCATTTATATGTGTGGTATAGCAGAGAGATAGGTTTGAAGCTCTTTCCCATGAGCAACTTAGCACATGAGTAACATCCTTTATCTTTCAAATGAGACTTGTTAGTTCTGGAATGAACCTGGTGAGAATGTTTGTGATGGTCTTATACAAAGAATGAGTAAGGGTCTATTGTGAACTCTTCTTACAAGGGGTTCTTCAACCTTGTGTAAAAAGAGCATGCAATGAATGTGCAAGAGCCAAGAACAAATCTGTGGATAGTACTGTCTCAAAAAAGAGCTCAGGTTGATAATGATGGTGCCATCAGGGAGGTACTCGGGACTTTTTTTTATTCTTTAGGCGCATGTGCACATGTCTGTCTATGTGAAAAAAAAAATCTCCATCTTGTTTTTAATTGGAGAGGAGAAGTGAAAGCAGAACTGCTGAGCTCTTTCTGTTGTTTCCTAAAGAGAAATCTGCCATGCCTCCTACAACATCTGTGACTGACTCTTTTCCCTAGGAGGTGGGGAACTGGCACAGGCAGACAGCTGGGGGATTTCTTCCCACCAGGACTTAAATTTGTAAGAGGTTGGAGCATCATCATGACCCTACCAAAAACAAACAAACAAAAAACCCCCAAACCTGACGATTCAGTTGACAGCATGCTCTTATGGACCTGTCTAGGCCAAGAAAATGTATGTTCCAGTCTGATGCATTGTGTTATGTAAAATCCTAGGGTAGAAAGCTGTCAAGCTGTAGCTTGATGTAGCTGGTTGTGGGAGATGACTAGCAAAAGTCAATGGAAAACCCTTGGGTTGAGCCAAGATTCACTCTTTCAAGTAGGATAGGTTAACATTTTCCTTTGACACTTTTGGGGGGGGGCACAAAATTGGGTTGATGCTAAAAATCTTTTACAACGTGTCTGCTTTCCTCACTTGTTTTTCCAAAATATGTTTTAAAAAAGTTTTCTGTCATCTTTTTCTAGGGAATTTTTTATTATTATTATTATTATTATTATTGTTATTGTTATTATGCACAGTTTTTCCTTGCTAGAGAAATCCATTCTTCGACTTGTTCTGCTGTTTAGGACTTTCCATAAGATGGCTGTTGCTTTTGTCTATTATGTTTAAAGTGCACCTTTTTCCCTAGCATTGGCATGCTTTAAGGAGGGTAAATCTAACAAGCTGAAGTTGGGAAAGGCAAGTTAGCAAAAGTGACATTCAACATGAGTTGATTTGTATTGGACAAACTGAAGTAATTGTTTAGGAATAACTGATTTTCTGAAAAGATTAGCCTGGATTGTTAACTAGATTAGTATCTAGGTGAGTTTCTGGTTTGCAAAGCTGTTGAATAAACTGGTCAGAAGCTGCTTTAATCTGTGCAATCTCTGCTTAAAAAAGGTAATGTTCAGAATCAGCATAATTTGTTCTTTTTGTTCTAAGTCATATCCTTTTGTTTCTAGATTTTCCCCAGAACTCTTCCTTTTTCTACCACACGTCTAGAAATCTGTGGCAATAAATATGTTTTTCATGTCTTGCATGTGCTGGTGTATCTAGTATTCCCTCCCACTGTTGCTCCAGTTCCATATTCTCTGGGAAAATTTATTTTCTGCTTAGTATAAAATCCTGGAGTATAAAAAAGGTTCTCCTCTTCTCACAGTTCTGTAAGAGCCTAGGGAGCAGGAGGATTGAGAATGTGATCAAAGGATTATAGTATACTGCTTATACAATATGAAGTTTTCAATGGTGGGGACAAAGATCAAGCCTAGAATCCCATTATTTTTAGTTTAATAATATGAACCAAATGTTCTGACTGTGTCATTAACCTAAAGAGCATGCATTTGTTCATAACAATAAACTTATGGTTATGTACTTTGTCATGAATATGACCTCCAAGTTCAGGAAGCCTTTTAAATGAGATAATGGGTTTCTTTCAATGCTATCAATTTCTGAACTGCAAAAGGCCAATTTTTTTGGATAATATTATAGAGTGGTTATACTTGTCATGTTTATAAGCTTCTGAAACTACAGAAAATAATTGGATACTATTAATGGCTTGTTTTCTTACATGATGGTTTCCAAGCTGGAAATGGTTGTTTTATGGTTGCATTAATTAACAAGATTTTTTAAATCTGTGCTTGAAAAATGTGGCTATCTTATCACTAAACCAAACAAATATATATATTTTAAATCCTACCAAGAATCTAGCCTCATGGTTTTCTAGGCACTGCTTGTATTCTACCTATTTTCTGTAGCGCATGGGAAATATGCAGAGTTCAGTAACCCTTTACCAAAAGTTGGGCTGCTACTTCTCTGGCTGCAGACTTTTCTTTTCCCTCCTAGCCTTGATTGTCACCAGCGGCAGTCAGCATGTGGTGATGAGAAAGGCTGGGGCTGCGGTAAGGGTGGCTGCATTAACTCCCCTGTTTGCTGGCCATCCAGATACTTCCCCCCCAATAGCAGTAATGTCTCCCATGGGAGGAGAGGGTGTGAGACTGATGCAGGAGACTGGGGCAAGGAACAGACATTCAAAAAGCCTGAGTCTGAATTGATTCAGTCTTTGCAGGTTAGTTTAATCTGGCTAGGCTAAATCAGCTTTGTAACCAGACAGACGTCCCAGAAATGTAGGCACATGCCTGCAGTGGTTCAGGCTAGAAGCCAGGGGGCGCTAGAGCAGCCCTCCCTTCCATTGCAGAGGGCTGAGCTGAGGAGAGCATGGCCAGGCCCCAGCAGGACTCTGTGATTAGCGAGGCGTCCCCTCCTTGATAACCGAGCATTTATCTGTTCTGTTATCAGCATTTAACATCCCATCAGAAAACAAAGCCTCTTTCATTACAAGCTCTTCTTAAACAACTTTTTCCAAAAGAAAATGCATACCAACCTCTGGCTTCTTTACTATTCCATCCAGGAAGACGACACATTGACTGCAGATACTTCCTCAACCTGATGAAGAGTTTTTAAACCCAAAGGCTTGCTAAGAATTTTTTTTCCAATTATTTAGTTGGTCTAATAAAAGATATCAGATTTACCCAAAGAACCTTGTCTGCCTTTTGCAGAGGAAGAAATGCAGGGATGTTACTGTGTGAGTTCATGCCGAATTATATAAGGACTGAATTAAGCACAAGTTCAGACCTGGATGTTCAATTTAAAACTTTTATTGTTTCACAAACTCATAAACTAAGGGGGTCTGTTGGTTCACGAGGTTCCCAAATCAAGCCCTTGCTTTCTAACCCGAAGGCTAGGTGCGGCTGCC
>NW_017729032.1:173774032-173779895 GCF_001723915.1 Gavialis gangeticus
AGTAGTCTCAGAACTGGTCAACAGCTCATGTAAAAGGAGTCCCTTATCTTTTTTTAGACAAAAGATACAAAACTGTCCACACTCGGCTCTGAGTGAGGCATCTAACATAACTCTTCTATTACTTATATATGATAACACATATACATATGCATTTCTAATTCTTACTTCTATTGGTTACTAGTTAACCCATCTATATTATAATATCAGGTGACACGCTCTTTATTATAATTTTTACGCTTCTTATGTTAATTCTTAATGACCTAATGAGAACATTTTCCAGACTGCTTTAATGATATGTGGTTATCTTTTCGTCATTGCGGTTTAGCCATGCAGTTTCCGTAGTTTGCGATAGAAGCTGCTTGCTTGCAATTTTTATCATATTGTCAGCATTTCTATTCAAGGGTCAGATAGTGATTACCAGAATGTCAGTCGCTGACTTCTCAACCTGCTTGAAGCATTCTGGGAGTTTTAGTGTGTTGTTAATTATGCTAGGTCTTGCTTAGAATAAGCACAATCTCACAGTTACCATCTGAACTGTTGATTACTTCTAAAAAGCCCTAAGTGGACACTGTCCTATCTGCCTTACACAGCACTAGCTAGCATATCACATGCTGGCTACAGTCTGTGCTGTGGGAGAGAGGAGAAAGGGATCTCTGATTAAGCAGCCAGTGGTGGGGTGGGGTGGGCGTGGGGAAGTCTGGCAAACCCTGCTATGCCTGCAAGTCTCTGCTAGATCTCCAGCCAGGGAGCAGAGGGGAGGGGCTAACCCTGCTGTAGAGCAAAGACCCCTGTCCAGCCCAGAGAGCATGCTGGGAGTGTGTGGTTTATTTTAAACCCGTAAGGGGTCTGGGACAGACATTGCATAAACTGTTTTGAGCCAAATCAGTTAAGTCTGATACTACATTTAACCAGATTTATCTCAAACTCGTTTCAGCCATTTTCAAACTGGTTTACGTGCACTAATCATCTGTTCTATTACAGGTTTAAACCAGTGTCTGATCATTTAAACAGGTTTATGTGCAATGTCTGTCCCTAGCCCAGGGGTGCCTCTGTTTTGGCTGCCATGGGCCAGGTGCAGTCTCTTTGTGGGCAGCTCCAGCCTGTGGGCTGTGAATTGCTGAACTGTTTTCTACGTTGTCAGATGATGCACAGTAGAAAAGTTGGTGGGTTTCTTAGGGTTTTTTGATTTGTTAATATCACCCACACTTATTTGCTTATATTTTTCAGTCAACAGATTCTGCAGATATTGGGGAAAGATTTTAAATAAGCTTGCCCTTGAATTGGTTTGCGAAATGATTTTCTCTTTCTGGTTTTTCTTATCTAGTTGTATAAACATATGAAGATTTGTCAGGTGATACAATTAAGTATGAAGTGAAAAATGTGCTTAAGTGGCTAGATGCGTATCGAATTGTAAAATTTCTTGTGTACAGCCTTGGAGAAGACAACTCTATAAGCAGTAATTGTGGGACACAACTCACTGGGAGCAAATGCATTTTGCCTCTTACTAAGTGCTTGGCACAAAGACTTAAAAGGTCAGAGTCTGATATCAATACTCTACTTATAACTGATGCTAAGTATGGCATACATTTAGTTGTTAAAGACAAACCACTTTCTCAAAGCAATGATTAAAGTGTACCACTTCTTTCTGGTAACTTTGTAGTCCATGTAGGCATTAATATATACAGAATTTTGATAACAAAGCCATGCTAAAATAGCTTTGTTGGGGCAACATTGGCATGGAGATTTGCAGGTATGGAAATACAGTTAAGAATTGTAGATACTAAAAATTCAGGAGCAAAGTGCTTACTATATTAGATCAAAGCACTCTTTCATTAGGTTTGGGTTTCCTGCCTCTGCTGGAGTCATTACTTCAGAGAAAATGTATAGGCTTAGCAGTATAATGTTGTAGAAGGAAAAAGGAGAAGAAAGTTTCTTCCCCCTCTTTCAGACAGAGTTTACGTCTTGAAGCAAGAGACTTTACCACACCTACCTGAAGACAGATAAGCACAAACGTAGTTATTAATGGTAAACTTCTTGGCTGGTAACACTTGAGTTCTACCTCATGACCTCTAATAGTGGCAAACTGAAGAAGTTGACTATATATTGTGGGAAATGCTTCCTTTTTGTTTGCTTTAAATTCAACAGACATTAATGTCTGAGACCATCCTGATTCTCACATTACATTAATTCCCAGAAAGTGAACTATTGTTTGCAAGGAGTGTTGAAAAGTTTCTTACATGTGTCCAGATAAAACAGTGCTAGTTAAGTCACTTATTGAAATGCCTCATTGACATAACCATTAGTATTTTAATAAAGACCCAGTACCTGCCTTCGCTGGCTGTGTATTAGCTTCAGACTTGATCCTGTTATATTTGTATTGCATGTAGTCCAAATCTGTGTACATTTACCAAATTATATCAGTAATTACTGAACATTCTTCTCCCGGATATTCTTTTCACCCCAATGTAAATATATATTATTTTTTTTTCCTCTTATTTTTTTCCCCTGTATAGATTGCTACTTTACATTTTCTTCCATTCTGCTCCCTTTATCTGCTCTTTATTAGTGTGGGCACTTTATTATCTCTGTATGTCTGACGAAGGGTGTTTGTGCCTAAAAGCTTGCTAAGAACTTTTTTTCCAACTATTTTAGTTGGTCTGATAAAATATATCACGTCTACCCAAATAACTTTGCCTCCCTATGTCCTTAGACCAACATGGCTACAACCAACAGCCCTTTTATTAGTTTCTTCAGTCAAGCAGCTTGATTGTGCCAAAACCCGTTTCCATAAGGCTGTGTAACTGGGACAATTTGTGAGTTAAGATTGCTTGGCAGTACTGGTGATTGATTTTGATTTTGTTTTGGTTTAACCAGCCTGTATAGCCTGGGAAATGGGCAGCCTCCACTCTCAACATCCTAGAAAGGAAGACAGGCTTTTTATACACAGCAAGACATATTTCATGGGATGGGTTGTCTACTAGTGTGTAAATTAATATTAGTTTTGCTGTGCAGTTTATGAAAAAAGATTAGACATTTGGTTCTCTTTTTTTTCTATTTGCAGTGATTTTTATGTCAGGAAGGGAGTGGGTGTGAGTGTGGGATAGGAACTTGAGTTTGTCATTGGTTCTGCTACATTACTAGGCATGGAGTGCTGTAGCCAGCATGGTCCAGGAAATGACTAGAAGAAGCATCTTGTTCCCAGATACTTGGTTGGTCCAATAAAACATATCACCAAAAAATAAATAAATCCAAAACTAAAAAACCCCCCAACTGCACAGAACCCCCTCCCCACCTTATCTGTGGGGCATAATAATGCTTAATTGTTATTGGTTAGACAGTGTTTTGAGATCCTTGAATGAAGGAAGTTATGAAAATGCGGAGTAAGTATTGTGCATTCTGATGACCTTCAATGAAATTGCAAATAAGTAAAATAGCTGCTGCTTATGTCAGAACCTTGAAGAGATTTATTCTGAGTTGTCTCCCTTGTCTTTTTGTGAACTGAGATGATCCAAATTTAATAGAAAATGATTTTATGAGCATGTAGCTTTCTCCTTCTGTTCCAAGCAAACTCTGCATACACTTTATATGGACAAAACCATCCCCTTATTTTGAGTTCTTTATTAACTATGTAAATCCCAGCAAGGCTTTTTTCTAACACTTAACTGTTTCCATCATTTTACTTGGAGAATAGAGCCCTTTGCCTAGTCAGCTACAACCACCTCTCTATTGCCAAAGCAGGATTAGCGAGATGCCTTTGACACAGATAATAAGTAGACATTAGTCAACAGCTTAATGCAAGCTTCAAACACCTACTCATAGGTAGGTTGAACAGAAGAACTCAGTCACATGGATTAGGTCTGCTCTCCAGTGCTGGTGGAATGACAGTTCCAGGGCTGGCAGCTTTGTCAGTTGGGAATATAAAATTTGCATTACATGTGCAGATGACATGATCTACTTTCCAAGCTGACAAGCTCAGACTCTGACAACTGATTTGAATCATTTGCTGAATAAGCTGCATTGACAAAGACAACTTGATTAAATATATACACATACAATCATACACCCTTTAAAATAAATTAATCTTCACTGAATAAATGGAACATGTCATCTCTGAAGGGTGATTATTGTGCTTTTTTTCTCTTGAGTAAGATCTTCATAATTCATACCTACTGTGTCAAAAATAATGGCTCTTTTACAATAGGAATAAACATAATAAATAACTTTCCTTGGAGGTTATACCGTACAGTTTGGTACACGTTGACCATTGAAGACTTGTTCAGTTGGCAAACTTTAGGAATTATGAAACAGATGGTCACACAACGATATCAGTACCCAATCACTTGATGGAAAATTAATTTCTGTAGCTATAAATAACAGACTTCATTTTTGGACTTGTCCAGGTTTACTGGACAAGAATCTGATTTCTGATACCTGGGACACAGTTTTTAAATGTAGCTAGGAATTTTGAGTGTTTCAATTTTTGGATGCTGTGCTTTGAGACCTAATAAAGAGGCTTGATTACCCTTCTCCCTCTAGAAATGGCTGCACAACTCTCATTTGACAATTGGACCTATTTATAGTCTCATATCAATCACTAACAATTATGTTTAATCATTAGACACCTTTGAAAATCATGCTGTACAATACAAATGGCTTTTTGCCCTTATTCATTATTCTGAATATCTACTGCTGATGTTTAAACAGAGTTCCCACACAAGTGTTTGAAAACGCACTGATATTTTTTTCTGTTTTGTTTATATCTTCTGTATTTAAACAAAATCGCTTCACTGTCCCATGCATCGTATAGTGATTCTGATTGATTGCAGTGACACTCAGTGGTGACAGAAAAGCTGATTACCTGCAGCTTGCCCAGCTTGTTTCTGAAAGCAGCCAAGAATCTGTTCCATTGGATGGGAACTGCATAAACATTATCAATAGCCCTTTCTTTAATCATACCATCCTCAAAGGCCAGAAAAGCTTGAGGAACACGTTGTCTGGAACATTTAGTGTATATCTGCCAATAATTTGGAAGGAGTAATTTCTACTACTCATACATATTGCTATGTTATAAATTAACTATAACCACCTGAGGACAGACTTAGGTGTCATTGTGAACAGGTAATTGAAAGGAGCGTACAAAATAACTGCCCCCCCCACATTTCCCCGGAATATTGTTGTGTAAGTCATGGGATAAGCCCCACACCCTAAAAATATTGTATTGTCGTTATGTTATGTAAGGGGTACACTTTCGCCTGAAACCACAGGTCAGTTGTGGTTATTCTGTTTAATAAGAGAAATACACGAAACGGAAGGGACCCCACAAATAATTAAAGAGTCGGGGAAATGGTTCTGTAGGATACAACTTTGAAAGTTTGGGACTGATCATTTCAGGGAGAAGAGGAATAAGAGAGGGCCTCCCATGGCCTTCTGGTTCTCGCTGCCATACATTTGCATTTTCATAGATCTGCATTTTACATATTGGCTCTATTCCATCCAGTAGAACATAAAACAACAGCAGACTCTCCCTATGCCTGATGAAGGGAGGGAAGAAAACTTTGTATCTGACAGCTTGTAAAGAACATTTTTTCACCCTTTAGTTGGTCTAATAAAGATATCACATTTACCCAAAGAACTTTGTCTGCCAAGAGGAGTAAAAGAACTCTTACCTTTCTTCTCATACAGAATGTAAGAAATTCAACAACATTGAAATACAGTGTACTTAAACTGCTTCCTTCTCTGCCTTTTTACTTTATCTAACCTTTGGAACTTGTTGCCATGTGATATTATTAAGACTTGGTTCTTGGTGAAAGTCAAATAATTTTAATACTCAGATAGTAAAAAAAAAAAAAAAAAATGTAAAAGT
>NW_017729032.1:173779960-173786869 GCF_001723915.1 Gavialis gangeticus
AAAAAAAAAAAAATGTAAAAGTTATGCTTTGGGACACAACCTAACCATTAACTGATGGGAAATGGATAGAAACTTTCTCTGGAAAGATTATTCCATCTATTGCAGCAATGGAGGCCAACTTTTTGGCATGCCACAAACTAGCTTCACACTTTAAAAGTGCCACTCTGATTCCTTTCCTCTGCCCAATTTGCTGCTCTGTTTTCTATTCCCTACTCTGTGCTCCCTGCCCAATTTCATTTTCTGGTTTCTACTTCCTGCCCTGTGCCCCTGCCTGATCTCCAGAGATCCTGGTTTTCTCTGATTAAAAAAACCCCCAGTTTTTGGGTTAAAAAAAGTAACCCAAAATCCACATTTTTCTATGATTCAAATGAGATGCCAATACTACATAAATATATATATGGCGGTGTTTCATTTTGATCATGGAAAAATGTGGATTTGGGGTTACTTTTTTAACCCGAAAATTGGGGATTTTTTTTTAATTCAAGAAAACCCAGGATCCCTGCTGATCTCCTGCTCTGCCTTCTGCTTCCTGTCTCATCTGCTGCTATGCTGCCTGTCCCTTCTCTGATCTGTCACCTGCCACACACACAGGCTGCCGATGGCACTCGTATTATAGGACTTCAACGGATTGGTTATAGTGTGTGTGAGAGAGAGAGAGAGAGATGGGTTGTAGTGAAAAGTCTTGAAGATACGTATTTTTGTTAATTATTTTATTCCTTAATATTTATTTTTCATTACATGATTACGCAATGCAAAGAGCTTCTAAATCACACAGCTGTTATGCTTTGTTTGGGGAAGTATTTTTAATTACATTTTCTGGATCCTGCATGGCATAATATTTTTTTCTTTTATTTAATAAAAATTACAATTTACAAAGTTTTTGGAGTGGTTAAGATTAACATTGAAGTGTAAAATATGCTCTTATTCATGTGAAGTGAACAAATGCCTCAGCGTCTTGAGAATCTGAGACTGGTGCTGTCAGGTTGCATATTTGCATATTGCTTCATTTTTTATAAAATTTTTAGTTAGATTTCCGTAAGATTTTTCTTCTTGTAATTCAGATTTGTTTGGTATGTTGTGGGCTGCAAGGAATTTTATATCATATGAGATATTAAAAAAAATCTGTTGCCCATTCAAGGAAAGTTTGCAGGGATATTTTCTTTATAAATTACTTTACATTTCCAGTGCCAGTCAGAGGCAGCCAGCATCCCCAAAGATGCATTTTTTTCCTCAGAAGATGGCCAGTTAACGATTTTCATTTTACTGTAAAACAAAGCCAGACAAAAATGTTCCTAATTCCAAATCTGGCAAGACTTTAAAAATGTAACTGTCAAAATATTTGACAGATTTTACCAAAATGACTTAAAAATGCTCCGCTACCAGAAAACATGGCATTCTGAAAATAGATCTCCAGTGCAGCATAACATTGTAACTGAAAAGCAAGATATTGTACCATTTGTTTTCTCTCCCCCCTCTAGATTTTGGATGCCATACTACAGATAAATAATCTAGTTTCTTACTACTAATACAAAAATGCATTTAAGACTTATTGACACTTTATAGTATAACCATGAAAATTAGACATATTTAATGGTAAACAGGTTAATGCAAAAATGAAATAATTTTTACTGTATTGCTTTTTTAGTCTATAGAAGAGGTAAGGTATTTGTAAAAATCGGCATGTTTAATGCTTGTGAAATAAAACTAAGGTTATCAGGCATACAAAAATAAACTTACCATTATTTGTGATTGATACTTAATAATTGGAGTATTAGCCTCTTGTGTGCAGCACTGAAACTTAAAATACTATTTACGTGAACACTGGCTATATTTTTGGGACAAACAGAATATTTCTTTTCCTGCTGAGGACTTGTAGGACTGTTGAAATTTGATTGTGTAAGCCACTGTTGAAAAATAAAATACTAAATGCCCATTTATACCAAAGACATGCTAAAAATGAATTCTTATAGAAAGTATTGAGGTGGGTAGTCATATTAGCTTACAGTCAGGCAGATGGATTTCAGACACTCCTCCATAATTTTTATGAATGTAAACAATTCAAATACTAATTTATTTATTACAGTGCTTTCATTACACAGGTAAGGAGGAAGAAGCAGCACTTACATCTTCATACTTTGTATCGCCAAGGTCCCAATTTGCCCTATCTTCTGCCTTTTGCTAGGGAGAGATACTTAGAGAGATACTACATAAGGCCCAGCCCTTGATTTATCTTCGTAAGATGTTCTAATGCTGTATTCTATGCACTACAAATGTTTATTTTTATCCTCTTTCTTCATCTTAACGTAGAATATTATAAAATAAGCTAACCTGTAACATTGGCACTGTAACATGCTATGTTCTTGCTTAACTAGTAGAGGGAGCACAGCTTAACAGACTATATTTTGGAAGGTGTGAAACTGATATGAATAACGATGTGCAGTCATGGAGGTCATGCATGTTAAGTCAGAATAGCTTGTTCTCTTTTAGAAGCCCAGATGTGTGAGAAGAAACAAGCTTAGTGCTGGCCAGAAGGAAAAGAACACAATGTCTAAATTGGAATTACTAATGGTAGTAAAAAACAGGGTTGGGGGGTGCTTGGCACTCTCTGTGTGAACTGAGACTAAATAAATGAGTCTTACCACAGTTGAGCCTTCCTGGCTCAGGATTTAGACTTGGTCAGTTGCAGGTGTGCTGTTACATCCCTCTTGCATTATTAGTTTTATTTGCTCTGCTCTTGATTCATGAGCAAGTCTCCTTCTGATTCCAATGTGAGGATTAAGAACAGTGAACAGTCTTTTAAAATGGGATCTAAATTTACTTCAGCTCATTCAAATGTAATTTATTTAATACAGCTGCTAAATCGTATTTAAGATCAGAGAGCACTTTTGCTGAGATACTGGCTGTGATGAATGTGCCAGCTATGGGTGCATTCAAGTGTTCAAATGAACTGGTAGAAGCACAGCAGTTTAGTTGGAGCAGTTAGAAATGCTACTGGTTGAACAATGGGCAAGCAGTCCCAAGGCCAGCTGCTTTTTCTGCATAAAGACTGTGCTGCAGTGGGCACCCAACCAGGGGGGTCGCAGAATATGTATCATTACACATAAAAACTGGTGCACTGGGCTGCAGGTCTTGGGTTGGATGTGCCGTGAAAGGGGTAGGTGCTCCCCTGTAACCCTGTAGCACTTGTGCTGCCCCTGCAGCTCCAGCTGTGGGCTGCAGTGCTGATTTTGATAGGCTCAGTGCGGGAGAATGCTTTGCCCTCCTCTGTGCAGCACTCCAAAGTCCTGTTCTTGCAGCCTGCATATGGGGCTGCAGGTATCAGGCTCTGGTGTGCACATTGAGGGGAGGGTAGCATCCACCCCCACAATGGCTAGGGCTGCAGTGGAGGGTGGCCCAGTACACTCTCCTCTCTTCCCCAACAGTATGGCTTCAGCTAGAAATGGAGCCCACCAACTCCCCCACACAACAGATCCAGGTGGAAGAAGTTAGTGTGGGACTCTGGGAATGGTTGGGGGCTGATCAGATCAGTTAGAGTTTGTCCTGGGGGGTGGGAAAGGAAAGGCATAGCAGGTTGGAGGTCTGGTGATAGAACTTCATTTTCCTCTGCCTGCTCAAGGTACCTGACAGCTTTACAAATCTAGGGTTGTGGAGAGGGGCTGGGATGCAGCAGTAGAGTCCACTGTCTCTCTGGAGGGAAGCGGGGGGGCTGGAGGAAGGCATACTGGCACTCCAGAGGACAGTGGGAAAGCTTCTATCGAAGAGGTAAATTTACAAGTGTTTGTTAAATTGGTAGAACCCTTACCAGACAAGACTTCTATCTGGTTAGACAAGGTTTAAATTTACAATGCAGGCATCATTTTTAGTCCATGCATTGTGAACAGTGGTACACTTAGGGATTCTACCAGTGGAACAGGGACTGCACCAGTAGAAATGTAACTTGTATGCACCCTTTGTGAGGATCCTTTGAGAAAGATGCACTTGACTCATTAATTCTTTTAATGTATTATCACGATACAGTCACTTTTAAGAACCAAATTTCACTGTCAGCCTGTGGTACTTTCATATGTTAACTGACAAATACTAATCTCTTGGGGCATGATTAGGGAATACCTCTAACTTTACAAATCAGCCATTCACAGCTTAAGTCTGTATTACAGCAAGAAAGATCTATTGACAGCAAACCATTTCCCAAACTAACCAGTTTCAAGACAAGAACTTCTCTCTAACTGTGTATCTTGCACTGTAATATTGGCCTCATTAGGGGCAGAAGTTACACATAAACTGGTTTAAGTGATCAGAAACTGGTTTAAACCTGTAACAGAACAGAAGTTCAATGCACATAAACCAGTTTCAAAATGTCTGAAACTGATTTAAGATAAAATTGGTTGAATGTAGTATCAGACTTAACTGATTGAGGTCAAACTGGTTTATGGAACTTCTGTCCCAGACCCCTTCCTGGTTCAAGTTAAATTAGAGTCCGCCAGCATGGTCTGTAGCACTGGGCTGGGCTGTACAGTCTGCTCCAGCGGAGTGGGGTTGGCCCCTCTCCTCTGCTCTCTAGCCGGAGCAGGGGTGGGAGTGTGGCTGGATGCCAGCTGGCATGGCCCTCTAAGGTAAAGAGATTTATTCCCCCTTCCCTCCCTTATCCCATCAACATGGACCCCAGGCAGGGCCTGCCAGGCCAGGGGGCAGCATTCCCTTTCGGGCATTTCACCCCACTCACCATTTGAGCGGTGGGGGTGTGGCCAGCCCTAGCACCAGCCTGAAAAAACAGAAGATGGGGGGGCGGGGTTAATTTCCTCCTCCCTCCCCTGTCCCACCAGCATACCAGGGTCTTCCTGGCAAGGGTGGAACAGCCTGTATCAGGGCCCCCTTCCTTGCTGCAGCAGGGGTGGGGGAAGATGCCGGCCCAGCATGACCCCCTGAGGTGAAGGGGGCAGGGAGGGGGTTTATTACCCTGTCCCTCCCTTCTTCCCCCAGGGAACTGCAACTAGCAAAGGTGGTGGCCAGGGCTGGCAGACCCTGGCTGGGATTCCCTGGGGGGAGGGGGAAGGGAGTAGGGAATAAACCATCTCCCTCCCCTCTTCACCTCAGGGGGCCATACTATGCCAGTGCCTGGCCATGCCCCCACTCCTGCTGCTGCAGCTTAAGGGCAGGGGGACCCTGACACAGGCTGCTCCGCCCCAGCCAGGCAGACCCCTGCACACAGGTGGGACAGGTGAGGAAAGGCAGAATTAAACCCTCCTCTGTCCCCTGTTGTTTGAGGCTGCTGCTGGGGCTGGCCACATGCCCCACTACTTGAGCGGGGAGGGAGTGGGAAATGCCTGGCAGGGGCTGCTTCCCTTTTCCCTCTCCAGGCACACTCCAGCTGGGTACTGTGCAGGTCCTGGTGGGCATTTAACCCCCTCCCCAATCATACTCAGGCCTGCTGGGGCCTGGCCACACCCTCCCCAGCTCTGTTTCCCTCCAGCCGAAGGCTCACTCTAGCATCCCCCGGCTTGTGGCCTGAGCCATTGCAGGCATGTGCTTGCATATCCAGAATCAAAAGTGAATGTCTATTTTCTTGCAAATCAGTTCAGTCTGTGCAGAGTAGACTAACCTGCAAAGACTGAACTGATTAAGGCTCTGACTTTTTGAACGTCTGTACTTAGCCCAAGGTGCATATTTTGACCAATATTTTGCAAAGAATGGCTAATTAAAAAGAAACTCATAAGCTTATTACTCACTTTATTTTTTGCAGTTCTTTCTGCAGGGGCTGAAATCCAAAAATTTGTTCCTGTAGTTATTTGCTTTACTATCTTAGGTGTGCAGTTTTGGATGTTATGGTCACTGCCTTAACAAGCTGATACAGGAGAGTAAAGCAGAACTGTCATTTTGAAATTACTCATTTGAAAGCTCTTTAAAAAAGAGTTAGAAAACACCAAGACTGTTTTTGTTCCCTTTTCAGTTTTTGAGGAAATATATTGACATATTCTGCTGAGAATGGGATTTATCAGTTGGAGGACATTTATGGGAAATTTGCCCCCCAACAACTCTTCAAGGCACCAGAGGCCTCACAGACATTATTACTCAGTTTAGCATCTGTACCAGTATGAAGCCGTGTCACCCAATATAAAAGGCAAGTCACTTAAAGACTTTCCTTTTTAGGGACTTAGATTTCTTGGAGAATCAGATAATATTACGTTTTGGAAAGGCGTGTGTTCATTCTTGAGGCATATGAACTTCCAGTGGGTTGGGAAGAGATACTTCCTCGCAACCATTGCATTACAAACCATACAGCCATTGCATTACCTTGCAAACCATAAGCATTACATTGGACATTACTACAGAAATGTTGCATTACATTTAGGTTGATACTATATGGTATGCAAGCTACATATTCTCTTTTAGTCCTCCTAATATTGTCCAGTGCAGTTCTGAAGACTGCAGAATATTTGTATGCTCTGTCCTGTACAATACCTGCTTTCCTATAGTGTGAAAATATTCTCCTCCTGTCTGTGTCTGTTGCTGTATGTGAGGCTGAAGGAACCGATCAGAAATCAGAAAGAACAGCATGTTTTCCCCTGAAAATGGACAGAGGCTCTGGGAGATTTGCAGTGAGCTGACAAGCAATGCTGTAGTGGCTTGAGAAAACATGATGTGTCAGTGAGATAGGGATGTGTGTGCCCCAAAGCCTCATTTCTTATAAACACTTATAAGGTCCACATATCAAAAAAGTGTTTGATCATCCTGATATTAAGGCAAGGTGGAAATAATAAGTACAAGTGATGTGACAGATTAATTTCCTATCCTTTGCCAGTGAAATGCTGTCTATTGTATGTAAGATATTATTGCCGTGCTGACTATGATGTTGCCACTGTTTGTTTCAGAACAGATTAAGGGTAGCTTGATAGATGATAGTTTTGTGGC
>NW_017729032.1:173787844-173793732 GCF_001723915.1 Gavialis gangeticus
ATCACTTAAACCAGTTTATGTGTAATGTCTGTCCCTAGCCTGTAGGTTCTGTAGACATCTCCTATGTTACACTGTAGCCAGGGATTTCTGTGCCATGTGCAACCCTTCTTCAAGAGGAGAAGAAATGGCTTTATAGTCCAGCCATAGACCCTGATACATAGAGGTAAATGGGAACATAAGATACAGAGCAACAAACTTACTGGAAAACAACGGTAAAGTTTTGAAGTGAAATATATTGGTTTTCAGATGAAACATTTTAGTGTTTAATATTTCACCACAAAAATATTTTTTAGCCGATTAGAAGAACCTATTTTTTAAGCAACACTAGAGCTAATCTCTTTGTATGTGGAGATTTTTCTTCAATTTGCATCAGGTTGCTTAAGAGGCAGTTAGATAAAGATAATTTGACCTTTTGAATAGAATTTCCATAGTGGGGACTAGATCCACCTCTTATGAGCTATTCTCATTGCCAGGGTGACTTCTACAGCTTGTGTGTCATGGCAGTGGGCTATCCTCTCCCTGTATACATGCTGGCGCACAGCCACATTTTCTCTTTGTGTGTGGATTTTGCAGGGATCAATACCTTGGCAACTGTCATGTTTCACCTTTTTTTGTAGACCTTTCTGTGCCCCACTATCTGTCAGGCTTGAAAATGTAAAATGAACGTAACTATCTCAGTAGCCATGACAGCTGGAGTCTTTTTTAAAATAGAAATTTTGATTCTGCAGAACAAGAAGAAAACACAGAAGAGGGGTCAGTATTTCATTCTGTTGTGTACTGCCTGAATCTGAACTTTGTCATATGCACAGGTATATGTAAACACAAGTGCATCCATTTGGAGATAGTGTGTGTGCATGTGCATGCTCAAGCATGTGTGCAAACCCCCCCCCAACAACTAATTTGGAAGTTCCAGGCTTGTTTACATGCACATCATCATCAGTTTTAAAAACCCACTTTAGATAATGTAGCGCAAGCTTCTATATGTAGACATAACCTCTCTTTCCATGGAGTAAGTAGATTGACATACAGTCTTGTTCTGAGTTAGTGGGCTAGGGGACTATGAACCCAGTGTTCTACTAAGAGGTGTCTGTTCAAAAGCTTGCAACAATTTTGATATGATTTTCAGCTTGGCAGTAAATTGGCGCTGAAACATGGTTTTGTAGATTACAGAGTTCCCTTTTCCAAGCTAAATGTTGTTCCCATGTTACTCAGTAGCATAACTTAACGCCACATAATAGGCCAAATCATCTGGGTTTTTTTTATCTCAAAAAGTTACTTTATGTTTTGAGACAGGTGAGCTCATTGCACAGAAGTTCATAATAAAATAATCATAATAAAATAGCATGAAAAGGTGCCAAAGATAGAGAAAGATAATATAAAGGATATGCGTGACCCAGTGCTGTTGGTTTTATGGATTGGTGTCCAGTTCACAGTGTCTTTTTTTTTTCTATTTCATGTATGACAGCAAATATTTTAGCAGACCTGAAATATTAATTCAGCTGGAAAGAAAACAGTGGAGAGAGTGGAGGTGATGAGGAGATGGAAGAAATGAATGATGAGAAGAAAATTAAATCACTTAATGCCTCAGAAAGAATGTGTTTGCTTTTGCCCTGTTTGTAGTTGTAACAGCAGTCTTTTAGAAGAAATGGCTGCAAAGTGCATAAACAGCACCAGATTATTTTATATAGGTTTTGCTTTTAAAAACTTTTTCTGGCTGATCTTATCCCAGAAGCATCCCTGAGAACAGGAACGGTGCAATGTTCCCTGTTTATAAAATTCTTTTACTACCACTTTAAAAAGAAATGTTGGAAACCCTGAAGGAAGAGTAATTATGGCTTTGCTGCTGAGATCCAGTTATTAGAATTCTGGATGACACTGCCTTTTGTTTTGCAGGAAAAAATAGAAATTAATGTAAAATTGCAAGGCAGAGAAGTGGGGTCTATGCCATGGTGATTAGCCTTAAATTATTACTTTGTGGATGATTTCTTCATTGATGCAGGTCACTGTGGTAGCTAGGCAGGGCTATTCCAGATGGATGCAAATGATTAAATGGCGTGAAACAAAACGGTTGAGAGAAACAAGTGAGAGGGAGAAGTTGGGGGAGGCTAGTCAAGGAGGATGAGATGCATTTTATATTGAAATAACAAAAGCTTCCCCTCAGGTTTGGGGCCTACTTGGCCCCCAGACCATCACTTAAAATGTTCTTTTGAATTCAGGAATGGGCTTCTCAAGAGTAACCTGGATGGAGAGCGAGATGACCCTGAAGAGAGAGGGCCAAGGCCCACGAGCATGAGCAAAGGCTTCAATCCTGGTAGATCTGTCCAGTCAAGGGGGCTGTAAGTCAGAGACTTTACTTTAATCTTGTGTCTGTCTGTGTAGTGGTGTGTCTGTACATACAGTATCCCTCTTTATATATATCCATTTATATATAAAGTACATATCTTTTTATTGGCACCCCATAGGATCGTAATTCAACCTCTTATTTTGTGGATTTTATCATACTCTGAGCAAATTCCTTTAACATGATTAAGTACTTTTAACAATACCTGTCAACATCTTGAGAGCTTTTTTAGTTTAAAGAATTTACTGTGAGCTACTATACCTTTTTTCCAAAAGTAATGGCTAAAATAAATTATTCTTGGATGTAAATATTTGTGGTTTACTGGGATAAATATTTGGATAGTGTCCATCCTACTCTTGGCAATCAGTTAACTTGTGGTAAATTTTGTAATGTATGCAAGCTCTTTGAGGCTTTAGAAACATTTTATCCACTTTGTTAGTGTGCTTTCACTCATTTTTACCAATATTCTCTGTTCCCTCCGCTGAACCATCATAGTGACTTAGGAGAACACCTTTGTGACTCTCTTTGGTTTCCCTTTGCATTTTCCCCTTGGTTTTTCTTTCATCAGCAAAAGTTTCTATAATTTTCCCCCCCACAGAATATTTTTCACTTTTCCATAAGATTATATTCAAAATCTTCTCAGAACAGGCCACTCTAGGAAGAAATCTGCTCATATTAACAGTTTTTTCATGTTGATTTTAGCTCTTGTCTTTTATATTTTTTTCATCCAACATTGAGAAAAGGAATAAAAAAGAACATCCATAGAAGCTTATGATAGATTCAGTTCTATCGCATATTACTTTAAGTGATTTGATATTGATAAATCTTCCATTTCGTTAAGAAATAATTTTCTTGTACACAAATAACCACCAATAAAATACAGAAGTCCTATTCAAGTTCTGGTTGTGGTAGATAACATAAACATCAAAAGGTATTAATGTGGAGTTCTGCAGTTAAAATACAAATACCACATCCTGTCACATTTTTAAATTTTGCTTTAAGTTTTATTTATGCTAAAGTGAGATGATAAAGTCTAGTAGCCTTGTTAAAAGTCACTTGTAGAGTATAGTTCTAGCCTGATTTGCCAAACATTTGCAAAATTGAATACCAGTGTGATGCTAATGTCACATGACAGATCACTTCATGCAAAATAAAAATTGTAATACCATTAGCAACCTTTTTATCTAATTTAGAAAACCCATACCAGTGTGACATGTTTTCATTGTATGTTGTACAATGAAAAGTTAATTTGTTTTATGTCTGTCCTTTTATATTTGGAGGACAGTTACACTTAGTAGAAATCTTGAATGAGACCAAGAGCGTAAGATCACCAAAATGTTTTTCTTATAAGTTAATATCACCCAGCCCCCTATGTTAAATTTCACACTCCACGTTTGAAAATTAATCCATTAACTTTAGTGGACTTTGAACCAGGTCCTGAGGCTAAGTACAGACAGTCAAAAAGCATGAGGCTGAATCAGTTCAGTCTTTATAGGTTAGTTTAAACTGTAGAGATTAAATTGAAACAGAAATGACCAGACATTTACCTTTGACTCAAGAATTGCAGCCACATGCCTGCAGTGGCTGAGGCCAGAAGTTGTGGGGTGGGGGTGCTAGAGCACAGCTGTCTGGCTGGGAGTTCACTTCCTCTTCCTGTTGTCCTTGAGGTCTCTGGGATTTGCAGTCCAGACTTACATCAGCAGGACTCTGCAGGGTTGCTCATCATTTCCTCTTCCTGCTTCCAGGTGCCTTTGGGATTTGTAGTCCATAGTCATAGCCAGCAGTAAGTTTGAACAGGGGAAGGGGTGTTTAACCCCCCCCTCTCTGGCCCCAGACCTCAGCTGGGGTTTACCAGGGGGGTAGTTGTCCCCCTCACTCCTGCTCCCCATCCTTGTCAGCCAGCCCTCACTGCTCCAACTAGGGGGAAAAGGGGTGGGGCCAGCCCTGCTCTCTGGAGCAGATAGTACAGTACCGCTCAGCCCAGGGCTACAAAATGCCGGGGGACTCTGATTTAACTTGAACCAGGAAGAGGTCTTGGACAGAAGTTCCATAAACCAGTTTGACCGAAATCAGTTAAGTCTGATACTACATTCAACCAAGTTAATCTTAAATCAGTTTCAGCCATTTTGAAACTGGTTTTTGTGCACTGAGATTCTGATCTGTTACAGGTTTAAACCTGTAACAGTTTCTGATCACTTAAACTGGTTTGTGTGTAACTTCTGTCCCTAGCCTTAAAGAAGGAAAAGGGCATATAGGAGGAAGGCAGAGAGGAAAAACCTGGGAACTACAGTAACTCTGATAGGTGTTGTAGTTTACTAGCATTCTAGCATTGTACACATTAAAGAGATCACAGATTAAAACAGATTTAGATCTTTTTTCAGTAATTTAGCTGTTAGGGAACCTGTTGTGAAAAACACACGTTCAGTTTTCTACAGATTTTTTTAGTTGAACTAGAATTCCAATTGATGGATTCTGTACAGTTTTCACATGCAATATAATTTTTGGATGCAAGAGTTTTATAAAATAAAGAGCCTTCTGGATAGCATAACTTTGAAATTTAGCAGTTTATAATGGAGTATGTGGTAGATTTAATTGCCTAAAATTTAAATGTGCTGTTTAGATGGCATTTTTTCCCGTTTACAAAGAGCCCTGGGCACATGTATACACTCTTTTACAAAAAAATAGCTTCCATTTCCCAGCATTTTGAAATACCACAATACATCCATATCGTGATTATCCTCTTCAGCGATGCACAAAGTGATGCCAACTTGCATTAGTCTTATTGTCACCTTATATAGCAAAGTCTTTATTGACCAAAGCACTTAAGTGTGTGTTTGAGTGTTTTGCTGGATTGAAGCCTAAATTACTGAGGATGTAGGAATGCAGTAGACAGTATTAAAATTTGACGAGGTCTCAATTCAACATGTGTTCAGTTTCATGCATATGAATTATCTCCTCTGAGCTCAAAGACCCGATGTACTTGCATAAGTATTTACAGAGGTGGAGCCTAAAAAGGGAAAACTTTTGCTGACTAAAAACATATAAGTACTAATCACTAATGTTGGAAATTCAGAAAACAAACAAACATGGTTCCTGAAGATATTTAGCACTGTAAATAGTTCTGAAAGGGCTATGCAAAGCCCTTCTTGGTTCACTACATATACGTAAAAACCAGCAGCACCTAGTGTGTGATACCTGGCATCAAATGTTCCTAAGTCACTAATAATAACTAGTGAATTAAAAAAAAAATCTAAATTTTATCTTTTTTGACAGTAATAATAAATATAATAGCAACTGAACAACAACAACAAAAAACCTTATCAAGAAAAAATATTAAAAATCACAATATATACATTAACACATTATATTACTCCTTGGTAGCACATAAGTTGCCTACCAGTTTCTCTATCCCTAATACACCTTGTATTCTGAGTCTGGTGAGCAATGGATTGGATCCACCTTCTCTGGAGCCTCTGGATGGATCCATAGTTTCTAGGGTCGGAAGGGACCTGAGTAGATCATCTAGTCCAACCCGCTGCCATGGCAG
>NW_017729032.1:173794103-173808669 GCF_001723915.1 Gavialis gangeticus
GTTGTCCACATCCCTCTTGAAGTGCGGCACCCAGAACTGGATGCAGTACTCCAACTGCGGCCTGACCAGTGCCACATAGAGGGGGAGGATCACCTCCATGAACCTGCTCGAGATGCATCTGTGGATGCATGACAAGGTACGGTTGGCCTTCCTGACTGCTTCCCCACACTGCCGGCCCATGTTCATCTTGGCATCAGTGATGACTCCAAGATCCCTTTCTGCCTCTGTACCGATGAGAAGGGAGTTCCCCAGCCTGTAGGTATGATGCCGGTTGTTCCTCCCCAGGTGTATCACCCTGCACTATTTATAATCACTTTTCACCAGACCCTGACCTTCTGACCAGATTAGGAGGCCTAACTTTCCCAACATTTCTGCTGAGGTTGTATATGGTATGTTTTTCAGTCTATGGCTTTAGCTGTTACTGAGGCTTACTTTTCTGTTAACATTCCTCTGTATGATTTTTACATTTGCTGATCAATGGGTACACCAATTCATGCTCTAGCAAGGCCTATGTTCCCCTCCTTTTTGGCATTGTTAAAGGGAGGGTATTTATCCATCAACCCGGATAAGCCTACTGCATGGATAGCAGATGACTCAGTGGGCTAAACACTGTTGTGTAGCCATCCCATTACTCACCTACAAATTCATGCCCCATGTCTGTCTGTTTTTGGTGTGTACATTCCTTTGGACAACCACAGACAGTATTAGACAATTTATTTTTAGTCCTATATAGTGTGCTTGGGAATTAGGTTTGGGACTTTATTGGAGAGGTGTAGCTTCCTTTGGGATTACTATTGTTGACAAATACAATACTTATTCTTTAAAAGGAATAACTAATACTTATGCTAAATGTTTGCTGGTAAGCATGCTAACATCCAAATACGTGACAGTGTTGCTGAGCAGAATACTTAAGCTTCTGCTTACAAAAGTTCAGAAAGAGATATATGAATACAGCAAAAAAGAGAAAAATACATGAATGCTAAAGCAGTGTTACTACACTGCTTTGTGGATTGCTTACTACACTTGGGTATTCTAGGTATTGTTCTAATTGCCTGTGATCTTTTAGTCAGTTTCCTTAGTGTATGTGAGTTAACAATTTTAACAATATGTAACAGATTTTAAAAATACTGAATAGATTATTGCTAAAACCCTTTAAAACATCTAAAAGATTATGCATGTTGTATATTAAAAATAATTAGTTCTGTATTTAAAAGTCCTGAATTAAATGGACTAGTTAGATGCCTTATTCCACTGACAACTTCTTTAGGAATGCTTGTCCATGTTCATACAACATGTTGGGGTTCACAGATAAACCCTGGATTCAAATATTTACATCAGTTCCAGTGATAGCTTCTTTACCTGATCTTGGCAGGTTTCTTGGTCACGTTCCTGAATACAACTGGTTTAACTTTGAGAGGATAGTTGTTTGGAAACTACATAAATAACAATTATAGTAAAAAAGAAAGATGCGTGCATAAATTATCCATTGTAATATGTATGACACATTATAATCTGCTTAATGTCTGACTCCCCAGGTACCTCTCCACTATTTTACTGGCTACATTCATTCCCCTCCCCTCCTCCCTATACCAACCTGTTTCTTACCCATGGACTCCTCAATTTACATCTTCACTGACTGGCTGTCTTGCATGCATACCATGCTCTGGCTTTTTTACTATTCATTCCACACCGGAAGAGCACGGACCAACTGCAGATGCTTTCTCTGCCTGATAAAGGGTATTTGTACCTGAAAGCTTGCAAAGAATTTTTCCAACTGTTTGGGTTAGTTTAATAAAAGATATCAGATTTACCCATAGAACCTTGTCTGCCTATGTCCTTAGACCAGCACGGCTACAACCTATATCATTGTAACACCACATTTTTCTTTAAAAGATACCAGTACAGGGTCCTTGTTTTAGACTAACCTTAATCAAGAATAAAATTAACTTTAGATGATATATTTTCTATGGCTGAGCGAAACAGCACCATTTAATTTCAATTTCTGTTTCACTGTTTCCAAGGCACAGCATTTCGTTTTGTCATTTTGTTTAATTTTGAAGCACTGTGTTCCGTTTCATTTCTTTGAAACGGTTTCACTGTTTTGACGTGTTTTGACATTTTGCCCATAGGCTATAATGGGAATCATGAAAATGCCTATGAAGTTGTCATTTCTTACCTGATTCAGATTAGAATTGCAGGGGTGGTAGCCCCTTATGAGGGTATGAAGCCTGCCAAGTTTCAAGGAGATAGGTGCAGGAGTTTCTAGGAAACTGCACCTCAAGTTGCTGAAAGCAAAACCCATGTCAGTTGCTGGCAGCAGCAGCCTTCTGTCATCCTGCATGCAGATCTGGGAGGGCTCTGGGGTTGTGCTGGACTCCTCCCTGGGGTGCAGGCTGCTGGATCTGTGCTCGAGATGGCAGGAGGCTGCTGCTGCTGCCTGGGACCAGCACTGGGTGCAGCCTGCGTCCAGAGGCTGGGAAGACTGGTGCTGCCTCTGGCCCTAGGCAGCAGCAGCAGCCTCCTGTCATCCTGTGTGCAGATCTGATTCAATAAGCTATTAGATAAAAGTAGAGGTGCACTGATACATCAGTCCCATATCGGATCAGCACTGATAAAGGGAAAACTGACAGTATCGGAAATTGGCTTTTTTTGCCTGATGTGGCTGATAATGTGACCGATAAATGCCCCATGCATGCGCATAGCCGCAGCATGTATGCAGCCAGGAGCACAGCCTGGTAACTTGCAGAGCAGCATCTGGCTGGTAAGTCTGGTGTGGGGAAAGGGTGGGGAGAGGGAAGAGGGTTGGGGGTGCAGATCAAGGGCCCTGTGGTGAGGGAGGGAATGGAGCAGGGGTAGGCGCTGCCCAGCTGGGGTGGAGTGTGGGATGGAGCCACAGCTCTTCTGGGGGATGTGGGGGGTGGGGGAAGGAGGTTTCTGCCATTGTGTGCACCCCTGGATCCATGCATGGGGTGAGGGTGGGCTGCCACTGTGGGCTGGGCCTGGAGGCTGTGCTGGGTTTTTCCTGGCAGGGGTGTTAGGCTGGGCTGTGCTAGGGGTGGGTGGCAGCAGCACTGGGAGGTGGGGCTATGTGGGGACTACAGTGAAGTTTGAGGTGGCTGCAGGCCCCCACCCCCATAGCTCCCTCCTAGTGCCACTGCTGCCCATCCCAAGCTCAGCCTGGCGCAAACCCCAGCCCCAGCCTGCAGTGGCAGCCCACCCTCAGCCTGTGTGGGTCTGGTGGCACATGTCCCCCATGTCCTCCTGGGGTGTGCACAGCGGCAGGATCCACGCCCCCTTGCAGCTCCGTCCCATGCCTCACCCTGCCCTGTCCTGGCTGAGCAGCACTTGCCCCACCCCCACTCCCTCCCTCACTGCAGGGGCCTCGATCTGCCCCCCTCACATCCTGTCCCTCCCCCTCCCCCTTCCCTCACACCAGACTTACCATCCCCATGCTGGTCTCCAAGCTGCCTGGCTGCGTATCAGAATTAGATAGTTTTCAGTTGATGTGACTTCTTAAAAATTGTCCATCAGTATTGGCCAAAAAAATCTGTATTGGTTCACCCCCAGATAAAAGCACCAGAAAGCCCTGCTGAAGCGTCCAGTCTATACAGACGTTGGGTGAGCTGGATCCAACTAATGCAGTGCCTCTTCTGGGCATGTGCTGTGCTCAGTGCAGGGGCACACCAAGCTTAAAGTGCTGGTTTTTGGGTTTATTTTCACATCTTTAAGCAGGCTGAATGTTTGTTCAGATGTCTCTGGATAAGTTTGTTTCCTGGCTAAAAAAAAATAAAATAAAAAAAACTCAAAACAAACAAAAGAAAAACCTAGGAGAGTTCTCCCAGATGGTTTGAATGTGTGTTCACAGCCTTAAATGAGCAACCATTTTTCAATATTCCATTTTATTTTTGCCATTCATTGACTTAGTGTATGAACATCATTCAAACTCTGCAGTGAATACAGAATTATTCATTTCCACAAGGATGTTTCAGTGGTGCTCTCACTGTAGTGTCTGAATGCTTACAAATATTTATTTTATGATATCACTGTGACAGTAGGTGTCATTATTATCCCCAGGTGACATATGAGGAACAGAGGCACAAAGGTATGAAGGCCAAAATTGTAGAAGCTGAGACATGTTGGGCCTGTTTTTGAGATTGTTCATCATTTTTATAGCCTTTCATATATTTAAACACAGCTCCCCTGTCTTCATTTGCAGCTATGGATGCTTAGCACTTTTAGAAGTTTGCTCCAAGTGCTTCAAATTGGGCACCAAAAAAATGAGGAACACCTCAATTAGAGGCCAACAGTGAATATTTTGGTTTTATGCGACTTACCCAGGACCACAGACCAATTCCATGACAGTCAGGAAAATTTGATCCTCTATAATGTCATTCATCAGCTTGAGCCACAAGATATTTCTCCTCCCCCACAGTTATTGCCTGCTTCATTGTGTTTGGGCACAAAGGGAATTTAAGATTGTTATTTGAAGGAAAACATTCTTTATAATTATATCCCTGATACAGTATGGGGCAATAGGTCATTAAAATGTTTTAATATTTTAGGATCTTTGAGAAGTCAGTTACATTCTCTAACTGTACTTACTGTTGTTTACAGTCTTTTTATCTTTTTTGTATAAAATACTACTAATAATATTCTACTATGAAATACAAGGAAGGGATACTCAGGTAAGGAAGCGATTCTTTTAACTTTCACACTGTTGTACTCGACCTTGATGAAGCCGCAGCTGGAGTACTGCATCCAGTTTTGGGCTCCACAATTCAAAAAAGATGTGGAGAAGCTTGAGAGTGTGCATAGGAGAGCCATGTGCATGAGCAGAGGTCAGGAAAACAGACCTTACAATGAGAGGCTGAGAGTTATGGGACTCTTCAGCCTGGAAAACGCAGGCTCAGGGATTATCTGGTTGTCACCTATAAGTTTATCGGGGTGCTTATCAGAATCTGGGGGAACGTCTGTTCACCAGAGCCCCCCAAGGGACGACAAGATCGAACGGTCACAAACTCTACTGTGACCGTTTCAGGCTGGACATAAGGAAGAACTTCTTTCCTGTCTGAGCCCCCAAGGTTTGGAACAGACCGCTGCTGGAGGTGGTTCAAGCACCTACTTTGAACACCTTCAAGAGACATTTTGATGGCTATCTTGCTGGGATCCTATGACCCCTGCTGACTTCCTGCCCTTTGGGCAGGGGGCTGGTCTTGATGATCTTCTGAGGTCCCTTCCAGCCCTAAAGTCTATGAATCTTTCAGACTTGATGCCAAACATTTACTAAGGCTATTTGTGTCTTTTCTTTCTCCATTCCAGTCAGCAAATATGATCAGTAATCATGATGGCGATCTCTATACTTTCTGCTATAGGGTCAAGAAACGAATGCCCCTTATGATGTTTTAATGAAAAATAAATATTGAGCAGCTAAAATGATTTAACTTCATGTTGTATATTTTTAAAGTTATTTGAAGAGGAAGACTACAAATTATTTTTCTACTAGAACATGAGTGCTACCACCTATTACATAAGTATCCTCAAGCATTCCAATGAAGGCTTTCTGGATCTGTTCTGTGACCTGTATATGGGTTATTTATCCTTCTTCTTGCATGCAGTAGAGCTTGCGTGTTCTAATCTTCATTTATCTAGGCTCTGCCAAATTACCTCTTCTCTTTTATGCCAATCTATCTTCTTTTCTTGGTGTGTAATCCACATCCTGATGTATTAAAAGAGCTGAAGGAAAAAAAAAGGGTGCCATCTGCATTAGTATTTTGCTTATGAATCATATTCTGCAGCATCCTGATTACATTTACAGTAAGAACTTGTAAATATTGTACTGCAATATAGTATTGTATATGCTTATTTCTGTACATGTTGAAATGTGTGTCGGAGTACACAGAAAGGAAAGATGTGGTAATTAAAAAAAATGTGTATACCATAGGCTTGTTCATTTGTCTGGCTCTCATCCAAGTATATAAGGAGTTGACACATTGATTCAGATTAAATACATCTGATTTATTCCTCTTCCTTTCATGTGGAAGCAGAGGCTAGACATCTGAGAGCAGGGAGGTGACTCCTTGCAGAGCAGCCAAACACTTTCTCTGTTTTCAGAGGAATAGCTAAATTTACCCCTGGTTTAGGATGTGATCCTCCACCATCAACCATAAACTATGAGAATTCTGTTGCCTACAGTTGCCATTTGGTCTTGGGTAGCAGCTTGTTTTGATTGCATGCTCAGGTATCAAGTACTGATGAATCCTGACAGCAATAAAGCAGAGACTTTTCTTTCTATAGCTACTTCAATAATATTTAGTTTCAAGACTCTTTTCTAGCTGAAAGTTACTGTATTTGATTAAATGTATTTGCGTAAGTGACTTAGAAGCGTGCATTGGTAAGCCAGAGGTGTAGGGTAGGATCAGAGAGTTTGCTCCAAACACGTATCAGACATTGCTTAGAATACAAGACTGTTCCGAGAGGGAGGTGGGGAGAGAGAGAAGTGAGAGACCATTTTCTCTGTATTGAAAGGATTAGAGAGACATAAAAAAGAATAAAAAAAAGTTTGCTGCCTAGTCTCCAGGTACAATTTAAATTAGCATATATATATAGGGTTTTTTCCACCTCCTGCTCTATGAGAAATTTTTATGAAGAAAAAAAGTAAAACGTTTTCATGAATTAAAATTCAGGATAAATGAGGCTGCAGCATGTGAGTGGACCAGAGAGGGAGAAGTGGAGTATGGTAGGGGGAAACTATTTACTCTTCCAGTTACTGTCTGACCTGCTTTTAAAATGAATTGTTCACAATTTATGGGAAGCTAATCATGTAGATACTTTTTGAAAGTCTTCCATCATTGGCTGAAAAAGGAAACCTCATTCATTGTTGAATGGGAATTCTGCCTAGTAGAAAGTGACTTCCCAAGTAAAGCTTTGGATTTGCATCCGCAAATCTTGAGGAAATGTAACTCCCCATTCTGTAACTCTCATTCTGCTTTAATTGTTATCATTCTTTTTCCAGTGTTCAGTCCAATTTTGATTTGAATCTATCACACAGGACAGTTCCCATCACTTTTTTCTTGGAATAGAATGATCCAGTCTAATAGGCCTTGCTGTCCTGTTTCCCTTCTCTTTTGTGTTTTTACCTTTTAAATGAAATGAAATAATTTAAGTCTAGCTGCTGTGTTTTGCATGCTTGAAGAGTTGCTGTTTACCTAATGGAACAGTTTCCTGCAAAGCAATCAAGAAACTATTCAGCTTTGGAGGTCAGTTCTGCTTTCTTCTTTTAATCTTTTGGCAGATGTACTCACACAGTCCAGGTGGTGGGAAAATTGAGATGGATATCTGGAAATGCCAATTTAAGGAGAGAAGACACATTTTTAATCCGGTCTGGGAAGTGTAATCACTGCCTGCGAATCAGCAGTGTCAGTCTAACAACTGTACCATAAAAAGAAAAGGATGCAATTAAAAGGACTGAAGTGCCAAAATGCAAGTGCAAATTATGAGATGAACCTTGTCCTTTGAACCAAAATAATTATACCTGAAATCAATAGTCTGCCAGCCATTAGTATGTTTCTCAATTGTGGCATCATTACATTCCCATTTGCGTAGGGGCTATGATATTGTTTTTGTACAGATATTATTCTTGAAGACCATTATGCAAGTAAAATTTCAGCCATGTTTACTAATCATTAGCAGAAATTCACAGACCCCAAACCAAACTTTTGATGTTCAAATTTATAATATTTGAAGCAATAATAAAAGCCAGACTACGTATTTGCTATGTAGAGATGAAGCATCTCTACATAGCAAATCCTGTAGAGATGAAGAATCTAACATTTGGTAGTCTTTCCCGGTAGTTAATAACCCTTGCTATTTTAAAAATTGCCTTGCCTTTAACTACCAGCTGCTAGTTCTGGTTTTCTTCACTAAACTATAGAGCTCATTAGTGCCCAAAGTTTTATCCCTGAGAAGGTATTTGTAATTGTCTTCTCTCAATCTGCTTTTTTTTTTTACGTTTGCATTGGTACCAAATGATCCAGATTTTGTTCTGTAAGACTTTCCTTATATACTTACTCTTCTGTCAATCTTTGCTTCATTCCAAATTGTATTGGAAGTGATTTTGTATTTATTTACAGAACATTGAAGAAAATGATGAATAACGGTGGACTTAATACCAAACACTATGGAAGTCTATGAATTCATCCTTTCACTGATGATTCCTCAAGGATTACTATTTTTTCTGTTGCTCTGGATTGATAATGTGTATTGCTAACTTTTTTTAATGTGTAATGCCTTACAAAAGTCTAAGCACGTTCAGAGACATAAGAGGACAGCAGCAACATGCAGGGGCAGTGGCAACATCTTGTGGCTACAGCCACCAGTGCAGACATAGAGCTGGGCAGAATTTATTTTTTGCCCCTTTCTCCCCTGCCCAGGGCTGCTACCCCAGCTGATCAACCTTAGTTATGTTACTGAGTACATTGTACTGGAGTTACTTTTATCAAACTTGAAATTTCAGCAGATCATCAAATCAGACTTGTTTGACAAGACTTTCATAAAGCCATCTTGGCTGGCATTAATTATTAAAGCTGATTGGAAAATTTTCAAATGAAAACTTGTTCTTCAGAAAATGGTGACGTGTTGAAAGTGACATATTTCATGGCACATGCTGATTTTTGACACAGTTCTGAAGGGATGTGTCAATATTCTGCTTCCTTCCTGTCTCAGTAGAGTTTGCCCTCAGGGAATTTAGGAGCCAGGACTTCCCAGGGTACCAAGTAACTTAGATGATCAAGTTGCAAGCTATTGAGGAGTTGAAGCTGCCAAGTTCTGTGGAAGCCTGAGTGCTTCAGAAAGGACAGTGTTGGAGATGACACCAGGACTTTCAGCAGTTGAACAAAATATTACAGACTTCTACCTGTGTAGAAAGTTTTGAGGTTTCAGTTTTTAATTATAATTTAGATAATCTATTTTCTAAATACTCATTTTTTCATATAACAGGAAGTCTGTTTGCTGGCTATCCCTTTTAATAATGTTCCTATCCTTTTAATTCTCCATCAAAATGGTTTATTTTCTTTTTATGTTATTTTGCTGGTAGTGCTGGTAGGGTAACTGTCTTATGCTTAACCAGTTCATTGCATTTGATTCATTTTTAAAATTATTGGCAAAATGCCAACTGTTTTCCAACCTTCTGGACTGTCTCTGGTAGTCTACAGTTTACTAAAAATGAACACCTGCAGGGTGGAAATATCCTTTGCCAGCCTGTTTATGATTGTTTGGTGCATATTATCTGGGACTGATGATTTTTAAAAAAGTTTGTTCTTAGAGGATGTTAACAACCATGTACTTTGATTTCCTAATAAATTGGAAAATACTTCATTATCCTCATGTGATAAGAGTACATCTTCATTCTTCCTCTGATTTAGGAATACAAATATTTATTAAACACTTCTATCTTTTGTATCGTTATTAACAATTTTACCATCTCTACCTAGTAACATAGTAACGTCTCTACCTAGTAAGAGTCTTGTATCTTTTATTTTTTATATACGTTTCCTAACTCGTGGTATGTATTAGGGCTGTGCAAAGGTTCAGTTGCTGACTCGATTCGGTGGAGATTCGACCCAATTTGGTGGCTGAATCTCCAAATTGGAATCAAATCAGGAGACCCTTTAATCTCGCTGAATAGAATCGAAACACTCTGAATCAATTTGGAGAGATTTGGAAAGATTTGATGATTCAGACATAGACACAGTTTTAAATGTTTTTTCTACATACCTCAAGGTACCAGGAGGCTAATGAATGCTGAGATACTGGGGCAGATGGAGTGTCCCATGGGATCGCAGGGGGGTCCCCAGTGCACTTGGTAGTGGACCTGGAAGTGTACCAGAAGTACTTCCAGTCCACTTCTAGGTCTGCCGGGGGGCTCCTGCACCCCCCCTGGCTTGGCAACTGGTGCTTTCTGGCTCGAAGGGGGGGGGAACACCTGGGGTCTCCCGTGGCCAGTCCTCGAGCTGGGAGAAGTGCAGGGGCTTGTCCCCTGTGCACTCGGCGGTGGACCAGAAGTACTTCTGGTCCTTTTCCAGGCTCGCTAGTGAGCACACAGGCGGCTCCCCCTATCCCCTGGCACTCCTGTGGGATGCTCCATCCACCCCAGCATTGCAGCATTCATGAGCCATGACTGGTACCTCGAGGTATATAGAAAAAACATTTAAAGCTGTGTCTATGGCGGAATCGTTGATTCTCTGAGTCAGCATCAAATCTTCAGATTTGGATTTGGCTGAATTGAATCAGGACAGTGATCTGAATCGACAAATCAAATCACTGTCCCCGAATCAGGCTGAATCCGAATCCAAACCAAATATGGCCTGTTTTGCACACCCCTATTGTTACAAGTTGGATGGATTTTTTAGGCAAAGTTGCTGTTCTTCTTGATTGTGGAATTGTGGAGGTTTTGGTTATCTCAAAGGAATTTAGATACCGAACTCCCATTGATTTCAGTGGGAATTAGAGACCTTACATACCTTTGAGGTATCTACTAGACACAAGCATATTTATTATGCAATTTGATGAGCCAACGGCCTTATTACTTGTAATGTATTTTCATACATTTTGGGGTTTGGAGGGTTTTTTTCCCTATGTTAATCAACTGATGATGATAAATGATGATGTCTTAAGAAGTATTTTGGCACGTTAGCTATTTTCAATTGGTTGCAGAATTTGTTCTTGAAGGTTAAATAACAGATACTTTGTTATCCTCTTCTTGTCTCTGGTAAGAATAACTTTTAATTTCTTTCATGTGCCTGAGGTAAATGCATAGCTTGGGGAAAAGAGCAAGCTAAATTATATTCCTTCCTGTACACTGTCAATATTATCATGAATAAGTTTTGTACAGCATTATCAATTTACATCTGTGCCAGGTCTTTGAAAATGAAGAAGTGGCAGTGTACAGCGGCAGCACCTGTGGTGAGAGGCAATGAACCAATCAAAAAGCCTTGTGACTTTTAGTGATAGGGCTGACCATAATAAAATATTATTTTACCAAAATAATTTGTGCATATTTATTCTGGAAATCACTTGACAGCAATCACTATAGACTCTTGTTATACTATTATACACCTTTTTTTTTTTTTAAGAGAACACTGTATAAATTGATTAATGGTGGGTCATGATGACTCCCTTTTACCTGGATTCTACCAGGGGATATATTTGCTCTTTAGTAAACTTACTCCCAGGATTATTATTTATATATTTATTTAATCTGCAACCCAAATTTCCTTTGCTGCAATGTAAGGCTGCAGAGAAAAGGTTACCTCTCTCCCTATATTTGCCCTTCAGGTATTTGAAGCCCCTCCCCCCTGCTACACCGCACTATTTTCTCTTCTCCAGACTAAATGACCCTAGTTCTTTCCTCACAAGTTGCATCTCCCAGGACTAATAATTTTTGTTGCTTTCTGTTGAAGTCTTTCCAATCTGTCCTGGAAATCTGGGCCTCAAAACTGGACGTAGTACTCCAGGTGAGGCCTCACCAGTGCTGAATAGAGTGGAAGAATCACATCCTTTGATTTGCAGGTGACACTCATCTTAATACATCCCAGTTTGCTGTTGACTTTTTTTGCAACAAGAGCACACTGTTGACTCATTTAACTTACGGTCTGCAGTCATTCCCAGGTCTGTTTTAGTTCATCCTAAGTGCAAGACTTTGTAGTTGTCCTTGTTGAATTTCATCTGATTGATTGTGGAAGATTTCTTCAGTCTGTTTACGTCATTCTGGGCATGGCTACATGTGTGCTTTAATGCGCAGCAGCCTATTTTACTACGCCTTAAAGCATCACACCAAAAATTGTCCTAATGCACAGTAAAAATAGGCTACTGTACATTAACTGTCATTTAAAAAGTATGTGCTTTTGCTGCTGTGCATTAGGGCAGCCTAATGTGTATTTATTTAGTACCTCACGTTAGAGGACGTTTATACACGTGCTGTGGGAGTGGGGCCTCTTTAATTAGAGCAGTTCCAAGAGCCTCTCTGATTAAAGCTCCTGGAGTGTCTCATGAATCAGTGTCCCCGCACTTCAAAATGGTTGCGGGGGTCAAATGAGCTTTAGATAAATCACACCCATCACCCTTTTGAAGCACAGGGACACTGATGCATGAGATGTGGGAGGCTGCTAGACTGCAGTAATTGCCACACTCCAGCAGACTTGATCAACTGAATCAATCAGTGTGTTGGAGCAGCCTTCCTGCTCATGTATAGGCACCCACGGGTACTAAATTTAATGCACAGTAGCAAAAGTGCGTTAATGAATGTGTAGATGTGCCCTCTGGGTCCTAGTCTGACTCTGGTCAGTGATTCCACCCAATTTGGTGTTGCCTGCAAATTCACTGAGTATGAACAACCTCATCCTGTAAATCATTAATGTGAATGTTAAATAACATCAGACCCATGTTAACAAAACAAAATTTTTATTTGTTTTGTTTCCACTTTTTTGGTATAGTATATGTTTATAGTTTGCTTCTAAGTTACCTTGTGTACATGATGTATATTTACTTAATATCCAGATCTAAAGCCTAGATTACTAAAATGCATAGGTATTTTTTGTTTGGCTTTTTAAGCATCTCAGAAATTTATGTTTTTATGTTAGTATGTGCATTTCAACATCCCCTTTTGTTATTGGTGGAATAGGAATTTCATCTACGTTTCTTATGATAAAGATGAACTCTCATCAAGCTCTTTTTCAGTGTCCAAATCAGAAAAAAATATTGCCATTTGTTTTCTGCACCATTACTGACAGTTTTTATGATTTCTGTTTAGCAACATAATTATACCATTGCTAGGATATTTTTTTAAATTCCTGATTTAGTTTAAACATTTAAAAAATACTGCTTTAAGTTTATAATCTTAATTTCAATGGATTTTTGAGCCTTTTAGTTTCACTCACTTTTTAAAATGTTGTAATTGCTAATTTGTAAGTTGCTGGTGTCACCTTCCCTTTTTCCATTTGTTATGTACTGAAGAGTACATATCCTCTTATATCTACAAACAGATCAGAGCAGGTATTCTGGTTATTGATTGCCATAAGAAATGTTGGCATAGTTTAGAACAGATGTGCTCCTGGGTTAGCAAGCTGCAAGTTTTAAGTCCTCCTCGTCTCCTCAAATGTGAGATCATGCTTGCCCTTGGGAGAGAAGGAAGTGGGGAGATACAACCCCTTCTTTTTACCAAGACTTAGCTGTTTGCTTAGTACCATAACCTTGTATCATATCCCAGGGCAGATCCATAGGGTTGCAGTGGTGCAGCTGGACCTCCCTTTTGGATCTTGTCACAGGAATAGCAGCCAGGGACTTTAGTCCCCAAAGCGGGTAAGAATTCCCCGCACCCTTTCTTTTCTGTGCTCAGTGGCACCTCCATACCACCCATTCCCCTCTCCCCCCCACAACTGCTGCTTCTGTCACCCTTGCCTGTGGTGACCTGGGCAAGGAAGGGGTTCCAGAGCCACTCCTGTTTTTCTCCTATCCACCATGTGTTCCCCATCAGCTTGGGAGCTGTCTCAGTGATGGGGAACCTATCTATCGCTGCTGCCACCACTGCTGTTGTCCCCAGTTGAGCTCAGCTGGAATGGGGCAAGAATAGCTCTGCAACTCCCCTGCCTCCAGGTCAGCTGGGAACAGGGCAGTGATGGGCAGGGTTGGGTGGGGAGGAGAACACGAGGGGAGGATATGTGCTGCTGAGCATGGAGGGTGTGGGAGAGGGAGCCAAGAGCTGGGAAGGGGAATACTTACCTAATTCAGGATTAAAAAAAAAAAGTCCCTGGCTGCTGCTCCCATGGTGTGGTCTGTCCTCCCTGGTGGCAGGGGGAGGGGGAGTGGATAGTGCAGCCCACTTGCAGAGCCGGTCACGGCTTCTGCACTCCTCCTTCCTCCCCCTTTCCTTTTACAAAATCCTGGATCCACCCAAGATCATATCTCATGCCTGTTAGGATGCAAAAAGCCCCATGTGCTCTCCTTAACTATCTTTCAAAGTTACCCAACCTCTGGACATAGCGCTAATGCAGTTACTAACTCATTATTAATAAAACAGTCTCATATGTTAAATGTAATTTCTATTTAAAAAACCCACAGTTCTATTAGCTGTTCATATTTTAGTGGACATAGCAGTTTTAAAAATTATTCAAAATCTTGCAGGATTTGGAACTTAAGTGATGTGAGCCACTGAGTCCATTCACCTGTGCTTTGTACTTACCCAAAGAGTCCTAACAGTCATCTACTCAAGCTCCTCACACACTACGGCCATAAAGCACATTATAGTTTCATAGTTTCTAGGGTCGGAAGGGACCTGAGTAGATCATCTAGTCTGACCCCCTGCCATGGCAGGGAATAGTACTGGGGTGAAACGACCCCAGCAAGGTGTTAATCTAACCTCCTCTTAAAAACCCCCAGGGTAGGAGCCTGCACCACTTCTCTTGGAAGTTGGTTCCAGATCCTAGCCACCCTGACTGTGAAGTAGCGCCTCCTGATATCTAGCCTAAACCTACCCTCTGCCAGCTTGTGACCGTTATTCCTGGTCACTCCTGGC
>NW_017729032.1:173809105-173814813 GCF_001723915.1 Gavialis gangeticus
TGTGTGGGTGTCGACACCACAGCCCCCCAGTTTCTTAATGAGAACGGGGTGAGAGACAGTGTCGAAAGCCTTCCGGAAGTCCAGGAAGACTACGTCCACTGCTACCCCTGCATCTAAAGATCTGGTGACCTGATCGTAAAAGGCCACCAGGTTGTTCTGACAGGACCTGCCACTGATGAACCCGTGTTGGTTGCCTCTAAGCGTGCAATCCCCTGCTGGCCCCTCATGGATTATGAAAACAGTCCAAAAGCATTCTCCAATAGGCAAAAAGCAGGAGAGGAAGGGCAGTGCCCTTTCATTGAGAGAGAAGAATTTTGCTAATATATGCTTCAATGATCTGAAGAAGAGGACCATACCTTGTGTTACAGAGATTGGAGATCTATGATAAAGTAAAGTGGCTCTTTTATGTGTTGGTTCTTTTAATATTCTGGCCTTTATATTAATTGGGCTGATCAGTTTCATGACAGTAATCAACATACATTTTGCTTCCATCTTACATATGTTAATTTCCATAACTGTGTCCTCATTCCCTATCGTTCTTCTCAACTAAAGGCTATATTTGTATCCCCTTCCTATATCTGAGTTCTTTAGTTCTTGAATTCAGTTGATCTGCCTAGTTTCCTTAATGTCATGTTAGTCCTTCACAACTTCTAAACCCTTTCATAGACCTGCTCTTGCTCACATTATTTTTTAGACTAAAATGAATCAACAGGTAATCACTTGATCCAAAATTATTTTCCACAGTCTTTTATTAGGTGTTTGCTATTTGCCTAAGATGGCTTTGCCTCTTATTGGTACAGTGACCATTTGGTAGAGAAATTGAAACTTATCACACCTGGTGCATCTGTTGTCCAATCCATGTTAGGGAAATCATAGTCTTCCATTAATTACACACTTTTCTCTAGTACTAAATTCTCTCATGCCCTTATACAGATCTCTACCCTCTCCAAGTCTGAACGTGGTGTCTGTAACAAACTGAATATAAAAACTGGGTGTTTCTAACATACCCCAATCCAGTAGTCAGGAAAATCCCTTTCAGACTTTTTTATTCCTTCCTGGTGTGATTTTTTTTTTCACCAAAACGAAGTCTATTTTGTCTAAGGCTTTATTATAATTGATACTGGAAAACAACTTTTTTCCTCACAATTTTACTCCAGCTTGCTGCCAGGTACTGGCAGGGGGCACAGGGGCTTAACTCTGAGCTTCAGAGGGTGGGAAGAGGAAGCTGGGGGAAGCTGCCTAGGTTGACCAGGAACAATTTGCTCCAGGTCAGCGTCTAGACATGTGGTATGGCGCATTAGTTTATGAGCTATTTTTCTAGTACTTGTATGTACAGGTACTACAACACAGCACATTAGTCTTATGTACTGTACAGGAATTGCTTCACATGTGTAGACAGTGATGCTTTACTGTGTATTAGATTAGTTTAATGTGCAGTAAAGTGTCTTGCATAGACACACCCCTTGAATATGATTTTTTGTTTTCTACAAAAATCTAAGCTTTTTTTAAATACGAGAGATCTTGGCTCTTTCACATACAGAAAAGTGGGGATTTTGTAATTTCCATTCCTGCTGGAGGCTGCCTTTTGTAGAAAACTGTACTAAATATGTGATGCTTTTCTGTTTCTTTAAAGAAGTTCATTTCAGAGTATACAAACTAACCCGATCCTGCAGAGACATTAGCACATAAATAGCTTTAGCTGTGCGGGTATTTGGTTGACTTCATTAGGACTTACTTGCTTGTGTAGATTTATTTAATAGTAGCAAGGCCAGAAACAAATGCTCAGTTGGAATCAACACTTTTTATTAAATGTTGGAATATATGATATATTGAAATATATCTACTAATAATATGTTCTCAATATGCTAATCTCTATATGTTCCACCTGCTGATCGTAATTGTATTATTAGTTGTTAGCTTCAAGCGTATCTCTGCTTTATTTCCAAAATGGTTTTTTTACTACTTCTTTAAAATGTGATTTGGAGTCTTTCTGTGATCCTTATCTCTAAGAGATTCTTTTTCTGTTTTTTCCATTGTTCTGTTTGAAAGGTAGACTAACTTTTTTTTCTCTGTCAGTTTAAAATGTCTTACACATGCTGTGCTTTTTCAACCTTGAGTCTTGGCAGGTAACTCTGCACTATCCAATTCCTTATACTTTATTAATATCAGCATTGGAAGCTTGTTGTAAGACCACAAAATTAGAAATGTATTTTAAAGAACATAATTAAGTTTGAAAAAACCGTGCATCTCAACAAGTCGTTTCTCTGTGCACGCACAGTTTGTGTATGTGGAAGGGAAAGCGATGTTTTCTTGGTAGCAGGTATAACAGCGTAAGAGGGAGTATGTGTGGAAGAAGACGGTGTTTTGATGGTTTTATACAGATGCAGCAGTGCTCTGTATGGGGTAAGGGAAGTTCTATGGGAGAGGACTGATTTAAGATGATTGTCAGATATAATAAACTGAGCACAGGAAAGTTGTCTGGCTAGGGAATAAAAGAAGTATTATCTAACTATCTTGGTGCAAAGGGAAAGAGTTAGTGAGAGGCAAATTGTAGATAACATTTTTGTAAGTACTTATCATTGACTTAACTTTTCTCCTATTGAAGTAAGTGGGAGTTTTAGAGTTTACTTTTAATGGGAGTGGGATTTGGCAAATATTTGAGTGCTTTTCAAAATCCCATCCTGTGATGAATAAATTAATAAAAGCTTATAGTAAATAGTCCCAAAGTTTAATAAATGAAAGCTGGCAACAGGGTTTCTAAAATGTTTTCTTAGGAGAAATGCCAAAAACTTATTTCCAAACTAGCTATACCTCTATTACATCTACTATACACATTCCACCATGTAGGATTCTATACTTATTACTAACAGAACAAGTATGCTCAGTTTATAGGGGCAGGGGAAGAGACAAGTGCAAATTCCTCTGGGGATCTGAGGACCAAATGACTTCAGTGGGTGAATGTACACATTCATTAATGCACTTGTGCTAATGTGCATTGAATTTAGTACCTCCATGGTGAGGTACTAGAAAAAGGTATGCTAGCTTATTTTAATGCATATTATTGAAAGCGCACACTTTTCATGATGCTTTAAAGTGCATTACAGCACATGTGTAGACACACCCAGTTATGCCTATTCCACCCCATGTGAAGGCTTATAGGCTTGTATAGTTAACCCCGCAGGCATTATTTGGTTTGGTATTTTTATTAGTGCTCATAGAAGAGAAGGACAGAACAAACTTGACTCTCAGATTCTACAGGGAGTTAGCAGGGCTAGGAAAATGTGCCTCTGTAGTGAATCTATTTGTAACTGGGCCATTTGAACCTGATAGAGGGAGAATGTCAGTAAAAGCTCAGATACAAGCATGTCTTTTGAAGAGGCATTTATCAGGGGGAAGTTGCATTTTATACATGGGTTTCAGGGATCGGAATTTTAACATAGTTTTGCTGGTCCATCACAGTTTGTTTGATTTAGAAGCTAGAATCCAGAACAGATTTATACAGAAGCAAATTGAAGGTACAGAATACCAAACAAATGCTAATTTAATATCTGGTTTGATTTTGCTGGGCTTTGAAAAGTCTTTATACATATTGTAAAACTGTTAGGTCAAAACAAGGATTCAAGCAAAAATCAACTTAAAAATAATAGAAGTGTATAATATATAGGTATATGTATGCTCATTCACTCTGTCTCACAAAAATTAAAATATAGATTGGTATAAATATTTAAATATAGAAGTGCCCTAGGAATTAAAAGGTATGATAAATATATGAAAAGCTATTTATTTAAAATAAAACCTGAAGTATCAGAGGTGAATTCATTGGAGCAAAATATTAGTTTGTGTTGCAAAGCAATTAATTAGAAAGACTCCCTATCAAGCAAGAGGGAACAAATATTTTCATGGCAGCGAGCCATCTTAGCAAACTGACTTTTTTGACATGTCCTGTCCAGTCTTCTTAATTGACAAATTAAATATGCAGTATAGGTCATCTTAAGTTTCATTTGGACTTTCATATAAGTTTTAACTCTACAAAAAATAACACTTAAATTTTTTCCAATGTTTGTTTTCTTAAATCCCTGGCAGATGTCCTAAGTAGAGAAGCAGTGGGATTAGATGTGTGATTCCCCACAACTGTGCATGCTGCCATGCCACGTGTGCATGGTAGGAGGTACGACCATGTGATTGAGCACCACGATCATTGCTGATCATGATCCTGAGCTTCCCCTGCACTGGCAGCTAACAAGCTACCATAGTTGGGAGCCACATCAGTGAATGGGGCTCTAAGCCACTAAGATGTACTATGCATTTCTGTGGCTGGGAGCCCTGTCAGCTGATCCAGAAGCCACCAGTGGATGAGACACCACAATATGGGAGTACATGGTGCACCCCCATGGCTGGGAGCCCCATTAGTTGATAGGGCTGTCAGCCACAGAGACATACCCCATGGCTGGGAGCGCCAGCCTGGCAACACATTCAGTTAATGGCATGATAGAAACCAGCCAGAAAGTTATTCAAGTAAAAGATCTGTTATCCATGGGGAATGGGGGTGCCGGTTAATCAAATATTCCGGTTATCCAAGAGTTATACTGGGGGAGAGATTCAGTGATAAAGTCACAATACAGCACAAACACAACGTGATCACAATGGTGGATGTTTATAATCGAGACTGCCACTAGCGACACCGCTTGGCAGTTTCCGGAAGCTTCTGTAAACAACATATCTATGAGAAGCACATGGCAGGATGCTGGATGGCTATTGGAATTTTTCCGGATACGTGAAGGAAGATTTGTGTGGCTGTCTATGACAGATGCCAGTTAATATAGAGCATTCCGATGGTAAAGTGCCAGATAACACAGCTTTTACTGTACATATTTTTAATGTAATAACTTTGTGGCTTATTCCTTGTTTTATCACACCATTAATTCCATCAGTGTGTGTCTGGATAATAACTTAAAATGTGATTAATAGGTTAATCATGTCTTAAGTGTAACATGTAGCAAGGGCCTTAGTATAGTAAAACATATTTCACATGGTATGCTGCTACTTCTGACACCTTAGTTTTTTCTGTTTTACATATTCAGCAACATTAAGGCATCAGGGAAGAACCATGGAATGTCCCAAGTTGGGTGAGTTAAAAAAAACAAAAAAACAGATTTTCTTTGGCCTCAGAAGGAAAGACTTAAAAAAACACAATGTATTTTTTCCATCAGCGGTCATGGCTTTTCTTGTGGCAGGGATACTATTTATTGCTCTCAATTGAGTTTCTTAAGGAAATTAGTGAATTAGAGAGAGGCAGTCATAATGGAACCTGGGAAGTTACCAAAAAGATTATTTTGCAACATTTTTTTTCATAGAATCATAGAATCAATGAGTCGGAAGGGACCTAGACAGATCATCGAGTCTGACCCCCTGCCATGGGCAGGAATGAGCACTGGGGGTGGGAGGGGTCATAAGACCCCAGCCAGGTGCCTATCCAGTCTCCTCTTGAAGATTTCCAGGGAAGGTGAGAGCACCACCTCTCTGGGAAGCCTATTCCAGGCTCTGGCCACCCTTACAGTGAAGCAGTTCTTCCTAATATCCAACCTAAACCTGTCCTTCCTCAGCTTGTGGCCATTGTTCCTGGTGACTCCAAGGGGGGCCCTGGTGAACAGACTTTCCCCGAGTCCCTGCTGGTGGCCCCTGATAAGGTTGTAGGCAGCCACAAGATC
>NW_017729032.1:173815602-173816256 GCF_001723915.1 Gavialis gangeticus
TCACTTCCCCTGCAGGGCTCTCACAAATGTAGCCCTTGATAATTTTTTCAAAGACCTTCCCCAGGATACAAGTGAGGCTGGCTGGCCTGTAGTTGCCAGGCTCTTTCTTCCTCCCCTTCTGGAAAATAGGGACCACATTGACTCTTTTCCAGTCCTCAGGGACTTGGCCGAGCACCAGGAGTCCTCAAACAGCGGTGCCAATGGCTCCGCGATGACATTAGCCAATTCCCTCAGCACCTGCAGATGAAGATCATCCGGGCCTGCCAACTTGGATATATCTAAGCCCTCCAGGTAATCCTTAACTAGGTCTGAACTAACAGTCGGGGGACTTGCGTCTTTCCTGGGCCTCTCTATGCTATCACCCGAGAGCAGCCCATTGTCAGCAGACAGGAACACGGAGGCAAAGAACTTGTTAAAGAGTTCTGCCTTCTCCCACACGTCCATCACCAACTGCCCTGCCTTGTCCCGCCCCGTAGGGGTCCAATGTTACCCTGAGACTTCTTCTTGCTACCTATATACTTGAAAAAGGACTTTTTGTTATCTTTAATCCCAGAAGCTAATCTAAGCTCCAGTGCTGCTTTAGCCTCCTTTACCAAATCCCTACAAGCTCAGGTCAGGGAGGTGTACTCCTCCTTTGTCCCTGCCCCCTGCTTC
>NW_017729032.1:173816821-173818118 GCF_001723915.1 Gavialis gangeticus
CCTTGAAGTTTGACCCACAGGGTCTCAGTTAAGCCTTCCTCTGGCCCCATTTGGAAGGTAGAACCTTCCTAACATACTGTTCCCTAACACAGAACACAACCCCCCCACCTTTTTTCCCCTTCCTATCTCTTCTAAACAACCTATAGCCCTCTATGTCTAATGCCCAGTCAAATGTTTCATCCCAAATGTTTCAAATTAGGATTAACAACACATGAAATATTTGTAACTATATTGAAATTAATGTTTATTTAACCCAATTATTAAAAACACTGTTATTAACATTTTTATTAAACATCTGGTTAAAGAGTAGTGGGGCCTTCCTTTAAAACAATACTTATTAAAGAAATATTGCCATGAATAAGAATGAGAATATGATGAATATATACATGGCTGAAAAGGAAGAGAGTGAGCAAAGTTATTTGTGCACCTAGTTACATGAGCTTTTTCTGCAATGAGTCTCTTAAATAAATATTTGATGGACAAAATAAAATTCAACTTAGTAATAAAAAAAGCTTAAGGGCAGGAAGGCTCTGTGTACAAGAGCTCTAATGTACCCAAGAGAAGGTTAGGAGTAGGTGCTATTTAAAACAAATAAAAAGTCTATATTACAGTTTTAATTCAGATGTGTCAAATACTGTGTGCTAAGCAGAATAAACAAAGATAAAGGTAAGGTCAGTCACTAAAGGAGTAAAGATGGGGTTCTTTACAAAGAGATCAGTTAATGCAAGAAAGCGATTTAGGCAACAACAGGGGAAAATCTAATATAAATACCTTAAATAGAAGCTTACAAACCTTGGGAAAAGATTTGTAGTATGACAGCTACTCAGTTAAATGAAGGAATGGGCCTCTCTTAGCTACTTGTTTGTTCCTCTCCTTATCTTCAGATTGTATAAAGGAAAAATATATGAGTGTTGCAGACATGGTACATGGTTCAAATTTTCAACCAATTTTGGCAATTTGTGATGTTCAGTCAATGAGAGATTGGAAAGTTGCCATCTGTCTGTTGTCTATGTCTAGTAATTTGAAAATTGTACTAATATAAAATAACTTTGGTGGGGAATATGTAAAAAAAAAACCCCAGGAAAATATGAGGGGCAAATCTTAAATTCTGGATGTAGTACACAATCTAGATTTGAGTAGAATGTAGGACATATAACAACCAGCGGAGTTTTAGAATTTGGCAAGTTGTAATTTAGCTTGTGCAGCTGGTCAGGTTGAAGTGTTGCCAAGTATACACTAACATTTTAGAACACATCAGCTCAAATGTGCATTTTGAACCTTTTTCTCCCCAAGCAGG
>NW_017729032.1:173823118-173827767 GCF_001723915.1 Gavialis gangeticus
ATTTTAGAACACATCAGCTCAAATGTGCATTTTGAACCTTTTTCTCCTCAAGCAGGACAAACCAAGTGTCTGTGTAAAACTGTGAGCAGTTTTTCCTGCCATAGGTGAACAAATGTGATATGATTTTCTTGTCTAGAGAAGTGATACGTCTCTTTGTTGATCAGCCCAATTGCATTGCATGGGGCTCCCTCTGGGTCATGTGCAGCTCCTGGGACTCAAGTACCCTCAGGGGGAACCAGTGAACTTTCCCACTCCCTGCCACCACATGCAGCTCCTGGGACTTTGTCAGAAGTGCTGGGGAGCTCTGCATTTTGATGCCGGGCTGATTCTGCTCCCAGCTTCCAAGAGGAAACTGGGGAGCTGTATATGGTGGTAGGAAGTGGAGCCAGGCCTCTGGCTCCATCGTGCAGGGCTTCCCACCATGATTGGTGCTGCACAGCTCTAGCTGGGTCCTGGGAGCTGCATGTGAGATGCAGGGAGCCCCACATGATGAAGCCACCATGTGACAAGAGCAAGAGCAGTGTTGACTACCCCAGGTGGGAGTAGCAGGAGCAGTGTTGACTACCCCAGGTGGGAGTGGGTAGGGCTCGGCCCCATGTGGAGCATTGCAGGAGCAGCCCCAGGCCAAGTGGGGGGTAGGGGCTGGACTGCAGCTGCACCGTGTGCAGCTCCCAGAACTGGCTGGAGCCACACACCACTGGGTGGCTCTGCCTGCTCAGGCCACAAGCATCTTGAGGGCTTGCCACCTGCTGCTGTTGTTGCTGGAGGCAGAGGCTATGAGCCATGGCAGGGGGTGTGTGTGGGGAGCTCCCACATGCTCACTCCACCATCCCCCCATCCCCTCCCCCACAACCATACGCCTCCACAAACACCACACCCACCCACCCACACACATCCTCCCTTACACCCTGCCTACACACCCAATTCCCTCCACAAAACTCACATCCTCCCACCCCCATGCACCCCTTCCACAATCCCCCCACACACCCCCTACACATCCACCCCCAACCACAGCCCACACACTTCCCACAAACAATATAAGAGTAAGACTATTTTGAGCTATTATGCAATTGCTTCTATATACACCATGCAAACCCATATAAATAAGGCCAACATTTAAAAAAAAATAAAATTAAAATATTTTTTAGTAGATATTGATTTTTAGTATATGGTTTGGTTTTCTTCCGGTTCCAAGATGGTAATCCCCCCTCCAAAAAGGAGTACTTCTGGGGCAGGGAGGATGGAGGGGACAAGGGGAGGGACTAATGGTGGTAAAGTTCAGGGGTTAGGGGTGGAACTTCAAGTTCCAAGATGGCAACCAGGGGGCAGGGCACCTGTCAAGGGATGGGGCTACCCTTGTGACCCTTGATAGCTCACCAAAACTCATTAAGCAGCCCTCCCTGACAAAATAATTGCCCACCCCGATCTAAACTATATATCGTGGGCTCATTTGACAACTGAAAATTATCCAACTTGTGTGGTGGGTGGTTAGGTTTTCTAGGTGATTAGGTCCTGTTAATTGTGAGAGGCAAGACACTTTGAGTATCAAGGAGGCTTAATGAGGTGCAGACGAGGGTAGGTCAGGGATGGGCAAAATACGTCCTATGGGCCACAGTTGGTCCACCAACTGATTGCGTAAAGCCTGTGGCATCTGCCTGCCAATTGATTGGATCCAGACCATGGCTTGCTCCCACAGCACTCTGCATGGGGCTGAGCCCTGCCTGTTTCTGCCTGGGGCAGCCCATGCTGTGCTCTTTCCCATGCCAGCTGGTCCCACCTCCAACCCTGGCTCCAGCCAGTGTGCACAGGTTCCTGGTGGGGCTGCTCCCAGGGTTTGCAGCCACCCTCTACTGCTTAGCTCCCCCTGCCTCCTCCTGGAGGTGGGGGGAGAACAAGCTGTACCCAGGAGCTCCAGCCACACCAGGAGCAGCCCTGCCAGGAAGCTGTGCATGCTGGTTGGGGGTGTGGGCTGAGACCATCCAGTGGGTGTGGGAAGGAGCACAGTGTTGGCTACCCCAGGTGGGAGTAGTTAGGGCTTGACCCCATGTGGAGCACTACAGGAGTGCCTCCAGGCCGGTTGAGGGGCAGTGTCTGGACTGTGGCTGCACCAGCATTGCCCTAGCAAGCTCTGCTGCATACTCCCCCTGCCCCGCCTCCTGCCTCCACTCCTGGCTAGCTGCAGGGACCTAACACATAGGCAGCCTCCTACACACCCAACAGCCCCCAGAGCCATGCACACAAAAGCCCTCCCCACCCCCACACGCCAGTCTGCATCCACATCCCATACCCACACATGCACATACCCACCCTTCACCCCCCCCCACAATATACACGAGTTAGACTTTATTTTGAGCTATTATGCAATTGCCTCTATATATACTACTAAAAAACCCCCATAAATCAGGAAAAAAATATTTTTTGAAGTAAAATTAAAATAAGTTATAGTTATAGTCCTTAGACTAACATGGCTACAACTAACAACCCTTAATACCACTGGGCACTTTTCTATGTGCTCCTGGAGTAAGAGCAGCACTTGATTTTATTATATTGATTTTATTATATATCATTTGTTTTTTTATCTATAATTTGCTAAAATGTCTATGCAATCTATGAAATCTATGAAAACGGTATCTTCTAAACGATGTTATGTGTGCAGCCCTTGACAGCTCACCAAAATTTAAGTGGTCCTCCAGGCCAAAATAATTGCCCACCCTTGAGGTAGTGCATTCCAACACAAATTAGCAGGCAGTCTTGAATTAGGTTAAGCAGTGCATTTGGGGCTAAAATTAAAAGGTGCCAATAGATGAGGCTAGAGGCTGCTCCAACGCACTGGAATTCTAGAGCATCAGAGCAAACTCAATTAATCTAGTCTGCTGAGCATAGCAATTGCCATGCTCCAGCAGTCTCCTGTGTCTTGTGTATCAGCTTTCCCATGCTTCAGAATCATGGTGGGGGCACTTGAACTAAAGCTCATCAAACAAGCTTTAGTTCAAGTGCCCCTGATGCCATTTTGAAGTGTGAGGATGATGATACACAAAACATGTCAGTGCTTTAATTAGAGCAGCTCTTGGAGCTGCTCTAATTAAAGTGCTGCTCTTACTCCAGGAGCACATAGAAAAGTGCCCAGTGGTATTTAGGGTTGTTAGTTGTAGCCATGTTAGTCTAAGGACATAGCCAAACAGGGTTCTTTGGGTAAATGTGATATCTTTTATTAGACCAACTAAATAATTGGAAAAATTGTTCTTTGCAAACTTTTGGGCCCAAACACCTGAAAGCTCACAAAGAACATTTTTTCCAACTATTTAGTTGGTCTAACAAAAGATATCACATCTCTCCAAATAACCTTGTCTACCAATGGTATTAAGCCAACAGCTAATGCTATCTGCATCATGCATCTGCTATCTGCATCTGCATTGTTGCCCACCTTACTCACAGGTGTCATAAGTGATTTATATCAGGAGTTGTCAATGTATGGCCCATGGGCTGTCTCATGAAGTGATATCATCTGAGTCCCATGAAGTGATTTCATCTGGCCTGCAAGGCTGGGACATTGGTGGCAATTTGGCACCTAGTGGAATTGGAACAGTGGTTGGGTGAGAGATGCAGTGGTGGTGAGATGAGTGGCTGTCAGGTTGGAAGTGTGGCAGCAGCGGCAGGATTGGAAGGGAGTGAGTTGTGCTAATTTGCTCTGCTGCTTCTAAAAAGTTTCCAACCCTTGGCTTATATTGTATGAATGATACTGAAACTTCCAAGACCTGACAGAGAATGTGTGATTGCAGTGGTTGAGGGGAAGACTGTATGTAAGAGCAGCCTTTTGTTTCCTGATTTAATGTACATTAATGCCTTAGCTGCCTGGTTCATAATTGCAGTTTGTCTCCTCTGGCTTTTAGGCACTTATATCATGTTGGTTGCCATGGTATCTAGATGCTATATATCCCTGACATTTGAGTGGCTTTATTTGTTTCTATAAATGTTGTGATCAAAGTGTGCCATAAATGACTATCATCTTTTGTGCTGTTGGTCCTGGAATGTTGTATTTTACACCATACAATGTTTAATATCTTTTACAAACCGCAGATATAACATAACAGGTAATTTCTGGATTTAGGCAAATAAAGCTTTTTAATTGCTAACTGATGCACTCCCACTGTTCTCTTGCAGCTTTGTGGGTTTCTATGCAGATAAATGAAATACTAGATACATTGTAAATTCATTCTCAACAATAATGGTATCGAAGAATGTCACTTTCACTTGATGAATACTCAGTCTAGAATGTTCAGATTAGCCAATATTTTTCTGTTGCCATGCTTATTTAAAGTATGTGTATCTGCAGTTTTTGTTCATACTTTGCTGGACTTCAAAGAAAGGTTCCTTAAAGAAGCAAATGAAAAAAACCCTAGACTACTTTGTTGAGAAGAGAGGAAAAGCATCTGAATAAATGATACTTTACATGGAAAGTTTTTCTTCTTTGTTAGTGCAAATTGTTGGAGAATGGAAAGAGAGAAGAGGGGGAGGATCTCTCCTTTCCCAAGGAGCTCTCTACCTTCCCAAGACTAGGACAGCTTTTGTAGGAAATGAGACATGAAATATATATGCAATGAAGCAAACATTGGTGTGACTTGTTTAAACATTTATCAAGCATGGGATTA
>NW_017729032.1:173832767-173834501 GCF_001723915.1 Gavialis gangeticus
TTTTGTAGGAAATGAGACATGAAATATATATGCAATGAAGCAAACATTGGTGTGACTTGTTTAAACATTTATCAAGCAGGGGATTAGGAAGTTATGTAATGGCTTTCATATTACTTACTTCAGACAAAGATGGCAAATGATGTTTACTGTGGAATAAGATTTGGTTTTCCTTTCAGATAAATTAGAATAATTTATGCTTAAGAGCAAATGCTTTAACAGTAGCATATTGCACTTGCTTCCAAAGTAGTAATATTACAGATGTTGGTTTATATGTTTAGGGAAATTAAATGCTTAATAGAAAAGAATATTTGAATATATGATTATAATGAAATAAAATGTTAAATGCAAGATTTTGCTTTATTTAGTATCATGTTATCATATTATATTTAACTCTACTTACCAGTGCACTTAAGCATTACACAAAGTCAATGGATTTTGTTAATCGCTCAGGAATGGTTGGGGCATGAAAGTAGGCCTTAAACTAGAAAAGGAGGACATATTTCTAAAACATATTTTTTTGTACAGGCAGAGCATTTAAACTGATTTAGTATGCATTTCAGAATGCTCTTGAGGTGATCATATTATTTTCCCCTGCATTTTGAGTAAAGGTGCACCGATATATTGGTTCAATATCAGATCAGCACTGATATAAAGAAAACTGAGTGTATCAGAAATTGGCCCAATGTGGCTAATAAATGCCCTGTGCATGCAGCAGCCACAGTGCAGTATGTAGGTGGAGAGGACCACAGCCCAGCAGCTTGGAGAGCTGTGTCCAGCTTGTCTGTTGTGGTGGAAGAGAAAGGGAGAGGGGGAGCGGCATGGAGGGGGCAGATCAAGGCCCCTGTGGTGAGGGAGGGAGTGGGGCAGGGTCTGGGGCTCGTCTGGGGGGCATAGGGAGGAGGGACGGCATGGGGGAGGGGCGTGTGGCTTTGGATCTGCGCAGAGCGGGGCAGGCTAGGGTTTTAGCTGCACTGGGCTCTTCCTGATGGGGGTGGGCAGTGGTGATGGTGGTGGGATGGGGGTTGGGGTGCTATGGTGAACTTTGGGGTGGCTGTAGTCCCCCCCAGCATTGCCACTGCCCACCCCAAGGGCAGCCTGGTCAAGGCCCCACTGGGAAGAGCCTGGCACAGCCCTGGCCCCAGCCTGCCCTGTCCCGTGCAGATCCAGGAGCACACGCCCCCCATGCCTGCCAGGGTATGCGCAGCAGTGAGAGCTGTACTTCCCCTCCTTGCTCCCCCTGGATGAGCCATGGTTCTATCCTGCACCCTGCCCCATCCCGCCCTGGCTGGGCAGCCCCTGCCCTAGCCCCTGCCCCAGTGCCACTCCCTCCTTCTCTGCAAGGGCCTCAATCTGTCCCCCAGTGCCCCTTCCCTTCCCCCTCCCCTTCCACCACAACAGACTTACCAGCTAGAACTGCTCTTCAGTCTGCCAGGCTGCATATCAGAAATTGGATCCATATAGGCTGATATGCCTCCTTAAAAATTGGCTATCAGTACTGACCCCAAAAATCTCTATCGGTGCACCCCTAATTTTGAATGATTGGGCTCAATCTGAGAAGACATTATATGCTTTGATAACCATGGTTCCTCTGGCTTTATTTTCTATCAATCCATATTATAGTTGCAATCTTATTACTTTCAGGCAGCAGTATTTTGAAAACTGTTGAGACATCGTGAGTGCCCCAAATTCTGAGTGCCTAACGTTATCCCCTTTAAATAGAACTAATGTCCAGAA
>NW_017729032.1:173834512-173837077 GCF_001723915.1 Gavialis gangeticus
TGTCCAGAAATGGTAGGAGCGCAATTTCCATAAACTAATGGTAGTCATGTTGAGCACCTTGAATTGTTAGTATTGAAAATCCTGTCTCTCAACTACAATTGTATGAAAAATGCCATATTTTCTTGAATGCAACACACCCCGGAATAAAATATGCACATTAGTTTTGAAAGGCAAAACAAAGAACAAAATCGTTTCCTGTATTAAATGAGTGGCAGCAGCTAGTGTGGTCCTACTTATTTTTCCATTTGGATCACTGCAGATTTTTCTTTCCATTTCACTTGGTCAGACAATAATGTTTAACATTTCCAGTTGCATGGGATGGTTGAGTGGGCCGTAGGTGGTCTGTGGGCTAGATCTCTTGTCTAACCATGGACCAACCTCATGTGCATGGTTTGATCTGGTTCATGGGGCCTTGTCATTTGCCTAGGGGGCTTCTCACAGGTCCAGAAATTTGGTTGTGGGGGGGTGGTGCTAGTGTTAATTGCTCCAGATCCCAGAGCTGCAGTAATTAACACTGCCCCTCCTCCTCCACCATCTGATTTCCAGACCCTTGGGAAGCCCTACAGGTTTGATATTGGAATTGTGGGCTGTGCTCCAATTTCCATGAGCTGTTTTTTGGAGGAACAGTGTGTGTTGTACATGAGACTATTTTTCTTTGCCTTGCTGTTTAGCTCCTAAATTATCCAATTTTAAATTGAGTAAAGCAGATAATTGTGCAAATGCACTCCAAAGCTATTGGATACAAAAGTGATTATGTCCCCAACACTTCAAGTAGTTGAATAATAACATTTATTTGATAAAAATATTTTCCCTTTATTCTCTAATTGTTTGGTGGTTGTGCAGATGTGACATGGAGTAATGTGAAAATGCCATTCATCTGGCAGCTAAATGTACTTCAAAGAATAAAATGTTCTGTTTCTCTTTGGGACTCATTTCATTTCTTCAATATAGCACCTATGGTATGTAAAACATTGATAAAAAGGTTGTGCTTTTGGGTAATTAACCAACTGGCATATCCTTTAAGATGACCAATTTTAAAGATGATGAATTCCTCCTTAACAGATACCTAAGTAATATTGTAAATTAAAAGTAGATTGGATGCTTTTGTAACCCTTCTGCCAGTTGCTATCAGTAGTTGCAAGGCCCTGCATGCTATCCAGGGGTCTGTTCAAATAAATAATAAGGTTGGATCGAGCTTTTCCTAAAATCTTGGGCCCTCCAGACTTTATCTCCTATAGCACTGATTCTCAACAGGTATGTGGTGGCACCCTGGGATGCTGTGAGATCCTTTTAAGGGTGCCATGGGATGTTGTACAATATTAGTGCTGTTAAGTATGCAAACATGTATGCATGATTTACAGGAGTCCCAGAGATTTCAAGCAGGAATCCATAGTATCAGAAACATTCTGAACTGTTATGGTCTTCCTGAGTTCTTTGCAATAGAAGAATTGTTCCATTAGTTTTCTGTAGTCAGAAAGTGAATGAATGCTAAGAGCTGGCATTTTTCATGGAGTGCCTTGAGTCTGATTAAGAGTGCCATGAGTTTAAAAAGGTTGAGACCCATTGTTCTGCAGTTAAACTACAGCAGAGGGGTCAAACATATGGCCTGTGGAGCAGCTCTGTCCTGTCTGCTGAGCTACCAGTGGATCAATGAGCTTGGGGGTGTAGATAGTGTTGGGCATCTAGGGCCATATCATGGGGCCCTGGTACATGTGACTCTCAGCAGCAGGGGGATGAGTGGAGGTTGGGCAACAAAACCCTTGGTTGCTCAGCACTTGTCCCACTACCACCATGGTGGCCACTATTGCTACCACCATTGCTGCAGGCTGGATCTAGCTTGGGACCCAATGTGAGTATAACATCCCTGTCTTAGTATTTCTTTTCACTTACAAGCACCAGAAGTTCTTAGGGAATATCAAAGTATCAAAATTCCTCATTTGGGGAAAAAAATAAGTCAACCTCCATCTCTGTAATTAATGAAATAAAGAACCCCCCACCCCTGCACCTATGGACTATTTCTTACATGCTTAAACCTAACTCTTGAATCCAAAAGATTCATCATGGTTGTATTCTGGTCTTCAGCTGTTGATCAGAACCTGGTTCAGGGAATTCAGGGTATCAGGCCTGCTATACTCAGCCAAATTAGGTGAAGCCACTTTGCTAGCTCAGCTGTAGTTTGGCTCAGTTCTGTGAAGTACAACTCTTAAGGATACCTGGTTCAGTTTGATAAAGGCAGTCCCATGCAGGGTTTTGAATGGGAAATACAGTGTAAAACAAAGACCCCGAAAGTCTCAGCTTCCAACCTGGAGTTTGGGGTTGGTGTTTGTTACATGTCAGCTTTGAGTGACCCATTTCCCCTAGTATGTATGGTTTGATATTTCTTCTCCTTTATATAAATAGTAGTTAATTCCCCATCAAAAATGATGGTGGGTCAGGGTGGGGGGAGGGGGGCACAGGCAGGACAGAGTGCTGCCACCCACCGTGCCATGCTGCTGTTATTCTGTGTCCAGCCACGTGCCCCCTCCTGCTCCGTGTCTGGCCCCACGCTATCCCCCACTCTGTGTA
>NW_017729032.1:173837088-173838377 GCF_001723915.1 Gavialis gangeticus
GCTCCGTGTCTGGCCCCACGCTATCCCCCACTCTGTGTATGGCCCTGCATCATCCCCCCCACTCTACAGTCCCTCCCAATTTTTTTATCAGAAAATCTGATTAGTATATTATTTCTTCCTGCATCCAAGTAATTAATAAAATATTATAGCACACTGGGCCCAGAACAGACCACTGTGGAGCTCCATTTGAAAGACTCTGTCACTGTAACATTGATGCATTTGCAGTTATTTGTTGCTTGCAGATTTTCAACCAATTATAGATCCACCAAACAATAATTCTGTTTAGCCTACATTTCTCCAGTTTATTTATGAGAGTAACATGGGACAGTCAGAGGCTTTATGTAAAAAATGCATATATAGTTTGTCTGCTACATTCCCCTCATCCACTAATTGCCTGTCAGAAAAGTAAATCAGTCCAAATTTGTGGTGGTTATTTATTAATTTATATCTTAATTCTCATACTTCTTTTAAAAAGAAAAGCTGAAACAAACAAACCTGGTTGTGTGCAGTCTGATTTTAACTTCAGATTATTATTATGAAGTGTGTTTTGTTTAAGGACAAACATAAAAACCTAGCATATCTAATTATCAGTCATATTATATTGTTGCTTCAGTGAAGGATGTATTTTGACTACACACTCACATATATTGTAGTGAGATTGTCCAGTTACAGCAGGACAAGACAGCTTGTTTAATCAGAATTGTGAGTGTTTCTATCTGGCTGTTCTTTCCTTAACTTTGAATTGCTTCTATTTATGTATAGTTATTTATTACCTTGCACTATCACCCCTCTGAAAAGTGTGTATAAATTACAAAGGATGTAGCAGTAGGAGTACTATAAATTCAGAGTCTTCAATTCAAAGTATTTTGTCAAATACAGATTTCAAGGCAAGAAGTTAAAGCCAAACATAGCAAAGTTAACTATCAGGGATTTTGTTACAATGAAGAAGCCAGCCATAAGGTAAATTTAAACTTTAGAGCATCAACTGCAGCTTTTACATCTTTTCTCTGAGGAATTTCTGTGAGAAATAGTTTTCAATGGCTAGCTTAACATTTCTCTTTCTTAAATTTCGTTTTGTTGAAAACTTGAACTAATAGGCTTGATGGATCATAGCAACGTAGGGTTTGTCATTTAATCTATTCCATTGCTCAAGACAGAATCATCCCTGACTATACCAGCCACGTGTCTGTCCAACATGCTCTTGAAAATTCCCAAGGATGGAGATTCCACAAGGTCTCTAGGAAGCCTGTTCCAATGCTTTACTACTGTCATAGTCAGAAAGCTCCCCC
>NW_017729032.1:173843377-173850198 GCF_001723915.1 Gavialis gangeticus
TCTTGAAAATTCCCAAGGATGGAGATTCCACAAGGTCTCTAGGAAGCCTGTTCCAATGCTTTACTACTGTCATAGTCAGAAAGCTCCCCCCATTCTCCAACCTAAATTTTCTGTGCTGCAGCTTGAGGACATTATTCCTAGTGTCATCCCTTATGGCTACAAAGAAAACTCCATCTCCATCCTCTCTATAATCACCCTTCAGGTATTTAGATTCATAGATTGTGAGGCTGGAAGGGACCTTGGAAGATCATCGGGTCCAGCCCCCTGCACCAAGCAGGAAAAACAGTTGGGGTCAGGTGACCACCCGGTTTTCTCTTGAAGATTTCCAGGGTAGGTGATTGCATTACTTCTGGAGGGAGCTTATTTCACAGTCTGAACACTCTAACTGTGAAGGAGTTTTTCCTAATGTTAGGCCTGAAATGGTCTTCCAGGAGTTCGTGGGCCTTACTCCTGGTTTTCCCTAAGGGTGCCCTGGTGAACAGATGTTCGTTGAGCCCTTCATGTACTCCCTTGATGTAACAGTAAGTTGCTACCAAGTCCTCTCTCAGCCTTCTCTTTTTCAGGCTGAAGAGTCCTGGGTCCCTCAGCCTTTTCTTGTATGGCTTGCTGTTCCAGTCTCTGGTCATATGAATGGCCCTTCTCTGTACTCTCTCAAGCTTTACTGTGTCCTTGTTAAAGTTAAATTTGAAGACTGTTACAAAATTCCTCCTCAGCCTTCTCTTCTCCAGACTAAGTAACCCTAATTCTTTCACCCGTTCCTTATAAGTAATGCCTCCCAGGCCCCAGATCATTTCTGGTTGCTTTGCACTGGACTCTTTCCAATTTGTCCACATCTTTCCTTAAGTATGGACCCAAAACTGGACACACTGCCTCTAGGTGAAACCTCATATGAATAGAACAGAAGAATTAAGGTGGAAACAGACATCACATTTTGTTGCCTTTGTGCTGCCATAAAGATTTTAATGGGAGCACAAATGCCAAGCAAACAGAAATCAGTATCTATTGTCACACCACAAATGGCCCAAATCTGTGGCCATGATGAAGATGGTATCAGTTTGTGCTGCTGTTGAGAAGTGGACATCTGCTTACTTAATGGTGCAAGAGTGCCAGCAGCTAAGGGCTGCCTGTGCTTACTAGCAGCCATAACGGCAGGTGCTTGAAAGGCCCAATCCTGTGCACTCCAGGACTTCCCATGCAGGGTCAGGCTCCTGAACCCCTGGAAGTGTCTGTCTGGAATTCTCTACTTCAAGCATGGGAATCTTTGGGGTGCATTGCTATAAGCGTGTAAAGTCAGGCAGGTGGTGCCAGGGCTTGAGGGGCCCAAACCTTCATGGGCATTCCCAAGGTGTGCAGGAGTCTTCTCTCAAGCCCTGGGAGAACACATCATCCATTGTCCCACAGCATCAATGGGCAGGGCAAATGGCTTTGTCCAATGAAGCAGATCAGGTGTCCTAGGACACATCCCAGGACATGTCCCAGCATAGCTTCATTGAGTGAAGTCTGTTTCTCACCTGACTTCTCCTGATTTCCAAGTGATACTTCCATTGATAGAATCATGTATGCTGGTGGCTTTTTTTTGCAAGAAGAGCACGCTGTTGGCTTTTATTCAGCTTATAGTCTACTATAGCCCCCAGGTACTTCTCTACAGCACTTCAGCTTAGCCATCATTTTACAAGTGGCATTTATACACACAATTATTCCATCCCAAGTGCAAGATTTTTCACTTGTCTTTGCTGAATTTCATCTGATTGATTGCAGACCAGTTTTCCAGTTTATTCAGGTCACCCTTGGTCCCCTCCAGAATGTCTACGACTCTTTCACCTGAAAATTTTGCTAAGCATGCACTCAATTATATCCTCTAAATCAGTGCTTTTCAAACTATCTGATGTGGTGGACTGGCAGTTTTTTTTCCAGTGGGCCAGGGACCGGTTCCCGGTTCAGCCGGTGGCAGCAACTGCATGTAACAGTACTACACAAATGTGCGACTGGTTGTTTCTTTCTCTTTCCTCACCTCGCACGATGTGACATCTCCCGGAGTGTTGGAATGTACGAATTGTGGCACTATAACATATCAATGTTATGCTTCTGAAAATATATTTCTTTCTTTCCTGGCAACTCACTGCGGACTGGTGAATATATTTCTCTCTTACCTGGCAACTCGCTGCAGACCGATGACTGGTGGCTCGCGGACCGCCACCGGTCCGCGGACCACCACTTTGAGAAGCACTGCTGTAAATCATTGGTGAACATGTTGAATGATACCAGACTCAGGATGGACCTCTGGGGGCCCTGCTTGATATGTCCTCCCAGCTAGATATGGAGCCTTGTATGACTACTCCTTGAGCACAGATCCAACCAGTTGTGTATTCCATCTTACAGTACTTTTGTACAGTCTGCATTTCTGTAGCTTGCTAACAAGAATGTCATGGGAAAAGTATCAAAAGTGTCAAGAGCCTTGCTAAAGACAGGATGTATTACATCCAGTTCTCTTGCCCATCCACAGTGCCTGTCACCTAATCATAGAAGGAAATCAAACTTGTCAGACGTGACTCACTTTTGTTGAATCCATCCTGGTTATTCCTGATCACTTTGTTTTCTGGGTGCTTCACAATAGATTCCTTGAGGACCTGCTTCATAATCTTTCCAGGTATCGATGTAAGGCTGATTGGCCTTTAGTTCTCTGGATTCTGCGCCTTCCTTTTCTTAAAGATGGGCACTATGTTCACCCTTTTCTAGTTATTTGGGACCTCACCTGGCCTTCAGAAGTTCTCAAATAAGGTAGTTAGTAGCTCTGAAATTACCTCTGCCAAGTTGGAAGCACCTGTCTTTCTAAGTAATCTCCAACCTATTCTATTTTGTGTGTCTTTTTCTCTATCTAACTGAACTTGTCACCTGGTAGTTGGCCCTATTTGTGAAGACTGAAGTTAAAAAAAGCCATTAAATACTTCAGCCTTCTCAGCATTGTCTATAACTAGCATTATGTTAGTTATATGCTAGCATTATGCTAGCATGTTAGCATTATGTTAGTTATATGCTATATGAAGAAGTTAGTTAGCATTACCTTCTTTGTTCTGTAAGTATCTCTTGTCTTTCTCTTCTTCTTCCAAACTTGTAGAATCCCTTTTTTATTGTATGTTATGTCCCTTTTCAATTTCATCTTAAATCATGCCTTGGGCTTCCTAATCTTCTCCTTGCATGTTCTTGTAATCTTATACTCTTCCTTAGCTCTATAACCTAGATTCCAGTTTTTATAGGATTCCTTTTTTGAGTTTTGTTCATTGAAGAGATTGCTGTCTAGACAGGCTGGTCTGCCATTGCATTTCCCATTCTTTTATTACATCAGGATTATATTTATGCTTTAAATATGGGGACTATGGGCTACTGTAGCTGAAATTAGTTCTAAGTATTTTCCTTCACCATCTCTCTTGCTGACTGAAAAATATGTGTAGCCATAATGCTATATGAAGAAGTTAACGACTTTGTTGCCTAATACTGATTCCTTAAAAAAAAAAATTGTAACTGAATTATTTTTCTTATTCCTTCCCTCTGTTCATGTTTTGTTGACCACTTATAAGTCAAAGGATTCTCACAGGACAACCATATGTGAATCTCTGCAGTCTCAGAGAAACCAACAGTTAGCCTCCTACGCTGGCAGGCTATATTAGTGTTTTTTATTGATTTCAGTGATACAAACAGCATTTTCTTTTTCTTGGATGTAAGGCAAAGGGATGCCTTTTTCAGATAAATCTTCTCTGTGCTTCAATTAACAAGTGCAGCTCAGGATTTTTCCAGCCCCTAAAGTTCTGAGGGGCCATCTGATATACTTTCTTGAAACTATTAGCTTCTTGAGATCCTTTTTTGTAGAAGGAATCTGTAGAATATGATCAGTTTTAGTGTAGTAGTGTAACAGGCACACATACAGGTAAAATGAAGTTTAGGATAATCTGGCAATGTAAGAGAAATTTGTGCCTTTATCTTCCATTTTGCAAGAAGCAACAATTAATTATTTAATACATTATCTAGTTAATACTTATTTTGCCTTGAACGTTTTTGTTTGCCAGTGAGTCGTATTAGTCCAACATCCAGGAAGAGCTGATCTGAAGACCTTTCATTTATCTCTGACGAATAGCTGTTTTGAAAGTGCTTCTAGCAGAATGACCCAAGTCATTTCTCTGTTGCAATAAAAATTCAGCTTGAAACTTTATCTGAAAGTTTATATTAAATAAAATAAGCTTTAACCAAATAATATGCCGCAGATCTATCTGACTTGTTTTATGCATGGACTACATAGGGCAGAATTTCAATGACCTATTAATCCTTCATGAAAATGTAGAGCAAAAAAATTTTTTTTAAGAAATGATTTGGTTCTGTGTCATTTTCTGAATCTCTTACAACAGATGTGAACATAACAGGATGCCTATTTCTTAAGTGCAGTTCTGCTCTGACGTGACTGGCTGTGATTAGGAAAGCAAAATGCTTTCTTATTCAACAAATCGTTCTGGAAGTTTAGAGTCATATATCCTGACACTGGTGACAAATATCTATTTTAACTTCTACTTTTGTAAGTTCCGCAGAGCCAATATTGCTAATATACTTATTGAGCTAGGATATAAGACACCTGCTGACAGTACATGTGATGAACTCTGTAGCTACTCAGTGTACTACTGGTACCTGAAAAGCTCATAACCTACTTTTTCTTACAGTGTCCAACAGGCACCTGACAATGAAGACATAATTCTGAAAATATTTCACAATTTGCAGGGCCAGTGGTGTCCACTTAGGTACTGTAGATTCTACAGTTGGACTATTACAAATCATGATTTCCTAGTGCATGGTTCAATTTCTGAATAATTTTCAAGTGCAAATATCTTATTGCATTGGACATATCACATCTTATATGTAAGTGTGTTTTCATGTTGCAGTGTATTGCCATAATAGTCTATTAACACACTTTTTAATTTGAGACCATTTAATACTATTTAACACAATGCTATCTAAAATTACAAGTTTTGTTTAAGGGTTGTTGGTTGTGTTGTTGGTTGTAGCCGTGTTGGTGTAAGGACATAGGCAGACAAGGTTCTTTGGGTAGATGTGATATCTTTTATTAGACCAATTAAATAGTTGGAAAAGTTGTTCTTTGCAAGTTTTGGGGCACCAACCCTCTTCTTCAGCATAGGGACAGACTTTCTGTATGCCTGAAGAAGGGCGTTTGTGCCCAAAAGCTTGCAAAGAACAATTTTTCAAACTTCTGTATTTAGTTGGTCTAATAAAGATATCATTTCTACCTAAAGAACCTAGTCTGCCTAAGTTTTGTTTAACACTTATATCTTTAATGTAATGCATCCAAATATTTGACCTGACCTGCCTGAAACTAGCCTGAATTTATAAAATCTTCTTAATGGTTATGCAGTTACTTCCAGTGAGGAAAGTTTTACATAGAAAGTAGGATAATTTACAGCAGTGATTCATTAAATAAAACAGAGCCAATCTTTCCTTTGCTGTAATAATGGTGGCTTGAATATTTTAAAGTTCTTTTTCTTTAGAGTACAATATATGTATGATGTTCTCCAGGACAGGAACACCTGTTTTTGTTCAACTCTGTCCCTGATTCTGGCAAGCTCTCTTGCTGATCCTGAAAGATTAAAAAGACATATGAAAGGTAATTGTGGAGGGGGGCAGGGCAGGGAAGGGGAGAAAAGGAATGGTGTGAAAAGTTTGAGAGTATGAAATGAGAATCTGATATTTTTGTGCACTATTTAGTGATGGAGCGCAAGATTCTAGTTATAAATGGGGTAGACATACCGAAAGGAGCATGTGTAGGCATCTTTTAAAATGGACACCATCATTTTATATTCAGACCGTTTCAAAGAGAGATGATTAGGGATGTTACCTTGACACATTTTGACCTCATTGGCAATTTTTTATTTTTAACGAACAATCAATCTACTAGGTTGTGTTTTCATATATCAGTTATTTATATGATATATTCCTTATCCTCCTCCTCTTTTCTTTCTTGTGTTATCTGTTTTGTTATTAAGGCCTTTGTGGATCTATGGTATCCTTGGGTAGAAATACACCCTCTGGAATCATTCCACAGGAAGTTTTAATGTGTTTGAGAGACTGCCCATGAAAACAGTGGTGAAGGAAAATGGGAATAAGGTGAGATTCTGAAAAAGCTCCAAATAATACACTGTTAAAGAATAGAAAGAGGGGGACATACTTTTAAAACAAAGCAGACTGATCAGCAGTCAGTAGTGATTTACTGTTTTCTTTGCTTCATCAGTTAGAGCTAGTTAGAACTATGTGCACAATTGGTTTGGCAGCCAGTCTGAAATATCAAACCAAATGTAGAGTTTTGTTCTCACTAAAATGAAACATTTCATTTCACGTTAAACAAAACAGTCTATTCAATACAAAATAAAACAATTTGTTTCTGGACTCCATAAGAAAAGCAAAGAAATGAAAGTGTGGTAAGGTGTTTCTCTTTTTTATGTAGTAGTTTGGTAGTTAGAGCACCCATCCAGGATATGAGAGCAGTTCAGTTCCCTCCTCTTCTTGAAGCGATTTGAATCCACACTTCTTACTGGCTAGATGAGTGTCCTAACCCTGGGATACAGTGCAGTTGGTTCCTCCTGTTTGTCCTGGACTCTGCCAGCTTTGCCTGGCAACAGGTGCCACCAAGCACTCTCCTCTTGATCTGGAAAAGCCCTGCATGGCCCCTGGCTATGTGCTGGGAGACCCCGTCTGCATGGCCCCTGGCCATGTGCTGGGGAAGCCCTGTCCCCTGTGAAAAACCTTGCAACCAATCGGGGGGGGGGGGG
>NW_017729032.1:173850320-173855690 GCF_001723915.1 Gavialis gangeticus
GGGGGGGCTTGAAGTGAGGCTTGTCATCTGGCCTATAAAGACTGGGGCGGAATTTTCCACCCAGCAGAGTAGGGAGAACAGCAGAGCAGTGCGCAGACACCAGAGCATCCATCGCTCTTAGTCAGCTAGCTAGAGCAGAAGCCGGAGCTTCCACTGCTCAGTGGGTAGGCCTGGCCAGCTTCCCACGGCTTTTCCTGTCTCCAGAGAAACTATTTGCCAATCGGTTCTTTTGGTTCTCAGGACGTCCACCGATTTATTGTTTTCGCCCTCACCTGACCCGAGAGCTGTCGGTTTACCTTACATCTGTTCCATCGGAATGGGACAGATGCTTAATTATCAATTATCCCCCACGCTCACCCAAACAAAGATCCAGCGATTTGTTGTTTTCTTCCTTTCATCTCTTACCTGAACCGGGATGGAATCCGCCCGTTCAGCCACGTTCACACCGGTGGTGCGCAAGTGAGATACTTTGTTTGTTGTCCGTTTGGGACTGAGTCGAGTGTAAACCAAGTGTAACTGCCAGCGCAGCCACATCTACATCAGTGGAGCGCATGTAAGAAAGAGACTAAATAAAAGAAAATATCTTGGAACCGCAGCGAGTCCGCCTCTCCCTCTCGCTAACTTAACATCGGGGATAGAACCCACCAGGGCAACAGCCGCAACCCGGCTCGTGCCCCACACGCTGTTGAAGTTGTTCCACTTTGTATAAACAGTTAAATATTAAGGGACAGGAATTCTGTCCCACCTCAGCAGTGACAACATGAACGCTGGAGCTACAGAATCATATTTTCTTTCTGACAGTGGCCGCATCTACACAAGGCGCTTATTGCTCAGTAGCTTATTACTACTGCGCAGTAGCATTGTATGGCACAAAAAGTGACACAGCGCTACTGCACAGTAGTAACAACTTACTGCGCAGTCAGCATCACCGGAAAGCCATTCAGGGACACTACTGTGCAGTACTTGTAACAACTGCTCAGTCAGCGTATCGTGTAGACACAGCCAGTGAGTATTTTAGTATTCTAAGTAAAATAAAATGTGTCTAACTGAGAGAGTCCCATCTGAGAACACCATATATCTCAATGGTTAGGACACTCCAAGTTCAAAACCCCTCTCTCTTTTGAGTCTTGATTTCTGCAAATTAAAAAATCACTCAGCTGTATTGCTAGTAACAAGACTGTTACTAAATTACTTGTGGTTTGATGGCATGCTGCTTCATCCACTAGAAGTGGAGCTGCATGCTAAAAGACTCTGATAACGGACCTGTGTTCAGAGTGTCTATGCTGCTGATGTAAACATCGCATGCAATTATCTCCGAAGTCCCTTGACTGATTTTTCATGTCACTAAAATGCTTCACTGTGTGCATATGAAGGTGGCTACTTCCCCATAAGGTACCTCTGAAATACGTTTATGTCTTGCTTGTGTAGATGTTCACGCAGGAAAACCTTTAAGGATTTGTATGCTCATTGTACTATGGTAGGGCTCTGGTGAAATAAAGGCAGCCTGCTATGAGCCATTATTAAACCATTCGTTATAACTTATGGTAGATTGGGGATCTGTGCCGCTGCTGATGCTGAAGTAAAGAATTCTAATAGGAAGTTAGTTCGTTAAGGACTCCCAGTAGGCCCCAGTAGGGTCTGCCCTTTTGTAATCTGCCGAGTCAGACTTGCTAGTGACAGCATTTTGTTGCTGGAAGGAGGTATTGTGTCCAGTCAAGCCAAATCAAGCTTCACTTCACCTGTAGTAAGAAATGTTTTAGAGGGCATTTCTGAACATCAGTCAGCCTACGGATTTACTGTTGGTTTTAATGTTTCTCTTTTTATAATCAAGTGAGAGAGAATTGTGTAACTGCATTGCAATGTAGTATCAAAATGTCAACTGAGATTTTTAAATTTCTCTTTTGGCTGTGTGTTTAACTCTATGGTGGTTTTGTTTTCCCAAATGTAAATTAAGGATTTTATCATTTTGTTTAGAAATGAAAAAAAGGAAATAAATTAGGTTCTTACCTTCCTCCCTTCTCTTGATTCAATTTTAGACAAAGTGTCCTTCTGTGAAAATTGCAGGGGTGTGATAGCTATGGAAACATAGTTTGGGCATATAAATCAGTCATTCAGAAAATCCAGTCATTCTCTTTATACCTGGGTCATCGGATATCTATTTTAGCACTGTTGCTGATATGTCCTTCATTAGTTCATGAATGCATTGTCATAAATACAACACCATAATGAGAGAGAGTCACTATTCCAAGTAACACCCACTCTAAACAGATAAAAGGTTAAAGGAGAAAGGAAGGCAATATAAGTAAAGGCATCCCAAGTCACAGCACAGTCTGCCTTTGGTTACCACTCATTCATGACAACATTGCCACAGAATTCCTATATTAAGTTTTGTATATTTGTAGAATTAAGGCCTTCTGGCTTCTTGGAATGATATGACAACAAGGGTGAAGTGGTTGTTACTAGACGGTCCAATGTATTGATTTTGATCCATGGCTTGCTTCCCATAGGAATTCTGGACTCTGAAATACTTCCATGCATGCATTCTCAGTAGAACAGAATAAAGACCATCTCTTAAAATGAAAAAATTCTGAGATGGGTCCTATTTACTGAGGATTAAATTTTATCTCCATGAATTTAGACAGTACTTTACTTTAGAAGAGTATTATTAAGACTTGAGGAAAAGCAAACATAGTATCTGTTTACTGAAAAGCTATTGTCTCTTTGAAATCTTGTAAGTATGGGTTAAATTCATGCTGTATATTGATATTGTGTGCATGTGTATGGTGAAGGGAGGATGTAGCGTGAGGTGATACATGTACTTAAGTTTTTTTTATCGAATGGTATTATGAATGAATTGGTGTTACCTATACCAGTGAAGTATATCCCTTACGACCAAACCCTCCTGTTTCATTTATGTCCCTGATCTTTGTTTATTGGTAAGAGGAACCAAAAATAATTCATTTCATTTGCTATAAAAATGAATTATTGTGATATGAAATGCACTATGAAACAAAATTATCTCTTGGCCTCTCTCCCCCTTATAGCTTCTGAGGCAGTGATGTATCTAATGTTGAAACTGTTGCTTACAAGCAGATGGGCTGGGGAAGAAAGAAAACAAGAAGTACTGATTAACAAAAGTATAAATTTAGCAGACAAGTGAACTAAGTTTTAACATGTTATCTGAGAACCCTTGTACCTGCTTCTTCATTGCCAATGAAGTGAATAGTTTTGGTGAAATATGGGTCATATCTGTCACTGCAGGAAAGAGTGTATATCATTTGAATGACTGGCGGAATTAGAGAGCAACTGTTTGGGGTGTAGCAGTGTTTGGATAGCCTGTGAAGTATTGAAAGAGCTCCTTGGAGAATAGACCTCACCTGTCTGGGGTCTTGTGAACCCAGCATTCATTCCTGCCTGTGGCAGGGGGTCAGGCTAGATGATCTGTTGGGGTCCCTCCTGACCCTAGCTACTATGTAACTATAAATAGACAAAATAACCCTTTGTTTTAACATGTTCTCTGTCTTAAAGTACAAACAAGAGTACTCATATACTAATACCCTAATAACAAGACATAAGAACAGCTAGAGATGATAGAAAGGAGTAGGAGAGGGAAGTTGGTTCCAGAATATTAGAAGTCACTAGTGACAAAGCTTCCATTTCAACTTATTTGTTAATGACTTAAAACAGAGCTGTTTGTTTGGATTGGAAAAAAAGATGCTGATGATGGAATGGGAAATGCTATTTATGTTCTGCCTTTAGTGACCTGGAGTGTGCTATCATCAAAATGCTTTAAATTTTTCAGGGATGTAGTATGGGATACAGAAAGCGCTGATGGATTTTTAATGTGAACAAACATAGTCATAGACTATGGAACTTTAGGATGCTGAGGATATTTGCTAGCCTCTAAATAAGTCCTGGGGCCCCCTTGTGCACCATGACCAGCTTGTGTATGTGTCTATTTTTTCCCTTAACAAAACCTTCAGGTGGACCAAGTTTTAGCAAAGATTTCTAAAGTAGCTCCAAGATCCCAAACAATTGTGTATAACATTACCATTGAAGCTCAGAGATTTAGAAAGTGACCTTGTTTCATGCATGCAATGGAAATACTGGATTGGCTGACTGGAAACTTTGGAAGCACTGAAGACATAAGGGGTGACTCTTTTCTTAGTTCAATCGCATGGTGTTTGCATGGAGTTGAAATCACATGGGGAAGGATATAATTTGAGGCTCTGCCAGTTTGCATTCTTATGAGTGAACAATTGTAAAAACCTGCTGAGAATTTATTTCCTTTATTGTGGCCTTCTGTGAAGAGGCATGAGTTGCTTGGTAAGGAACTGGAATGCTCCGACCTAAAAAGTAATAGTGTGAGAGTAAAAAAGTAATAGGAATGGTGTTTTAAATTTGTATGTAAGGTGGATTTATTTATAATATGCCCATGCCAAGCTCTGTGTGAAAGTGAAAGATGTTTTAACAAGGCCAAAAATTGGGATGCATACAGCTTTCCTTGGTTTCAGTCTTACAGGGAGGATTTTCAGCCAGAGTAGGCAACTGAGAATAAAACACAAGTGATTCAGAGTGAAGGCAACAGTCATGAGTAAAGGCTTTCATGTTGTTTACTATTGCATTAGTAAGAGATGTTTTGATAATTCACAGTGCAAGATGCATGTGTTTTAGTGTGCGTGTCAGACATCTCTGCCAGATGTTCAGGTAAAGGTGTGATAGGGCCTCATGTGCAACCACACAGTCTCGCTTCCTGCCATGCTACATATGTATGGCAGCACGTGTAATTTGTTATTCCACAAAAAAGGTGGCATAACCACTTGGCTGATTCCTGTCATGCCATATTTGAATGTGTGGCCAGGCAGGCCCTGTGGCTAGGAGGTTCATCAGCTGATCTGGGTTCCCAAATGTTAGGGTGCACTATGAGCCCATCTCAACCTCAGGACACAAGCATCAGATCCCATCATGCTTTACTGCTGGTACGGGAGAGTCCAGGATCATAAGCAAGTGGGAAGTTCCCATAACTGGGAGCTCCTGCAGCTGGGGGTGCACCGTTGCCTCTGAGGCTGGGAGACTGCACCTGATGGGGTTCCAGCCACTGGAACCCACTGTGCTGCCACAGTTGGGAGCCATGATCAGCTGATGGGGCTCCCAGCCTTGGGGACACATGGTACACCCCCATGGTTGGGAGCTCAGATCAATTAATAGATAACACCATGCACCCCTGAGGTTGAGATGGGCTCATAATGTACCTTAACAGCTGGGACCCCAGATCAGCTGTTGAACCTCCTCGCCATGGGGCCCACCTGGCCACACATTTAAATATGGTATGGTAGGAATCAGCCACATGGCTATGCCACATTTTTTCAA
>NW_017729032.1:173860690-173862806 GCF_001723915.1 Gavialis gangeticus
TGAGGTTGAGATGGGCTCATAATGTACCTTAACAGCTGGGACCCCAGATCAGCTGTTGAACCTCCTCGCCATGGGGCCCACCTGGCCACACATTTAAATATGGTATGGTAGGAATCAGCCACATGGCTATGCCACATTTTTTGTGGAATAACTTTGTGACTCGATGATGGCTGCAATGGTGTCAGTTTTCTTTAGAATATTTCTACAACAGAGAAAGGATGTTTGACCTGGAAAAGTATTCCTTTACCTGCTGTCTAAGGTTAGGTTACATTTAATGTGTGTTAAGCACACAAAGTGCTTTAATGCCATAACAGAACAGATGTTCACAGCACTTAAAGCACTTTAAAAAGGGTGGATCCTGCTCTGAGTTAACCCTCAATGGATGTGGTATTAAACTAAAGCATTTTAGGGTAGAGTGCTTTTTTAAACATCTGTATCACATCCATTGCACTTCACTGTAGGTTGAATTCTGCTGCAATCCCAGGAACCCCTCCGTGGGTGCCTTACTAGCCTTGGCTGGTGCTCATCTGTTCTGGGTGAGTACCTGGGTTGTCAGAGAGATGTGACAGAAAAGGTTCCGTGTCTTCCTTGTGCAGCCAGGAGGGGGTAAGAGGTGAGGGATTAGAGCCTCTCTGCTACCTGCATCCCCCCCAAGCTTGCAGGTTTGGGTCTTGGCGGGGGCTTGGCTGGGTCCACACAGAAGAGAGGCAGGACTTTCCCAGCTGCACTGCTTTTCACTGTGCTGGGAACTGTGGTCAGGGTGGGGGGGAAATGGAGCCTCTCTGCCATGCAAATCCCCACTGCCCCCCAGCTTCTGGGCTTGAGTCTTGGTAGTGGCTCATTTGGGCCCATGTGGCAGAGAAGATCATTTTCCCCCTGGCCCCTGTTCCTGGCATGGCAAAAAGCCAGGAGGCTTGGGTTGGGGAGGATGGAAGAAGGGGGAGCCTTCTCCACTACGACAGCTCCCGCCCACAACTTGCTGGCTGGGTTCTTGGGGAGGCTGGACCAGATTCACCTGGCACTGTTCCATTAATGTAGAACGCATGTTATTACAATGGCTAATATTACAATGGCTACTCTGAAGACACACAAATCTCTCTGCCTTTGAGGACAGTCTTGTCTTTGCTGTAATCTTAGTGCTTGCCTGACTTGTAGGTGTGGATGTTTAACATATGTAAATATATTTGTTTAATTCCCTTTTTCTGTTGTGTTTTGCATTTTCCCTTGATGTTGACCATATTAGAGAAATGTGCTCCATGTGTCAGATGTCCCATCCAGCATTTGAAGTTGGGACTAAGTAACTTTTAAAAAAACTTTACATACTTGTTCAAATTTCAAATAAGTTCACTTTTGTATTGTTGATACCTCTTTGTGGTCTCTTCTGGAGCATGTAAGACTTGATCCAGTTTTATTCACATGCCATGCTGTTAGAAATTGACTTTTCAGCTCACTAATTGAAATATTAGTAAGATAAATGATCGACTTGTTGTAGGCTGGATACTGCTTGACATAGCATGGGGAGGAATCTTCTGAAGATGAAATCACTGGAGCCCTGGCATAGATAAAAGAAGCCATACAATGACTGGTCTCACCTTCCACAACTATGACTGTGAATTTCATGAGAGTGAATTAAAATGGAAGTTTCCAGCCAGCCAACAAATTATATAACAGGCCAGTTCGTCAAGAAACAGTGTCTTGAGCAAGGCTCATGTTAGACGTTGCCTTATTCAACCAAGGAAGCAGGAACTATATTGCATGATTCTGACTAGTGTGATTAACTACACCAAATCAAACGCCCTTGAGTATTCAAATATTGCCTCATTTTAGAAATCCCATGACCGACGCCCAAAGGATTTAAAGAATCAAGAGGCAGGCCACTAGAAATGTACTTGGCTTAAATACTTTAGATTTTTCAAAAATAATAAAAATGTATTTTCCTTTAGCTTTTATGAGCTTTCTTTATGATAATGAAGTCTGGAAACTTACTTCTTTAAAAAAAAATGAAGAAAAGACCTTTAGATTCTTGCATATATTTAGGAATTGGGACTTAAAAAAAACCCACCACGCAAGTTGGCAATTCTGAAATAAGCCTTTAGAGTTAAAGGAAGCACCATCT
>NW_017729032.1:173862817-173866546 GCF_001723915.1 Gavialis gangeticus
TTCTGAAATAAGCCTTTAGAGTTAAAGGAAGCACCATCTCCAAACTAACATTGTCTTTCTGTTTGAACGTGAAATGGCATTTGGTTTAGTTCTTCATTTCTGCTATTCTGTCAATCGAATTTTTTGCAATACGATACAAAGGTATTGCAGAAGCAACCAGAAAGAATCAGAATGTTTTTAAGTTACTTAGATTTAGCTAATGAGCTATTTGTGGCTATTTATTTTTGTCTGTGTTATAATTTTATTCCTTGTGCTTTTACTGAGTCATTTCTCAGTATTTCTGATGGGTCCAAATCTCAGTGCTGGTGATGACTTGAGGTGACTTGCAGTAATGCCCTCTCTGGTATATAAACTCAAACTTCTGTGCTCTGTACTGTTTTGTTTTCTTCAAACCACTACACTGATGTGCAGAAAGTGAAATGCATATTGGGTGTATTGTTAATATTCAAGGTTTCCTCTGGACAGCTGCAAGCCATTTTTTTCCGATAAGCCCCAAATATGTATTTTTTACAGAAATGTTTGTTACATTCAAGGGCATATAATGTAGTAAATTTCATTTATCATCAATATACAGCTCATGTAGTTCAGTTTTTAAAGCCTTAAGCTGTGAGAAGAAATGCTAGAAACTAAACACACTTTTTTCCCTGGATAGCCTTTATAACTCTGTTTCCCTCAAGACACTTGCCCATATAGAGATGCTTTCTTTATGGTACTTCCAAGTACATTTTTTACTTAGAAATTCGAAAATTGAAAGCTCAATTAGGCCAGTCTTTTCCTTAATAACTGTGGGGCATTATTTATAATTACATTTCATGTTTCTGCATTTCCCTTTAAAAAGTATTTGTACTGCTTTATGACTGATCAGTTTTCTTTCATGTTACAGTCATCCTATTTGGAATGATAGATGGTTAGTTATGACTGGACTGTGTGGGTGGAACAGGTTTGTCATGAGATACAAATGAATCTGAAGCTGTTGACATGGCATTCATGGATTCCATGGAGTGATACACATGAGAAAGATGTTACTATTTCTTGCTATAAGGTCTTCATCTTTCAGATTTATTATACAGAATCTCTGACTTTTGTACATTTTATAAGACTTCTGTAAGCAGGATACTGTAACACATCAAAGAAGACATTTCTTAGCATGAAACACTTTTTAAAACCCCATGTAATAAGGAATGATAGTGGTGAGAATTATGTATTGGGGTGAGGAAAGGAATTTCAGTATGATTATGTGGGGGGCCCTCCAGATTAGAAAAGAGGTTGGAAGTCTGAGCCTTTTTTAAGCAGCAGGGTCCAATAGAGCTTCAGAGTTTACAAATCTCTGCAGGATAAGAATGAAGATCAGAGGAAGGTTTTCAGAAGAAAGAAAAATCCCATGCTTTATATAATATTAAAGAAATGTCAGACTTAAAACCTCAATTGTAGCTTCTGGAAACTTTAATAATACTATAATACCCAACTCAGACCTTGTCTCTGACCACATACACGCGTTATGTTTCTACTGGGAGAATTGCCCCCCTCCCCAGTAGAAACTATGAATGTACAAGTGTTCATCTGGAGAAAGATCTCCCAGATGTCAACCTGGAAGATCTTCCTTGTGAGAGAAACTCTCTTTCATATAAGAACAAATACTTGTACACTTCCCTTGTTCTGGTCCAGGAGTAGAGTGGAACAATGAGGCAAAGTCCCCTACTGGTTCCCCACACTGGGGGGCTTGGTCCAAGAAGTGGGAAGGGGACTTACCTTGCTGCTCCCTCTGTCCGTTTGAGGACTTCAGGCTGGGAACTGCACATGGGGAGAGCTTCTCCAGCCCCATGCCAACTTCGAAGTCATTGCCTGCACCACACAACTGGGTAAGCCAGGTGACCATTTCAAAGCCCAGGGGAGTGGAACTGGGGCTGAGGGAGCTCTCCTCACTCTAGTTCCCAGCTCTGCAGGCTTTAAATGTTGCCCATGCCAGTTTCCAGTCCATGGGCTTTAAGTATCATGTATGCCATCCAGCTGGGTGAGACTCTCCGCAGTTTTAAAAGCCAGAGATCTGTGTATTCCCGGAGTTAGGGAGAATCATCCTGTGAGCTTTCAATGTAAATCATCCTGTGTGCTGCTGGAGTTGGGGAGGACCTCCTTGGTTCTATTTCCTCCTTCCTCAGGCTTTAAATCACCCCGGTCCATATTGGCAGCACACAGGATGATTTAAAAGCTAGGGGGCTGACAGCTTGCCCTCTTCCCAGGTTTTGAAGAGTTTGAACTTTCAAGTAATAGTCTCACTTAAGGACAGGGGTGGCCAAAGGAGTGGCCTTTTAGTGCCCCCTTGCTGGAGAAGAGTTGGCCTATGTAGTTCTCTAGTCAGGGGGCTAGAGTGCACGTATACTCCAACTCCCTCTTAGAGACTTTCTGTTGCCTCTGAGACTGAGTTTTGAGAGAATGCTCTTCCCGCGACATTGAAGCTGTGAAGACAACCTTCCACTAAAGCCTGGAGCAAAACTTCAGTGGATTACTGTGTGGAGGTCATCCTTAAATCTCAAGTAACTGAGAGTAGAAGGGGCTGACTGATACAAAAGTTGGAGAGAGAAAGGGAGACTATATTGGAACTCAAAATGATAAGAAAGCCTGTTCAGTCCTCAGGCTTCCTGGTTACGCTTTTCTCTCCACCCTTCTTTTTATTCTTCCCACTCCCAGTCTGTTGATGATTGCCCATAATTCAGAAAGCCATGGTGCTTCCAAGGTGGTTGCTTAATTTTTTTCCTTTTGCAGCAATCAGCTGGTTGGTGTCAGCTGATACATCAATTCTTCTACTTGTACCTCTGCTTCCATTCCACAGCTCACCCCCAGGTTTTACAGTGTTAAAGTGATAGAAGAGGGGATGTGCTATTTTTTCACTACCCGGGTTCCATAATACAGTGAAAAGCTAGGATGTGCTTTATTACAAGTCTCCTACAAACATAGAAGGTATTGTATAGAAAAACCACAGGTAAAGGAAAGACATAATATCATCAATAGTAAATATGTTTTCACATGTCCTGTTTAAAAACAACGTCAACCATAATAACTCCCAAAGCAGCAGCAACAAAAATATGTCTGTTCACCCCTGAAGCCACAGCAGACTCATGTGGGTTCTCTGCTATCCAAGTAAGTAAAACAGCAGAGGGAGCTTTATAGGTAATTTTTCTAAGGATATGTCTACACTGCAGACTACACCATAGCATAAAGTTACTCAGGCTACCTTTTTTAACAAGCCAGTTCAGATAAATTAGCTCACATGGAAACCTGTACTGCCATGGGTAGACTGCTTCTTCAAACTCAGCTATCTCATTTGAAGGTACCTCGCATACAATGACAGTAGAATACCATCAGAGCTAAGGGTGTGGCCCATGGAGTGGAGGGTAACTTTATTTTAAAACAAAGACTTTCTTGTTAAGATAGCTGGGAAAAAAATTACCTAAGCAGGACAGCAAACTCATCTGTTCCTGCTGGGTGGGTGAGTGGCATGGGTCTGGTCTGCAGGCTGGATCAGGCCCGCAGCCCCTACTTGTGCACATGCTTGATTTGGCACATGTGGCACCTGTCTGGGCCAGTATTGGTGCACTGTAATCTGCACTGTCAACATTTTCTAAATTGTAGCTGTCTTTTCCATACTTTTTGCTGCTTCATAATGGGCAGAAAGCATTGAAAATGGAGTTGGAGAGAAACCATTTTGTGTCTCAAACTAACCCATACAATTTT
>NW_017729032.1:173866557-173867076 GCF_001723915.1 Gavialis gangeticus
TGTCTCAAACTAACCCATACAATTTTCCTATACATTGATAGATTCTCAGTTTATAGGTCCTCTGACAAAAAAGATTTCAAAATCAGCAACAGTAGTTCAGTTGATATTACGTGGTGCCAGTTTAGAATAAAAAGGAAGCTGGGTGTATGAGTAAAAGAACAGATGTTAATACAGTATGTATTGTGCAAATTTTATGCCCTCTCCTTTGGTTGGTGACTCTTAAAACACACCTGCGAAGTAAAAGGTCAAATGAAAAGCAATAAGATAGTTATGGACTTTACAACTTTAAAGTTGAAGTGAGAATGTCCAGGATGGTTCAGCCTTGAAAGGTAAGTGTAATGTAGATCTATGGGAGAAGTTTAAGACTTAAAAGAGTATATTAACAGTAGATTTGTTCTCTTTTTAGCATTGTCATGAGGCAGATCAAGTGGTCATCTGATGAAGGTAATAGCTGGTAGAATTAAATCCAGTAGGAGATCTTTGCAGTGATTTCCACTGCAACCCTTTGACACAGCTTGG
>NW_017729032.1:173872076-173885079 GCF_001723915.1 Gavialis gangeticus
GGAGAAGTTTAAGACTTAAAAGAGTATATTAACAGTAGATTTGTTCTCTTTTTAGCATTGTCATGAGGCAGATCAAGTGGTCATCTGATGAAGGTAATAGCTGGTAGAATTAAATCCAGTAGGAGATCTTTGCAGTGATTTCCACTGCAACCCTTTGACACAGCTTGGATGTTGATTGGTTTCTTTGCTTTCATCATGATAGAGATAAAATTACCTCATAACTCTTTTGAGGTTTGTAGATTTAAAGACAAGGCCGCGACTGCAGTGCTGGATCCATGTGAAATACTAGTCTATATTTCCAAAGTGTAATAGTAATGATAGAAAACAGCAAGGTTTTGCACAAGTACTTGTTAAATCAAGTATTGTTTAGAGAACCTCCTGAGGTCCAAGGTTCTCAAATACTTCATGAATACAACGAAGATTTTATTTCTTTTGGTCAGAATTTGAATCCTAAGCCTCTTTGAGGGTGATTTGTTTGTAGTTTTGTAGCAGCAAATTGGTGAACATTTCAGTATACCATGTGGCACATCTGGCACTTCGGGAAACTAAATTAAGCATACTGAGGTTGTAATTCTTGAATTGTTTTCACCTAATTCTGACAAATAAGATCCTCAAATACAGAAGAGACTGTGAAATGAAGTGCATTACAAGTTTAATGTCAACACTATAGTATTTCTTAGCTAATTTACGTCGGTGATATAGCCTGAGAATAGCGGGATGCTGTATCTGAAAACAGTTATATGAATGAAATGAAGAGTCATCTGGAGCACCTTTCTTTAGTTAAGCTTTACAGTTTACATAGATTAACAGGAATCATCTTTGTTTCACTATTTTATTAACTATCAGACAGGCTAGGAACAGACTTTGCATTTGTCTTTGGACAAGTTGTACCTTTGTTTGACTCAGAACAGAAATATCCTTGGTTTAGCATCTACATGTGTCAAACCTTTTTGATCATTGTTTAGGCAGCTGCTGAATGCACTGTGGCTTTTCTGCCATTGATTCAATGATGCAATCCTAGGATAACTGTGCAGACCCACTTTGTGATGCCCTGGGATACACTTCTTATCCCATGAACATTTTGGAGGATCTGTGTCAGGAAAATGGTTTATCCTAGGACAAATGTGACATGTTTCTAGCCACAGAAGAATACAGTGAATTTCAAATAGAACAAGGAGGTAAGAAAAATGTACGTGACAAGAAGAAAAAGCATGTGGCAAAACTGACTGTAGTGCAGATAGCAATGTCTCTGGAAATATTTATAAAGAGGCTGTCACTGTGGTATCCAAGTACTATCCTCATTAACATCAAGTAACATCAGACCTTTTATTTAGTGTTTCTCCAAGACTGAAAAATGAGTGGGTGGAGCAAATTTATTCTCCAATTACTGTTACTGTGTCATTTTTGAGACAGGTTATCTGCTCTAGCAAACACAATATTGTGCCTGTAAGAAATGTGTTCACATGCTTGGGTTGTTAATACAGTAGCCATTGGAAGGCTCTGTACAGCTAATAGAGATTATATTTTAAAAATGCAAAATATGATCTATGTGAAGGGTAATGGCTGTTGTGGAAAACATTAGTGAAATAATTAAATGAAATTTTCCTTTAGGGCAGGGGTTTTCAACCTTTTTAAATAAGTGCACCCCTGGTGGCCCCCCTTTTTAATAAGTGTACCCCTGGGTGGGGTGGCGAACAGCCAGATGTGGAGTGGGGAGGGGGCGAGTGGCTGGACTTGGAGCAAGGGGGTGGTGATCGGCGGCAGTGCAGCCCTGCTGTCACCCTGCTCCAGCCCTGCTCCTATGAGGCAGTGGCGCAGGGTGGCGGTGCTCCATCCCCGGCCACCCCACGTACGCCCTGGGACCTTTCAAAGTACCCCTGGGAGTACACGTACCCTCAGTTGACAACCACTGCTTTATGGCAATAGGTTATATGGCAGATAAGGCATTACAAATATGTATGCTTTGTAAGGTGTACACGTCAAATGAGCTTCCTCCTAAAATTTTAATTTTCTCCAGTTACTAATTTATTAATAATTTGTTCATGTGCTTTCATTTTTGTATGATAGACTTCACTTATTAAAATATATCAAGCAGCTTCCAGTAATTAATGCATATACATAATGCAGTTCAAAGGCATGATGGAATCCTACCAATACATGGGTGGCATCCTATTACACAGCACTCTTCACAACACTTGTTGAAATGTTCCAATTAACCTGGTCTCTCTGAAGCAGACTATTTCTTTTTAAAGATCCTTGAGATGTATAATGTCTACAAAAGAATCTACAAAGGATTTTTATGGAGGTATTTGGAAAAAAACCTGCTGCACTGAATCACACTTCTGGGATTCTTGGTGACAAACGTGTCAAGCCTTAAACATTAGTTGAAAATACCCAGATGTTGCCTATGACAAATGTATTCTCATGTAGAAATAATGAGAAATGGAACACAGATTTGTTTGCCTAATATTAATGTTCATGCCTGCTTAGATGGAGGAATTATTACACCATGTATAACGATTGCACCATTATATAAGACTGAAATTGTGCCCATGGGGCTGTACTGTGAGTTTATGTATAAGGTCTGAGGACAGCTTTTTATCTGGTCAGCTGACGCTATAAATGGGAAAGTCTCAATGTGCCACTGAACTCTGCAAAATCAGATTTACCTGGCATGCCAGTGCAGTAAATTAGGAGTCCTTTCACAGAAAATGTTCATAATGTTTCATAAAATACACTTGAAAGTAAGATATTGTAAGAAGTAGCAGAAATATGGCTGCTGATTTATTTGAACTTAAGTGAAGAGTTTCCTTAGGTGAGGGATGCCAAACATACTGCCCATGGAACCCCTTAATCCAGTCCCTAGTGCTTCTCCTTTGACACATACATTGGGCCTGACAGGCCGCCCTGTGCAGTGCCCAGAATGCATACCATGCATGGCTCTCACAGAGGCTGGGTCCTGGGCTTCACTGCACACGGCGCTCTCAGGGACAGAGTCCCAGGTTGTGCTGCTCACAGATCTTGCTAGGTCTGGGGCACGGAGTGCGCTGCATACAGAGCTCTCTGGGACTAGGTCCAGGGCTGCATTGCCCTCAGCACTCACTTGGATCAGCATCCCAGCCTGACCTGTGTGGATACCACATGTGCTGGATCAGGCATGTAGGGGCTGTGAGCCTGAGCTGGCCTGTGAACCAGACCAATGTCACTCACCTGTCCTGTGGGGCCAGCTGAGTTTGATGCCTTGCTTTAGGTACATTTTCCCCAGCTATCTTCACAAGAAACTCAGTCTTTGTTTTAAAATGTTGTTACTCTCTACTTCTGTGAGCCCTACCCTTAGCTCTGATGATACTCTACTGGCATTGTATATAAATCTCTGCTGCACTGTTCTCCAAAAACTGTTTTCTAAACTAGGAGCATTGGAGCCGAGTTCCCACAGTGTTATGGACATGCAGGTTAACACCGTTAAGTCATAATGTTAGTCAGAATACCCCTCCCAATTCCTTCCTTCCCACTAAGTATTTAACCCTCACTCAGTGCCACTACTTTTAAGTGTGTTGTGTCGGTATTGATAGTAGTCTTATGTAGATTTTAGGTTATGGTTTATACGAGATGATTTGGATAGGGATGATCCTGCCTGGGGCAAGGGAGGGGGTTGGACTAGATGACCCCTGGAGGTCCCTTCCGGCCCTACCTTGCTATGATTCTAAAAAAGTATGAAGTATAGGAGGCAGTCAGCATGGCACAGCACAGTATGCTTGAGTGTGTTGCTGCCAGGAGCAGTGTTTTTACTACGTAGACTTGGCTATAGTTGTACAAATAAGACTTTAGACTCAGTATTCCTTACAAAATTCAGTAAGATCATATTGATGACATGATTGATTAATACATAAAATTAGATGCTGGAACTTAAGCACGCAGTTATATCCTCTGACCATTATTCTAACAAACTCCAAAGCTGAGAGTCCCTTGCTGCAGATACTGAACCATCAGTCCGCCCTAATTTAATCAAAGGAGTGGTAAATTGAGACACCTTTTCATGGAGCCATGTTGGGGAGAGAATCTCTAAATTAGGAAAAACCAGTAGCATAGCTTTAAGATGAAGTGAGTAGGGCAGCAGTAGGTAGGGAGTACAAAAATAACTGCTGCCAGAGCTGCTCTTCTACCATCGCCAACAGTTAGTGCTGCCCTGTGTATCACCATTGCCCAGGGCATGGATCTACCCTGTTACAACCATGAGAGAGGCCTCCACTGTTTAGGGTTTTGCAAATCAAACTGTATACTTTTTAATTAATTATCCAAATTATGTTTGAAAGCTTTAGTAATTTGTCCCCATCCAGGATCATTGTTTGGTAATCTGAGGGTCCTGGCATTACTGGAATTCAGTTCAAGGCTCAAGCTCCTAAGAATGTGGACTAGATGGCTGGAGAGCTACTGACAAGAGGTGATTTCATGTCTTTAAATCTCCTGCTTCTAGTTCCATAAGATACTAGATTTGCTAGATTTAGACCACCTGGCCAATGTGTTTCTTAAGGGAAATCTTGTTGGAGTAAGAAGGCAGCCACGTCCTATTTGCAGTTCCTAGATTATCTCAATAGTTGATCGACTTCAGTTGAAAATGTCTGAGGGAGTCATGTGCCAGATTATTTCAAAACCTTTATGAAATGTTTTGCCCATCTAGTTTATGTATGTGATTCCTCTATTATCCTGATGAGTGTGGTTTGTAGAGGTTCTGATCACTTATAGTTTTATTTTCTGGTTCTTTTCCCACTTCTGGAATGGAAGCCTGGGTGGTTTGTTTTGAATTCTCAAAAGAGAGATCACTTAAATCCATTAGTGTTTCTTCCCTTTGGCATTCTATTTTCCTTCTGCTGTAAGTGAAGTGGATGAAGATGTGCTTGGACCTCTGTGTGAACACTTTCATAACATAGTCCTTATTTATGATGTAACTCTTCACTTTGTTGAAATATGTGTTCTTCTTGTGGCATATGCATGCTTCGTTGCTAAGCAATGCTTAACTGTAGTGATATACTACCCACATTCTATTTGTGCTTGTTAGATATTTCTGACATTATTTTCATTTTCTTGAGTGATGCTATTAGCTATATTTTAACTGCCAGATTGAATATGGCTCATTCAGAGTATTATGGACATTTGAATGGCAGAGTCTAAATGTTTGGCATTGGAAAGGTTCTTATGTCCAAGCTCTGACAGCATTTGTTTGACAGTTTGTGTTAATGCTATCTAAAGTGTATTTTTAATGTTAAATTTGCCAGTACTAATATTAAATTTGTCCACATAGAATTCACCATTGCAGTGAACAAAAAAAACTGGAGGGGAGGGGGGTGTTATAGAATACTTATACTTAAAACTAAACTGTGATCGGTGTTTATATTTCATATGGAAAAAAGTCAGTGATATTTAACTCTGGATAGCATCTTATTTTTACCTCATGCTCCACAAATCAAGAAGAGCTGTTTTGATTGATTCTACTGTATGAGTTACTGACGGATTGTCTTAAAATGTCAACCTAAAACAAATGCTCATTTTGTAAAGAGCTCTTCAGTTGACTGCGTTAAAGAGGAACAATGGCCAAATACATTTTTCTCAGTAAGTTTAGTAAAAGGGAAAAATAATAGGTCTCCAGTAAAGGATAGTTAGTTATTGGGGAAAAAAGTTATTAATTGAGCAATTATAGCAGAAGAAAAAGTTGCACTATCTTTATACCAACCTGAAATATTGGTAGTTATTTGACTGTTTAACAATACCAGCACCTGGTTTTGTTCTTATTATTCATAATGGCTTTATCATACTTAACTTGATTCTGCAGTTGTTTTCATGTAGTCACAAGGTTAACTTAAGGTTTTATTTGCTGCAGGTTTACAAAACAAGAGTTGGGATAGTATTTAACCATGCCTTGATTTTATTATTGCCAGTTTTGGATTTACCTTACTTGATCAACTTGGAGAAAATATTACTTTCATTAAATTTGGTAATGATAAAGATTGATAAAATGTATTAGTGATGCAGTAGTATCCTATCAGTAATTGAGAACTGTTTCTTATTTAAACTATTACAGGCATGTTCTAATTATTTCCAAAATAAGCATTTTGAAGTCCAGGAAAACTGACAGTTAAGTTAAAACTTAAGTTGAAATGTATTAAGGTATGGAAACATGGGTCAAATAATTTATTCAGACTTTAGCGAGGCTGAATTTGTTTTTTAAGTAAGAATATTTTTAGGACAATTAGAAAAAAATACAGTTGCCATTTAAGTCAGGAATGTCTATGATTGAAATGCTGCTTGGTACTACATCATTGCTCTGGGTTATTATTTAGGGTCCTCTTGAGAACCAGGCTGAAGGGAAACTCCACCCTGACTTTCTCACACAGATGGCTTCCCTGTTCATTGGACTCAATTGTGCTGAATTGGGAATCCATTGTTCCAGTTGCTGAAATTCTTATTGCAGTCACCAAAAGAATAACTGTGTTTGCTGCAGTTGGCAACATCTAGCTGGTGCATTTCAAAATTAGCCTTACAATTTATTTTTGATCCATGGAATGGATCCAGCACTCCTTGCAGTGACACCTCAATCCCACCTGTCTCCTAGGCCATGCTGTTATGCCTGGACACTTGCCCCTAAAGAAAAGAGAAGGCAAGAGCCCCATCTACCTTCATTGGCATTATTACTCTTATCCCCTCAGTGGAGGAACCTAGAGGTTTTCTTGACCTCATCAGGCATGTGGCACAGGATCTCAGCCTCTTCTGTCATCAAATCCGAATATTTTAGACTACATGTTGGACCTGAGAACTGCTAATCCATTCCTCAGTTCAGTTTAGGTTCATCTGGAGGAGACCTTGATCATTTCTGTCTGGGGGCCTACAAGGGTGGATCCAGAAGATGCAGTGGTGTGGTTGTATCCCACTTTCACTGTGTAGAAGTTGGGGACTATGGGGACGTGGGGTGCCAGGAGACTGTGGGGATGTGGGGTGCCAGCAGCTATGTGCAGTGCCAGGTTGAGCTGGGGACAGCAGGTCCCCTCCTTACTGCGCCTGCTTCCTCAGTCTGGATGATTCCCATTGGTTTGGGAGTTCCAGCTGCAGGACAATAGTGAAGGGGATGAGCAGCTCCCTCATTCCTGCACCTACTCCTGGCCTGGTCCCCCTCCACAAGAGTCTTCCATCAGCCTGGGAGCTCCAGCCATGCCCTGCCCACATATCCCCCAAGTTCTGAGTTACAGCACTGGTTGCATCTGTTGCACCTCCCTTTCCCAAATCCTAAATTGACCTATGAAATTACAGCTAACAGATCCAAGGGATTGGCTTCTTTGTCTCAAAGACTCTCCAACTGGATTTCCAATTGTATCAGACTCTGTTGTGAACTAGCAAAGGTAGAACCCTTGTGATTCAAGCACACTCCACCAGAGTACGGGCAACCTACCTGCCTTTTTCTGTTTTGTCAGTTATAGTTATAATGAAAATTAAATCTGCCGTTACACAATTTCTCCTGCATTCCCAGAGATGTTTTGCATACCCCCAGGAGTATGTGTACCAGTTTGGGAGCCTCTGTTCTAAAGTATGTCCTTGTCTTTCTAGAATTATGCAAGGCCTCTAAGTTAATAGGCTGTATCAATAACCTTTACTTACACTAGTGTTCTGGAACATTATTGGGAATTTATAAAGAGGCATGGGCCTGATCCTAACCCCATTAAAGACCAGGGAAAAACTCCTGTTGGCTTGACTTTTGGATTGTCCCTTAACAGAAGAATGCAGAGGAGTCTCAAAAATCTATTAGTTTTATTTATTTTATCTGAAGGAATTTAGGTATTGCTCACAAGTTCTCAAAACACTCGATGGGGCTACTCTAGCAGTATAGGGGAAGGGGAAAAAAACAGATTATATTAAATCATCTTGAAATGTCTAGATAAAATTTAAAAGGTGTTACAGATTGAGGGCCTCATAAACTTTGTTTAACTTTTGGAAATTGTTCCTCAAAATCACAAAAAGATGCTTTTCTATCCAAATAAATGACTCTGAATGTATAGCTAATCAAAGAGTCTAGCTCAATATCACTTTAATGCTTTATGAAAATGTTTCTATGGGAACTATTTTTGTTTTAAATACATAGAAGAGAAAAATGTTTATAACTAGGTCATCTTTTTAATAAATAAAATATATAATTAAAATACCTTTTAAAAATGTCAGAACATAACCCCCACTCTCCTGTCTCTTATCCTTTGACTAGAGCTTCATTCCCCCTTCTACTTCCCCGACCTGTTTCTCACCTACTGACCACCTCAATTTATATTTATATTTATATTTAACTATATTTATATTTTAACTGTCTTTCTTGCATATCTACTGGCCTCTGGCTGCTTTACCACTCCATCCAGGAAGAGCACAGACCATCTGCAGACACTTCCTCAGCCTGATGAAGGGTGTTTGTGCCCAAAAGCATGCTAAGAAGAATTTTTTCAACTATTTGAGTTGGGCTAATAAAAGATACTGCATTTACCCAAAGAACCTTGTCTGAGAACATAAAGAAAGAAATTTCCTCCATCATAAAATGTGATTTTTTAGCACAAAGGAACATTTGGCATTCATATTAAAGACATCTTAAGAGACAAATATTACAAATATAAAAGTTAAGTTTTCCCTTTTCTTTTTTAAGCACTTACTTAGTAGTACAGGAGTAAAAGAATCATTTGCAACTACATAACGGTAATATATTCTCCAAAGTATGTATGCATATAACTCAACAGAATAATGAAGAAAAATCTTTTACTTCATATTAAGCACTAACTTCTTGTGGAAAGCAAGTTGTATTAGCAGTCATGGTGCTTTAATATAATCACAGAAGGCAGGGCATGGCTGCACCTTTGAGACTAACTGTTTCAGAGAGGAATGAGCTTTTCTAGCTAATAGCCTGCTTTATCAGATGCTATGAATAGACTTGCAGAAAGAAAGGGTTTAAAATAGAGAGGAATTTAAATACAAAGAAAAATGATGGGGGGTATGTATTGCTAAGAGATGTAAAAAGTGAGTTGAAAGCTCAGTAGGAATAAACAAGGCAGTTAACTAATTGAGGTATATAGGAATAATTTCTTGTATTGTTCTTGAATTTTAAGTTCAAGTTGTTTTTGAAAGGGTTTTTCCCTGCCCTCACCCTCAGGCAGAAACCATGGCAGGCATTGTGAGGCCAGTGTTGAAGGCTAGGGACAGACATTACACATAAACCAGTTTTAAGTTATCAGAAACTGGTTTAAACCTGTAACAGAACAGACATGCAGTGCACGTAAACTGGATTGAGATAAACCTGGTTGAATGTAGTATCAGACTTAACTGATTTGGGTCAAATCAGTTTATGCAATGTCTGTCCCAGACCCCTTGCTGGTTTAAGTTAAACCAGAGTCCCCCAGCATCCCAGATGCTTTGTAGCCCTGGGCAGGGATCCCTGCTCCAGAGCAGGGCTGGCCCCTCTCCTCTGCTCCCTGGATGGAGTTCTGGGGGAGATAGCAGGCACAGCAGGGTCTGCCTGGCTTCCCCCTGCTTCACCACCCCCTTTGCTGCTCAATCAGAGATTCCTCTTTTCCTTCTCCCACAGCGCAGACTGTAGGCAGCATGTGGTATGCTAGCTCATGCTGAGAGGTGTCTGTGTAAGGCAGACAGGACAGTGTTCCCTTAGGGCTTTTTGGAGCTAATCAACAGGTCAGCTGGTAATGTCCCTCCATTCCTTCCTTGGAAAAAGTTGTTTAAGAAGAGCTTGAACTAATGAGAGGGGCTTTGTCGTCTTGATGGGGTGCTAAATGCTGTGTTATCAACTCCCTGTGTAACTCCCTGCTGTTTAAGTAATTGTTGTGTAACTCGAAGCTGGCTCCTTGGCTGGTGAGGAGCGGTGAGGTGGAGGGGATGGACTCCTCCCTAACCATAGCATTCTGCCGGGGACTGACCATGCCCTTCCTCTGCTCAACACTATGCAAGGGAAGGGAGGGCTACTCTAGCGTCCCCTGGCTTCTAACCTGAGCCACTGCAGGCATGTGCCACACAGAGAATGTCTGTGTGATTACAAACTGGTTCAGGCTAGTGTGGTTAGACTAACCTGCAAAGATTGAATCAATTCAGGCTCAGGCTTTTTGAATGTTTGTTCCTAGCTGAAACGTCCAGGCAGGTTAAAGTGTTCTGCTGTGGCCCTTTTTGTGTTTCTAGAATTGATGTTAATTTGATGTCCATTTGTTCTTTTATGTAGGGATTTTGCCATCCACCCAGAGCAGACAGCAGAGGGGCACTGACAGCAGGCAATGGCATATATGATCTGGGTAGAGGAGCAGGTGAATTAACTCTGGGCATAGTGGTAAATGAACCACATTTTGTGTGGTTTGGTTTACTGATGATGTGGAATGTGTAGAGGAGGGGAGCATAGGTGGCATCTGGGTCTGTAGAAAGGCCTTGTGGCTTTGTGATAGTTGGAATCGGGTACTCTGTTGCTGGAGAGATGTTATGAGAGGCTACTGTGCGATGGCTGTCATTATCTGGGAGGAATTTTAATGATGACCAAGGTGATCAATGCTGGGGCTTGTAAGTGGCAACAAGAAGGATTCTGTTGCTGCAGTAAGATATGCTACTTATTAATCATTTTTATTTTTAGCTACACATGTTTATGCCTTGTTTATACCAAGAATACTCTTTACTGGGTAAGCTAGAGACTATTAAGACACAAAAGGTTAGATTCTATTCCAACTATTAGGCATGTAAGTAGACTATTCCACTTCCCAGATTCTATTTCACCCTCAAGTCCCCAAAAACTGTTGATGGGAAAGGTGGGTGAGTTCTCTTCTTCTTTGTTGCTTTTTATTGACTCAGTTTTAAGGTTTCATATATTACAAAAATAGATGCATTAATGCAGGCATCGGCAACATGTGGGCCAGATCCAGCCTGCAGAGCTGGAGGGCTTTGCATGTGCCTGCACCACTGGTGTTTCTCTCAGTCCTCTGCTCCCCTGCTGTGACACAGGTGCAGCTTTGCAGCTTCCAGCCTGTGGGGAACTGGGCTGGGATTGAGCATCTGCAAACTGTGTATGTGCTGCTAACCCTATATATAATTGCTTAAGTATTTGTATTTAGATAAACCTCAATGCCTCTTCTTTTTCCTCCTATTTTTTAATTTGCATTTCCCCTTATGGTAACCTATTCATGTTAATATCCTAGTAAAAGAAAGATTATGGTTGCTTGTTATCACTCCAGAGGCATAGGTTCAAATCCCTTTCTTGACTCATGCCAAAGGCCCTCAGTCAGTGACCTGACCCAGGATCATTCAAGCTGTGTAGTCCAGGGTGGTCAGATGTGTTGCCACACTACTCCTTTGTGTGCCTTTGGCAACAGAAAGTAGTGCACCTGAACCACTCTAGCCCTATGGGGCCCCCTGGACTCAGATAGATCTTTAAACTTTTTTGACCCATTTGTGTTGGAATCTTCTATAGCCTCCTTGCCTCCTGCATAGCCACAAGCTGGTCCTCTAATGCTAAACAAACATGTGCACCAGCATAGCAAAAATGTCAGCAAACTGCTTGTACAAAGTACTTCCCCACTTTGGGTCAATGGGGTGTCCATGAACCTGCTCCCTGCAGTCAGATTCCCTGGGGAGCTCCTCTGTCTTAGATCCAGGGTCTGACTGCATGCTCTGGCTCAGCCTTGGGTTTATATGCATCAGAGCCCTGCCCCCTTTCTGCCATGTGGTTCTTCCAGCTGCACACAGGAGTTTCCTCTTTTTAATTAAAGGCCAGCCTGTGCCCCTGCTGCTGCAGCCCCAGGCAGTCAGCTTATTCGGTGGCTTCTCTTAATGTAACAGGAGCCCTCTTCATATTTTAAGACAAATTAGGATCTGAAATCTTCAGTAATCATCATTATTTACTTTTCTCTTGGAAGTGTTTTCACCTCACTGTTACCAAATACTGCCTAATATTGTAATCATAAAAATAAAAGGAAAACAATTTTGTTTTGAGAATGAATATTAGTTTGGAGTCTGTAATATGTGTGAAATGTAACTCTTACCATTATTCCAGATGCTTCTGTGTATGGCCAAATTAGTAATGCTTGTATAACTTCAACGAAAAGCAAGCAACAGAATGTTTAGGACCATATTTTGGACATATTGATCTTTATTAACACATCAGAATATGGCCCTTAAAACTAACTTTAAGTCACAGAAGACTCAGTAGAAACATCATTACTTTAAGGGAAATCCAGCTTGCAGGGCCTGGCTTTTATTGGTAATGCAAGTTTCCTGCTTGGAAAAAAAAAGTGAAGTGTTTGAAACTAAAGTCTGTCAGATGCTGCAGAAAATGAATATGTAAATTGTTCTTTCCTTTGAAATGATGAGGAGCTCTGCATTAATTCATTCTTCCTGTCATTTGTATCAAGTTTCATTTGCTGGTGATGCTCTTGTTTGAATATCAAAAGCAGTTTTGCATTTTCTTTGAATATTTTGATTTATTTTTTTGCCAGTTTTAGCTTGTGCCTGTTATAGCAGGTTCCCCATGGACACTATAAAACATGTAAGATGATAATAAATTAATACTGACTCTATTGTATCATATATATCCCAAAGTGGCAAACTGCTGAATTAATATTGAGAATTTTTAAAAAATGTATTACTAGATTACTGTTGTGATTGTGGAGTGTTCCTGCTTTAACATGATATTTCAGTATTTAACCTTTTATACCTTTCTTTCTAATAAGAACTTGAGGGTGCTTGCTGTGCTATAAGATAAATAAATTCTAAGGCTAGCAAAATTATCCTTCGCTAAAAATGGATGCTACCAATGTGTTCATCACTGATTCAGCTACACCTGGTTTAAACATGTTTCAACCAAGTGTCGCTGCCCTGTTAGAGCTCTCCCTGTTGGACACTCACTAGGTTTCTGTATTTTGCATTTCACTACACTGGGTGATATGCTTTAAAACTTCCTTTTTATTGGGAAATTTTTGGCAGTTTTTTCTCCTTGGTCTTT
>NW_017729032.1:173885090-173886133 GCF_001723915.1 Gavialis gangeticus
GTTTCCTGCTTGGAAAAAAAAAGTGAAGTGTTTGAAACTAAAGCCTGTCAGATGCTGCAGAAAATGAATATGTAAATTGTTCTTTCCTTTGAAATGATGAGGAGCTCTGCATTAATTCATTCTTCCTGTCATTTGTATCAAGTTTCATTTGCTGGTGATGCTCTTGTTTGAATATCAAAAGCAGTTTTGCATTTTCTTTGAATATTTTGATTTATTTTTTTGCCAGTTTTAGCTTGTGCCTGTTATAGCAGGTTCCCCATGGACACTATAAAACATGTAAGATGATAATAAATTAATACTGACTCTATTGTATCATATATATCCCAAAGTGGCAAACTGCTGAATTAATATTGAGAATTTTTAAAAAATGTATTACTAGATTACTGTTGTGATTGTGGAGTGTTCCTGCTTTAACATGATATTTCAGTATTTAACCTTTTATACCTTTCTTTCTAATAAGAACTTGAGGGTGCTTGCTGTGCTATAAGATAAATAAATTCTAAGGCTAGCAAAATTATCCTTCGCTAAAAATGGATGCTACCAATGTGTTCATCACTGATTCAGCTACACCTGGTTTAAACATGTTTCAACCAAGTGTCGCTGCCCTGTTAGAGCTCTCCCTGTTGGACACTCACTAGGTTTCTGTATTTTGCATTTCACTACACTGGGTGATATGCTTTAAAACTTCCTTTTTATTGGGAAATTTTTGGCAGTTTTTTCTCCTTGGTCTTTTTGGAGCACTTCTGGGACAGTATCTTGTTTTGTTTTTTTCTGACTGCTTCCCTTTGTGGAAATGTGACATTGCGGTCCAGCTGCCTTGGGCCCTAGGAATGCTGCTGACTCAATGCGTGGTCTCTGCAATTGCTTAAACACGCACTGTCCTAGAGGGCTCACCTTGTGGATGTTCATGTTCTGCTGTACCCCTTCAGGAATATGTCATAACTTAAGCATATCATAGACTTCATAAAGGTTCCACAAACAATCATGCTTTATTTAGATAGTATTAGCGATGTACAAATCCAAGCAAAAAAAAAAAAAAAAAA
>NW_017729032.1:173886144-173893420 GCF_001723915.1 Gavialis gangeticus
CACATCCTTCCCATTTTCCTCACCGCTCTTGGGCATTCTTTAAGTTCAGGTCAGAGTTTTCTTGGTTGTTCAGTATTCCTTTTTCTCCCCCTTCCCTCTTGCTTCTCCTCTGGATCCTTCTCTCTGATTCCTGTAGGCAATGCCATTTGTCCTTCTGTCTAACTTCTAAATTAGCCAAAATAATCTCTGGCTCCCTGTGCAAGTGACCTCATGATCAGCCTTTTTTACATGATGAAAGCCATCCATCCACCCGGAGTGATCCATTACTTAGTTACAAATCCCCAGATTTCAGAAAAAGCTGGCCCCTAGCTGAAAGAACTGATAATTTACTTCAAAATGAATTTTGCACTTTGTTCTGTCTGTCCTCATTTTTCTCAGGAACAATGTCACTTTTTGGTTTGAAGCAAAACTGAAACTTTATATAAAAATTTATATAATCAAACAAGTACAGTGCACCCCACTTGTATGCCTTCTGGACAAGTGCATCATTAGCTTAACTGTATGACGGAGATAAACTCCCAAGTTTTTTGCTTATTACTCGTATTATGGCAAGCACCATTTATCTGCATCTGAGTTAAGTGCACAACCCATTTGAGGTGCTTAGCACATTTCAGCTGTGCTTTGTAGCTTAATTGTAATCTAGTTAACTTCCAGCTTTGCAGAAATGGGGAAGCAGTTATCAAAGTACTGCTACTAGAGTCCTTGGGACTCTGATGGGTTCTGGTCAAGTTGATGGGATCTTGAAATCGATGGCTGCATGCTGTGGTGCCCTGGCCCTACCCTTAGCTCCCCAGCTGTTGATTTCTCCCCCTCTCCCCTACACCACACCCAATGGGCCCTGGGCTGAGCCACAACACCCTGCCCTTAGGGCGGGGGCAGGAAGTGGAAGCTGAAGGAGGGAGAAATAGCCTGGAGATCCCAGCAGCAGCCAGAGTTATGGGGTGAGAGGTTGGAGGGTGGCATCCCAGGGCCTTCCAGTTAACTCCTTGCAGGCTGGATGCAGTCTCAGGGCCAACAACACTAGTTTACATTATGTTGGGGTAAGTGTGTAGCCCTTGTTTCAGTCCAGAGATACTCAAATAAACAGGTTATGTTATATATATAATGTAAATTCCCAGCATTTTTTCAGAGTAGCAGGATACAGGATCTTCTTTTTGTGCTTTTTGAAAGGTTGTTTCATGAGTTTGCCATTATAGTCATTTGTGGCAGGTGGGGGTGAGGCGAAATCCTTTTCTACATTTTTGTTGATAAATATATTTGTTTCTAGATGTAGCCTATATTACATTCCTGGAGTTACTTATGGGCTTTTTAAGGTTACCAATTGCATAAGCTATCAATGTGGTCCATAGTAGCAAAGTGGTGCTGGTTTAAGTAATCTGTTAGAATAAACTCTCTGTTCTGACACACAGCTGTTGCTCAGTGCAGGATTTCAGTGCTTAATATTTGTGGTGACAGAAGAGCACCCTAGGATTTAGAAAAGGGCCATATAACAAGTACAATTGGTGCCACAGCTCAGACCATAGAGGGGATTGGAATGAGGCACAGATAGTGTTCCTTGGTAGGCAGGGGACTCCTGCGGTGTGGTGTGTCCAGGCAGGAAGGGGAGGGGACTGCTCTCTGCCCATCTATTGTCACTGCTGTCCTTGGCTGACTCGGAGGTGGGGGAGACCCAGGACTGCCTGCTTCACTGGGTAGCTGTGTGGAAGTGCCAAGTCCAGCTGGGCATTATGGCAGTGGGTGGGTTTCACTTGTACCTGCCCCCTGTCCACCCCCACCAGATATCTCATGCCATCCAGGAGCAGGCACTGGAAAGGGGAATTGCCCACCACTAGTGCTGTCCCTAGTGAAGTCTAGCACCCCATGCACCTTCTCCCTGTAGTGCCCAGCTGGAGTGGAGCAGGAGTGGCACTGAGGAACCCCTCTCCTGCATATCAGCTGGGGACAGCAGTGACAGGAGGCAGGTCCTCCCCTTTCTGTGACTGCTCTCTGCTTGGCTCTCCTTGTGTGTCCCTCACCAATGTGAAGGCTCGAGCTGTGGGGATCAGGTGTGCGAGGTACCAGGATTGTCTGTTACGCCTTCCTGCACCTACTTCCTACATGTCCTTCCCACAGGCTTGTGTGTGGGGGCTGGAAGCTTGGACTACACAATGGAAGAGGATATGTGTGACTGTACCAACACACCACCCCTGAGCACAGGTCGGGGAGAGGAGTGGACAGAGCTATAAAAACAGGCAGAAACCAAGGACAAGAGCTATTTATTGGTAACTGGGCTTGACTCAGTGGTAACTTTGGTAGAGTTTCTGCAAATGAGGTGGTCTGTGTTTGTCTTTGTACATGCTCGTGTAGGAGGTAGATGGATATCACTTATTAAAAACTGCACAAATTAATTTGGCAGATATGTTGAGTCTGTCACCAGTTTGTCTCCTGATTAGACATTTTTACCATTTGGTTAGAAGGCAGCAGTTACAACAGCAAAGTTTTTTGTCATGAGTCTCATTTTCAGGAAACAGTGTTCCAGGTATCTGCACTGTTGCACATGAATATCGGGTCCATATGTATACAAATGGCTTACAGGACAACTTGAGGCCAGTCATCAGATGCCAAACATTGCCTGTGTGGTACTAAGAGCCACTGATCAGCACAAAATAATTGTACACTGTACTTGTACTTAACATGGTATAAAGTAAATTTCCTAATCTCCTAATGATCTATTTAACTAGGATGCCTGTCACCATGATGCAAGCAACTTGTCATTTTCATGTGTATTTAATGGATGTATTGACTCAATAAATTGCTGACATGCAGACGTGCATGCTTTGGCACATGCATCTTTGTGCATGCAGACTTGGGTCTCTAGTTTCTGAAAGTTTGGTCCTGTGTTTGTAGAGAATGAAAGGTTGCTAACATGCAGCTCTTCTGACAAGGTCTGTATGGCCCTGTAACTAAAAAGTGAAAGAGTGAAACAGGGCAGATTTAGTGATGAATTCTAATCGGTGACAAAAACTACATCTGGAAAAGCCACATCTGCTGCTTCCTGCTAAATATGATTTCCAGAGAAGAATTATAAATATTCATTTAAAGATACATCTCAAGGATCACATACAAAATCACAGCTGTCCCAATGCCTTCAGGAACAAATATGTATCACCATTAGTTTCTCTGCATATTTTTTAGCTGACTTGTTGAAAAAGTTGCCTTAATATGCAGCCATTTGTGTAAATACTGTTTCAATGGTTGCTGCTGTCAACATATTTACATATCATTTTTATTTATACTGTGAGATTGCTGACAGCTTGCTTCTTTGGATAACTACAGTAGGTTTTGCAACCAAGGCTTATGCACTTACCATAAAACTTTTGTTTCAATTAAGCTGTCATTTGAATTTTTTAGCCAGTCTACAGGACAGGGTGGAGGGAAAGGAGAAGCCAGTGCTGATCCTGTTTTGGAAAACTTCCCTTTATAAGTGAGGCTGCTCTTTTTGTTTTTTTCTATCATGAATTTATCATTGTTTCAGCTAAATATTTAATAATTTATTTGTTTCTTTCAATATAGTACATTCAAAGCTAATTTAAGTCAGACATCAAAACCAAGGTGATTTTATCACATTTGTATAGTATTGCTTCTGTGGCATTTATAATTTCTGTCTATATTGAGTAAATTAAGGTGAAACTCTTGAAAGTTATAAAGTTATAAAATTCCTCTAAGCAAGTAAGATTAGAGGTAGCAGTTATCAGTAGTACAAAATGATGGAAAATTATGCTAATACAAATTCCTACAATTCAAACAGTTTAAAATAACCCCTGTCTCTAGATGGATTCATGGGTTTTTAAGCCCAGAAGGGTCCATTTTAGGTAATTTAATCAGAGCTCCTACATAAGACAAGGCATAGGATTTACCTATATTTATTTCTCCTTGAAGCTCAATAATTATGCTCCAAGTTCAAGCATATCATGTAGAAAAAGATTTGAACTTGATTTAAAAATGTTCTCTTAGGTAGACTCTTCTGCTCTTCTAAGAGGATAGGGAAGCCCAGAGCTTCCAATGGCAGGCTCAACTACCTGTACATAAATACCAGGAGCAAACAGGAGGAACTGGCCCTTCTGCTAAGCAAAAATGAATACGATCTCATAGGGATAACAGAGACCTGGTACGACTCCACCTATTGGAGCACAAGTATTGGTGGCTATAACTTGTACAGGAGGGATCGTGTTGGGAGGAAGGGCAGGGGTGTAATTCTCTATGGGAAAGAACAGTATACTTTCCTACAAGCAGAGATTGGCACCCAAGGAGGGTGACTTGAGACCCTCTGGGTTAGAATATGGGGAGAACGTGGTGAAGGGGATATAGCTGTAGGAGTCTATTACAGACATCCTAACCAGGAGTAAGAGCTTGACCACCAGTTCACTAGGAAAATTGCAGAAGCTACGTGCTCTCAGTGAATGGTCGTCATGGGCGACTTCAGCCACCCTGACATCTCATAGGAAGAGCATTCAGCCAAATCTGATCGATCGCAAAGCTTCCTCACTTGTACTGATGAGCTCTATTTGGCTCAAGAAGTCTATGGGTTGACGAGAGGTAAGGCGCTGCTGGCTCTGGTACTGGCCAAAGGGGATGATCTAGTCAGTGACCTGAGGATTGAAGGAAAGCTTGGTGACAGTGATCACGAATTGATCACTTTCTTTATCCATCGTAAAGCTGGCAAATCAGTCAGCAATACAGAAATCCTCAACTTAAGGAAAACTGACATTCACAAGCTCAGAAGGTTGGTTGTTGAGGCTCTGAGAGACCATGATCTGAGTGGTTGCTCCTTAAGGACATGATCCTAAAAGCACAAGGGAAGTCCATTCTGGCCTGTAGGAAAGGTAGGAAAAGGGCTGGGAGACCCCCTTGGTTCAATAGGGAACTCACGGACCTCCTAAATCCGAAAAGAGAAACTTATAGGTGATGGAAGTTGGGAACTACCACTAAGGAGGATTATGCAGCACTGGCTCATACCTGTAGGGGGCGGACCAGAAAAGCCATGCCTGAAACCGAACTCAGACTGGGTACAGGGATCAAGGACAATAAAAAGTCCTTCTTCAAATACATGGGAAGCTGGGAAAAAAAACCAAGAGGAACATCGGACCCTTACTGAACCAAATGGGGCAGTTGAAAACCGACACCCAGGAGAAAGCTAATCTCCTCAACGATTATTTTTTATTGGTTTTCCACTAGTCCAAGGAGATCACCCTGCCTGACAGGACGCAGGACTACCAAAGTAAGGGTGATCATACACTTATAATTGGTGAAGATCTTGTGAGGGAACAGCTTGAGAGGCAGGACATCCACAAGTCAGCTGGCCCAGATGAAATGCATTCAAGAGTACTAAAAGAATTGGCTGACATCATAGCGTGACCAGTGGCAAAGATATTTGAGAACCTGTGCTGCTCAGGAGAGGTTCCTGAAGATTGGAACAGGGCCAGTGTGGTACCTATCTTCAAGAACAGAAGGAAGGAAGATCCAGGGAACTACAGGCCAATCAGTTTGACCTCAGTCCTTGGAAAGATCTTGGAAAAAATCATTTAGGAAACCACGAACAACAGGCTAATGGAAGGCAACATTCTGCGAGATAGCCAACATGGCTTTGTTGTAGGTAGGTCTTGCCTGACCAATCTCATTTCCTTCTGTGACCAGGCAATGCATGACCTGGACAAAGGAGAAGATGTCTTATTGGAGGAAGTTTTATTGGTGTATTCATAGTCTATTCCCCTGTGTATTTATTTCAGGATTGCATTAGCCCTCCCATCAGAGCAGCACACTCACTCAGCTGTTTTTTCCCAGAATGATGCTCCCAAGTCATTCTCAGAGTCATTATTTTTCAGACAGCAGTAATTAGCTGTGTTAGTCTGGAGTCAGGCAGAAAGCTAGAGTTGCACCTTATAGACTAATTAATTCCGAGATGCATAAGATTTAATTGTTTTCCAGAATAAAGTCCCTTGTCCTATAACTGTGGCCTACATTTTTTTTCTCCTAGCTATGACTTCACGTTTTATCTTTTGAAATGCATATTTTTGTCATAGGCAGCTTCCAAGAGAACCAAACTAGTCTTGCAGTGGTCTTGCCCTTCTCTTTATTTAGTATTCATTGGGCATGTCTACATGAGATATTTACTGTGGAGTTGCCTAATTAGCTCTGCAGTAAAGTCTCAGTATCTACATGTGCAGCCCTATTAAGCCACGGTAAACTAATAAATGATGCTGTAAGATTATGCTTGTCCACACAAGTACTATCCTGCAGTGGCATTATTTAGTGCACTGCAGCGCACATGCAGATGCTGACAAAGCTGGCTGGAGCCTGAGGGTGTTTCAGTGTGGGGGCTGCCTGCAGGCTAGCCCCACACTAAAGCACCCTTATGTCCTAGCCAGCCCCTCTGCAGTATGTTGAGCTGGATTGAAACAGACCCAGGCTAGCTGGCTGACCTCCTGAGCTCCCTGTCAGCCATGGATGCTCTGATTTGGCTCAAAGTGCTGCAGTACTGGGCACTCAGAAGCAACTGTGTGTATTGTGTTGGAGTTTATTCAGTCGAATTAATAGCATATGTAGATGGGACCATTATTTAGTACTGCCATGACTTTTGTCACCTGAATGCTTTAATTAATACTTTTTATTTCTTATTTTCAGATATATCATAGTAAATTATATATAAATATATATATGTAAATATATATATATATACACACACACAACCATATATATGTGTGTGTGTGTATGTGCATGTGAGTGCATGTGTGTATGTATATAGATATATATATAATATGATAAATTATATATAAATATAGCTATATCTATATCTATATATGTGTGTGCGTGTGTATTTGCCCCAAAGGAAATTACTGCAAACAGCTACCCATTGATTTTCTGCTTGGTAATTACATTTTGGAGCCTCTAATTTACCTTGTTTTTAATCTAGTGAAGGTGTACCCACCTTTATATCCAGCTGTAGTAGCTACAAATAGTAATGTTTTGATATAGTGACTAGAGTAATTTTTTTTAAAACTAAATTCTTCCGGAATCATGTCATAATGCAGAAAGTAATAGGCAGGGTAAATATAGACCTGTATAGATTGTTAACTAAATAAAATACATGTAAAAAGCACACGTTTTTGTGAACTCAAGTTCACTTCTTCAGATGCTGTGAAAGGACACGCAGAAAGCAGAGTATAAGGAGAGAGAAATTTGGATACAGAAGACAAGCGGAGAGAGAGAATAATTCAGAGAGAACAGACCTTATGATGAA
>NW_017729032.1:173898420-173917544 GCF_001723915.1 Gavialis gangeticus
TAAATATAGACCTGTATAGATTGTTAACTAAATAAAATACATGTAAAAAGCACACGTTTTTGTGAACTCAAGTTCACTTCTTCAGATGCTGTGAAAGGACACGCAGAAAGCAGAGTATAAGGAGAGAGAAATTTGGATACAGAAGACAAGCGGAGAGAGAGAATAATTCAGAGAGAACAGACAAAACAAGCTCAGTCAAGAAGGCAAAACTAACATTCTGAGAGACCAAAAAATGACAGATATTTCTTAATTTACTTTTATATAATTAGATGCATTGCCTTAGAAAATACTTTACAGCTCCATCATTAATCCATATAATTGGGAAACATTAGTCCTTATATTATGTTTCTATAAAATTATAAAATGTCAGGTAAAATTGCTCTCTTAAGATAGGCAGTGATATGAAAAAATTATCATTAAAAGGAAAGAACTTTCAGGAGACATTTTCTTTTTAACTTTCTTGGATATGGACTGCAGTGATACTAGTTATGTTATGAAAAGAAAAACTTTTTATGCTTCATTTTAAAATCCTGACCTTTTGGTATCAATTTCATTTTAAATCAATGGTGGGGCCGGGGGGAACTTGCAGTGTAGATATAAAGTGGTTAAACTTTTTTGCCATTCTTATGTCTCTTGACTCTCTGGCGCAATGGTTCTCATCCTTTTTAGACTCAAAACACCCCTCCCTTTTGAGTCAACAGTCATCAGATTTTTGGTGCATTTAATAGATAAAGCATTTGTAGTCATGCAGTGTAGTACTGTGAATCATAAACCTATGAAGCATAACAGAATGGCAACAGAGGAGAAGCTACTTGCATATGAAGCTCCTAAAAAAACCAGAACAAACCCCACCCCAACAATGGTTTCTGATGATGGTATAAACAGGAGAATAAATGCCAAGCTGTCTGTTTTTTAAATTGTGCTTAACATCATGGTTTAATTTATGATAATATGAGGACTCTGGACTAAGATAGAAGTGGTTAGATTTACTCCATTTTTTTCCTTGGTTTGCATCTTAAATCTAAAACCCAAGACAGAATGTTAGAAATAAAAACATTTAATTAAATGTATGTACACAATGTATTCCAGCAGATTAATTTTCATAAAAATCTGTGTGTTGAATTTAGGCATAAGCGCAAAACACTGGTGGTCATTTTAAGAGCACTGTTTTAAATAAAGGATTGTTCTGGAGAGCCCAGTAGTGAGTGGTATGATTGACACTGTAGGTAATGAAGGTTGCTGTAATTCACTTCATTGTATTTGCAGTCTGAATTTCATCTGTTTAAATAGAGTTATTCACTTCATTAATCCACGTGCAATGGCTATGATACTGCAGCCGTGAATATGGCCCTTGTTCATTTATCATTAGGAGATTTGTGTTTTTTGGGGGTATCAGGTGAGGAGAGGAAGGTTGAAGACAACAGGCAAGTTAGCAATAGGATTTCTCTGTTATGTAATAAATAATTTAAGGTGCTATGTTTCAGAAAGAAGAGGCATGATTCCTCCTGCCTTAGGAAGCAGGCATGTGCTTTTTATGCCTTTATCGTTAAGAGCCTGATGCATGTAACAAAGTGTGGTTGGAAATTTTCTGATGAAAACATTTTTTTATGTCAGTAAATACCAATTTATTGAAACTGAACCATTTCACCTGAACATAACCATTTTGCTACAATTTCAACCAAGATAGGTTTCTCAGAAGATCCATGTATGTCTCCGGTTGAGAGTGAGCAAACAAATGAACCATTTGAAAATAACCAATCAGTCACTTGGTTCGGACACGTGCCTGCGATGGTGCAGGTACCTCCAACATGCCAAATCCCCTCATCTTTGGGTTACAGAATATATAATGATTTGTATGGAGTAAAAAGGTCCACCATGAGTTTTTTCAGTAAGTGGCCAATAGTGTGGGGGTTAGAGCACTCATTTGGCATGTAGGAAGCCCAGTTTGAAGGCTGTTATGTGAATCAGGTAGGGGAAGGATTTTAGCTTAGGTTTCCTCCATTCCCAGGGAAGTGCCTTGATCATTGGTTATGCTGGGATGCTTGTTTCTCTGCTTTCTCATTAGAACACAGTACAAAGATGACAACAAAAACTGAGGAAGGTCACTGGTTCATCTTGATGTGGAATTAAAGAATTTTGAAATCTTTGGTTGGAAAAACCACAAAATCTGTGCATAACTTGTGCAAATACAAAAAACAGCACAATTGGTAATGCGCTCTAGCTGTTCTTAGATTTCCCTGACTATGAAGTAACCACACCAGGGATCCACTTAGTTATTTACATAAAACAAGTTTAATGTAAAGGAGCTCTAATTTTAATATTCTGGCCAAAAGTTTGGCCACCAGCTGCCTCTTGTCATCCCTTGTGTTCATGTGTTAGAACTCTGCTGGTAAGAGGATCCATAGCAAAAGAAATGTTTTCTTTTGAACGTAGCTTGTTTGAGGAATGCTGTTAGCATCTTGTCCTCTGAAGGGTGGCAATTTATCCTTCTTCCCCCAAATGTCTGCACTTAGCCTAAGAGTGTTGGTTGAGAGGAAAGAAGAGAAGATGCATTTTTGTTCTTTACAGTCATGGATTTACCAGGTCAGAGGCTACTGATCTCCTCTAAATTTGAGCAATCTATACTTGTGAAATAAATGCACTTTGCACTTCGAGAGTCTGGCAAAACTTCCCTGGCTAGGTAGCTCACCAGCCTGTTTTTGGAGGATCCAGCCGCTGAATCTCCCATCTGCTGTCAATGTTCTCTGAATTATAAAGTTATGGCACTGTTTCTGTCTTGGGGCATCTAGATGTGCTGCTTGGATGTGTAGACGCTTTGCCATCCCTCTCCAACTGCTTTTCCTCTTAGGCTTCAGACACCTCCAGTTGCTTACCCTTTTGTTGAATCCTGATGAATGTGTAAAGCTTCTGATCTACAATTTAACTCCTCTCAAGATGCATCAGATATGGGTGCAAACAGATGCATTTAGCTTTGCACAGAGTTTCAGAACGTGTCATTGCTTTTGTGTTAAAAGGAAAAGAGAATGTAGATCATTCGAAAAACAGTAAATGTGGAGTGCCTCCCACCTTATCTTACCCTTCCCAAGTCCCAGGACTTGGAAGAGGATATGCCTATAGGTGGGCAGGCAGCTGATGATTTTTCTCTGATATTGATTGGTCCTAAAGATAAGCCAGGCCCTGCCTGCTCCACAAGCCTGTCTGAAAGTCCTGGCCTCTGTCCAGTGTTTCCCCTGTGTCTCTGAAAGGGTTATATTATGTGAATCCTTTGTTAAAGTCTGAAGGGTACTCCAGTATCTTTGTTCTGTGTTGCTAACATTACAAACTAGATTTGAGCCCAGTGTTACAAATGCTTCACTTTGATTGGGTGGTGGTTGAATTCTGGTGAGCTACATTTATGTCTCGTCTGGAAGAGATGTAACAAAATCCTGTGAGCCCGTGGTTGGTTTCCCATTTACATGGAAGAAATCAATCATACAACCCAATTTTCTTACCAGCTTTCAAATTAATTTTAAAAGAAAGATGGCTTACTCTGAGGCTGAAACTTTGTATATAAAACATGCTTTCAAGTATAGTGGAAAATAATGCTTTTATAAGAAAAGCATTACTGGTAGTAAAGTTGTATGAGAAGACATCCACACTATGCCTTGCCATTGCACAATTTATTTGAGGTAGAATTGTAATTTTCTTAAAAAGGAAATGTAATAGTTTCTCATGTCTTTGTGGTAGAATAAAATATTTTAAACACCCCAAGTGTATAAAGATGGAAAGAGTACACAGCCCTGTGTGATGCAGTTGTAGGTCTGGGGACACAATACATTTCCACCCACATAATCTGAATCAGTTTTGTACACTGATGCTAATTCACCAGGATCCATTGTGGAAAGGAGGGTGTGAGCTTAATAAGCAGGTGTAATTTTTTTTCTTATTATTCAGTGAATAGCATCAAGCTTTATTTATTGGAACTATTCAAACCCTGCATCAAAGCCAAAATGGATTTATTTCCTCATGGGTGCTCTCCCACATTATTGGAGTGCTTTTGCAAAACTAATGAATTTAGTCTTATAAGATCCCTGTGGGATAACTGACTATTATCCCCATTTTATGGACGGGAATCTGGAGCACAAAGGAAGCAAAATGAAAATTATAAATTATTTTAGGTACAATTTCAGTTGCATATGCAGACTCATTTAGCAATCAGAAAAGTGATTGACACTTGAGGTGGGTAGTTAATCCCTCTAGCCCTTCTCATTTGTAGTCTGTAATATATTATTAGCAGTCCTTAAATTGAGCAAGTCCTATGTGTGAACAGCTGAGAGCATGCCATTTCTGCACAAATTAGCAGGCATTCTTAAATAGGCTCAAAGGACACCTTTAATATTGTAATCAATTGGTTTGGCAAAGGACTAATGCCATTTGTACAAATTAAATGGCTGCCTATCTAACCCATTGCCATCTTAGGCAGGTTATACTGTAGCTAATGCATTTTTTTCCAGTCCTTCCTTTCCCCTGGCTCTGTGTACCAGTTCCACACTTTTCACCTTGCCTGTTCCAGTCCTCAGGCTTCTCATGACCTGGATTCTACTTTCAGTTCATCTGATTTCCCTTCCTTCGTGATGCTGGCAGAGAAGATCTTACATTCCTTCTTTCTTTGTGGCCCAGCTTCAACAGGGAAGGCTAGAGAATACCCCCAGCCCAGCCCAGCCCAGCCCAGCCCAGCTTATAGCCTGGTAGTTAGTACCACTGTTTTGGAAGGTAGGAGATGTGGTCTTGTCACGCTAAAGCATGGGTGGGCAATTATTTTGACCGGAGGGCCACTTACTGAGGTTTGCTGAGATGTTGAGGGCCACATATGCAAAATCTTTTAGAAATCATTTTAACAAATTGTAGATAAAAACAAATATACTAAAACTCAAACGTCTATTATAACGTATTTTAATTTTATTTCACAAAATGTTTATCCTGATTTGTATATATTTATTAAGTAGTATATACAGAGGTAATTGCATAATAGCTCAAAATAAAGTCTTACTTGTATATTGTGTGTGGTGTGTGGAGTGTATGTGGGATGGTAGGTGTGTGGGATGTGTGTGTGTGGGGGAGGTATGGGTGGATCTGCATATGTGTTTATTTGTGGGGGTGAGGGCTGCCTGCATGCTAGGTCCCGGGAGCTAGCTGGGGTCAGGAATTGGAGGGTGCACGGGGTGTGTGCCCAGGTGGTGCAATGCAGGTGGTCCATGGTTGCCTCTGTGGTGTTCTTCATGGGGCCAAGTGCACCCACTCATGCCTGCAGCAGCCTGTGCCTGCTGGCCCCAGCCAGTGTGTATGTCTTCCCAGAAGGGCTGCTCCGGGGTACTGCTGACTCCGCATGCTTCTAGCAGCTCCTCCTACTCCTCCTGCCCTGCTGAGTCACTCCAGATGGGGAGGAAGCTTCAGCCAAGTGGCTCCTGCCCCAGCACATCGGGCTCCAGCTCCAGCTCCTGGCTGCCCTGTACTCACTCCACTTGCCCAGTGTGATGAGCTGCCACCTGCAGGCAGCCAAGTGGGTTGTAGGTGGCTGGGAGCTGGAGCCCCACGCGCTGTGGCAGGAGTTGCCTGGCTGAAGCTTTCCCCCCTCACCCAGAGCAGTGCAGCGTTGGCAAGAGGAGGGGAGCTGAGCATCAACTGGGCTCTGCACACTCCTGTTGGGAAGCTGTGTGAGCTGGCTGGGACCAGGCCTAGGGCTGATGGGTGTAGCTGGGAGCAGAGCATTGGATACCCTGGGCGAGGCTTAGCTTGTCCCCATGTGGAGCACCATGGGGGCAGCTGTGGGCCAGATCCAATCAAGTGGCAGGTGCCCCTGCATCCAGATCTAGTCATTTGAGTGGATCCATTCTCTGAGCTCTATTTTGCCCACTCCTGGGTTAAAGAGTGTTTTAAACATGTCACCCACTCCCTGCATGAGATTAAAAGCTGAGTATCATTTCTATGAGGCTTTTTTGAATGAAACTGGCCATTGGTGCTGCTGTGCTTGATGCTGAATTTGCTGCTGTCAGTGTATGTTATATAGTGTTGGACCACATCTGTCAGGAGTCTTATAAGTGGGCTCTCTTAGTCTGTGTTTCCCAAACTAAATTGGGGAGGAGAAAACTGCTGAGCTGTTCAGTTCCACCAAGACAGCTACAGCTTGGGGTATCTTTTGCTTTAATTCAGGCACATAAATAACCTACTGAAATATAGGTACCTATGAAATTAGGTAGAATTTTTGCTAATCAATCACTTTCACTTAGGTGTCTAAATTTTGGTCAAGTTGCACTTGAGTCATCTATATGAATTCCCCCCAGATTTGGCTTGCTTTTTGTAACCATCTTTTTGTACATGGCTATTACACGAGGGTGGGCAGAATGCGTCCCACGGGCCAGGTGTGGCCTGCCAGGCCATTCTTTCTGGCCTGCGGGGCGCCTAAGAAATTTAGAAAATTACTATTTATCTGCCCCTGGCTGCCTGTCACGCAGCCCTCGATGGCTTGCCAAAACTCAGTAAGCAGCCCTCCGCCCGAAATAACTGCCCACCCCTGCTATTGCAGAACTGTGTTACTAATTTTATTGAATTGAATGTATGTAGGAGGAATTAAAACACACATTCATCCCCACTTGACATGGTCTTCAAGCCAATCAATTAGAATATACTTAAATCCAGCAGCAGTTGTTCAGCAAAAGCTGAGGTGGTGACATAAAGTTTGGCTATCAGGTGGAAGGTATATGAACAGTGACATCAAATAACTAAATACTTAGCTCAAACAACACAGCAGTCCTCTGAAACTATAGTGGGTGGTGATCAACCCCTTATTATAGGTAATAACTGTTGGAAAAACCTCAGTTTATATCTTGTTTAGCCAAAGGAATAGCATAATTGCAACCGCTGTGCATGCTCTGTGGCAGGTTATCACCTGGGAGACATAATTAAAATATTGCCAAGTCACACTTGTACTCATTTCTGTGTTTTCAGGGTAGGATGATATGTCACTGACTGAAGAACAGATGTGTTTTGAGGTAGTAGGTAGGTAGCCTGTTCAGTATAACCGGATTTGAGTAGGAGAGAAAAAGTCAAACAAGAACTCATATGAGAATATTGTATTGAGAGCAAGAGTCAGAAAAGAAGACGAGAAAAGAAAATTTTGATTTGTTTGTTCAAGACCTCAGGCCAAGTGAAAGTTAATCATTGATTGGATTTCAGAAGAGGTGCATGGAGTGATTCAGAGTTTTATTGAATTTTGTTTGGGAAACATTTATTCATACTTTCCAGATTTCTTGAGTTCATGACAATGATTTTATGAAGTAGGTTTTCTTAAGATTTTTAATCACCTTTTAAAAAACCATGGTGAAAGAAGCTGCTTCAGCTTAAAGCAAAATGAAAATTGCAGTTGTATAGCACTATATGTTGTTGTCTTCACTTTACTCATAGTACTAAGAATTTAAAAGTGTTTCTTTCTTATTACTTATCCCTATTTAAAAATACTGATTTGTGGTTTTGAACCATAACTGCCTGCCAGCTTTAAACTGAGCAGTAAATTGCAGCTTGGATGATAAGACACTTCACAGCCCTGAGAACCTGAATCTTGGTTTATCTGTGTTTTCAGATAAGATACAACTATTCATCTTCTTTGATTGCTTCTAAGTCATATCCTTAAGAATTTTCTGTGCTGAACAAAAATTGTGTCCTTATGCCTTAGCAATTAATAGCTAGTTTACCCTGCAAGGTAGGGGCCAGAGAGTTGACAGATATCTGAGGAAGACTTCACAGAGTTTCCTGCAAAGCATTACCTTAAGGGAGAAGTGTCTGCAGAAGCCATGAGTCCACAAAAAGTGAGGCATCCCAGTATTACAGATACAGTGATCCATGTGAAAAATATAATCTAGTTTAGTGAAGGCAAAAGTCACCCAGGTGTCTGACTACACCTTTAAACCTCATTCATGGCATTATGGCTCCTACAGGAACTGTTCTACTGGTTTCTTACAGAGACAACAAGATAGGGGACCAGGCAGGACTAATGGCACTTCTAAATGTTGTAAAATGGAGCAGAACAGAGTGCCTTATTTTTCCTCAAGGAAACCAGCCCCACCCAGCATTATGTATTTTGTTTCACAAGGTATTAGTTCTTCCAGGCCTCCGTAATTATGAGAAGAGCTGTTGTTAGTGAAGCCAGTGACGTGTGAAACAAAATGGGTCCCTGTTATTTAGATTTACTTGTTATTTAGTGAAGAATAAAACATATTTCCTTTCCTTTTGTGTTCACAAACTGTTTAAAAGCTGTTTCCATAAGGTGTTGTTGTTTATACTTTGTGGTTTAACCCCTCCCCCCCACAATATAAAATTAAGCCAAAAGGGAAAAAAAACAACTTAAAGCATTCTAAATGACTTCAATCTTTCTTATTTTTATTCTTACAATTTTTTTGCTGCCTTGGTTTAACCTGTGAGACTTCTGCTTTTTTATTCAAAGTAGACTGAAGGGTTTCTCAACCTGCCAAATAATCAAAACAACTCTGACTGATTATACATTATATTTTACTCATATCAAAATTGGCCACTACTGGAGGCATTTACATCAGAGAGACAATATATCTCTGATAAAGAATTGAAAGTAACTGTATCTGATAAGCTTTTCTCCTTTCAGCATGTCTCCACATGGATATACGCACAGTAACATATAAACATAGCAGGGAATAATATAGCAGTGGTAGTAGATCAAAGAAAGCACCTAATTACTTAGTCAATAAAGGCATGATTGTCCTCATTTAGGAGGGGGAAAAGACCCAGTGACATACAATTAAAGGGACTTTGTCAACTGAAAATAGCAAGCTGCTGGCTGCAAATTTTGTGCTTACTCTTGTTATAAGTAACATTTAAAATTACTATAATTGTAAGAAATTAAAGCAAAAGTACTTTGCTCTTTTTCCCTTCATTGGCAAAGTTTCCTGTGTAATCCTCTCTATCCATCCCCTTCATATTTGTGGATTTTTTTACATAGTAACATCTGGGACTAGAATGTTTAGGGAAGAAGGAAAATCAGATTATAAAATCACCAACTGTGGAGAAGACTTGAGTTTATTTAGTATCTCAAAACAGCTTTTAAATCACTTTTGTGTAATTGACAGTGTTTCAGGCAATACTTGACTCTGAATTACCGTTACCATATTTACTGAAACACCAGGAAGTACAGATAGATCTGGTCATCTTGGAATCTTGAGTATCACAGGGCATTTGAGCTGCATAGGACTGAATTTCCTGAAAGTCCATGTAGTCTGAGGCTTCACTCCTGTGTCTTAGAAGTACTATGGGGCTGAGGCCTGATAACCAGGGATCCTAGAAATCCATTTGCCATAGAAAAATGTGGAATTTGGGTTTTACAGAGAATCTTTAGAATTGCTGGAGGGGGGAAAAAAACAACGTACTGAAAATAAAATGCTGGCTCCCCAGTGGGAGAGAGCAGTTCTCACAGCTGCTGCAGCAGCCCACTGGGAGGGGGTAGCCACTGGTACACAGGGAAGCAGTACCATGACACAGAAGTTTGGCACCTGGGGCAAAGCCTGCAGCGGCAGCCTGCCCTCGCCCCATGCACAGATCCAAGTGGGGGTGGGCACCCTCCCCCAAGCTTGCCCTGGAGTGCATGCAATGGTGGGAGCTGCCCTCCCACTATCCCCGCGCTCCCCCAAATGAGCTGCTTGCAGATTTGTCCCACGCCCCAGCCCAGCTGGGCAGCTCCTGTTGGTGCTTCTTTGCTTCAGCGCCTCTTTGCTTCAGTGTACCTTTGCTTTGGCACCTGGGGTGCTCACTTCCCTTGCCCCGCCCCTTGTTATGGCACTGGTTGAGAGGGCTGCTCATCATGTAGCCCAGCCCCTATCAGCCAGTTGGTAGTAGGGGTAGCTAGTCAGTGGTGAAGGGTGGGGCCACTGCTGGGGCACCTTGCCCAATCAGCATTGTGTGGGGTTCACCATGGAAAAATGTGGATATTTATGTATTTTTATTGCAGAATTTTAGGTTTTTTATCACAGAAAATGAGGATCTCTGCTGATAGCTCATATGCTTAAAACTCCAAAGTAGCTGAACTAAACTAGCACTGCCAGATAAAGCATTTCAGATAATCTGGGTTCTGCCATATTTGCAGAAACATCTGTTTACATGTGAGGAATTAATAAATGGAGGTTGAATAGCCTCTGTAGTGATTTGTCTTTTGCGAATATGCTAGTTTTACTCACCCAAGGTAAGGAAGAGTCTCCCTGGAGTTAAGGCATTACCCTGACTTTCTGGCAATCTGACTTCAGTTCTTTGCTCTGTCACTGACTTCCTTGTGACATTAGGCAAGTTACTTGAATATATCTATGCCTCAGTTACTTAACAGCAGGGATCCTGGTTTTCTCTGATAAAGAAATCCCCAACTTTTTGATTAAAAAAAAAGTAACCCCAAATCCACATTTTTCTGTGATTAAAATGAAACACCACTATCTCTCTCTCTCTATATCAGTGGTATTTCATCTTAGTCACAGAAAAATGTGGATTTTGGGTTACATTTTTTTATCTGAAAATTGGGGGTTTTTATGAGAAAAACCAGGATCCTCACTCAACAGTAAACATAGAATGATGATAAAGTTTCCTGTTCCGTGCTTTTTGTAAGTCTTGTATATTTGTACTGTGAAATTTTCAGAGCAAATGTCTTTATGTTTATGTACACCTAGCACCAAGAGCATTCCAATTTGACCAGGGCCAGATTGATATAACTGGAATATAAGAGAGAAAAATATTTAAAAAGCAGTTAAAAAAAACAGTAAAAAATAGAGAATAAGTGCTTAATATAACAAGTTAGTGTGCTCCCTTAACAGCATAGAATTCATTCTTCGTATCCTTCTGTTTTTATTTTTTGATTAAAATAGTCTATATGTGTGCATCTTACTACTCTTTTATGGATTGGATATATTTTTCTCTACTAATTTTGACTATAAATATACAGCAAATGTTAATTTCCACCCTTTCCCTTTTTCAGCTCTGTTCAAAATGAGATTAAATTAACATAGCTGCTAATACTTAATGTCTCATCCTGCTAAACCGCCTTGCTTAGGCTATCATCAGAGGGACTATATCAGCAAAATGGGAAATGTTTAACTATTGGGACAAATTTAGCAAACAGACTGTGAAACGTTTCTCTCATTTCTAGTTGAATGTTTTTTTAACTTGCCAGTAAGGGAGTATTTATAGTAAAAGAGAATTGTTATTTATAATGAAGAGCATATTCTTCATGAAACAGTGTTTTTAAGATGAATCAGAAATTGACCACAACATCTTGGCAGCAGCACTTTCAAATTGATTAGTATAAATGTTCCATTAATTATATTTACATATTCATGCCCGCACAAATAATACCTCACAGTTGTTGTAGACAACGTTGTTTGTCTATATAGTTGACCATACATTTTGACCCATTAAACTATACCCTACATCTTGCATATAGGGATTGAAACTGATTCAGCAAAATTCCTAAGAATGAGCTGAAGTTCAAGGATGTGATTATTTCCATTGCTTAGGCTTATATTAAGAACATGCTCATAGTAACCTAGTTTAACCTTACGCTCAACGGCTTTCCTGGATTGAAGCTATAGAGGAAAGAAACGTGAGAGGATTTTTTGTTTTGAACTTTTATTTTTCATCATGGAAAAAATACCCGGAAGTAATAGGCACATGAGGGGACAAAGACTGCGCGGACACTCTGTCTGCCCCCGCTCACCCCCCACTCCTTTTTTTCCCCCTTTTCCTTCCAGCCAATCTTTATTTGCCAAAGAAAAAGCTACACTCATAATTCTTCTCTTCCTGAAGTTCATGGTAAAACTATTACTGACTATATACAGGACTGATCTGGCATCAATGAAGTAAGGGAAATAATATAATACTTGAATATACTAATTCATTTAAATTCCATATTGCAATTAAGCAGTGATAGACCATATTTTCTTATAAGTACTATCTCTGTAGAATGGTTTTTCAACTTCAAATACTTTTCCCAAGAAATCCCATCTGGTTTTTCGACCTTAATAACAAAACACCTCAGTGGCCATTAATGGTGCTCCTCAGGACACATAGTACCACTTTTAATATGTTCAGAGTGATGACAGTAAAGACCAGATGGTCTGATGCCAGTTATTTCTCTCTGCTGTTTTAAACTGGATGGCAAATGTTTGAAAAAACGAAGATGTCTTTGGAACCTAAATGAGTTTTAGATCTGAATTAGACTTTGCACAGGGAACAGAGGATTGGCCTCTGATCTTCCTAGGGGACATCTTTAGATGTATAGTGCTTTGAATTCTGACACATGATTGACAGTGTAAAAGAGGAATTATGAAGCTTAAGGCCTGGAGAAACATAGTCAGCAGAAAGGTCAGCTGAATCAGGTGTATGATTGAACATTTATTTTGATGGAGCCTTTAAAAAAGACAGAGAGAGTTTTTGAAGATCAGTGGGTACATTTGATCCAGGATCAGTTTACTCATGAATAAATTATTCAAGAGTAAACGCTTCTGAACAGGAGTTTACACATGCAGGGAAGTGGGAACACATTTTCTGCTAATGGCAGCAAAATGCTCCCACTTTCTGGGGCTCTGCAATGGGCCCCTGCTACCACCAGAGAACTCTAGGCTCTCCCGTCTGCTAGCCCAGGGGTTGGCAGTGAGCGCTGGGACAGGAGACAGCTGTCTCCTGGCCGGGGCTGGGACATTACACTCTAATCCTGGACGCTGCTTGCTGCCAGGGTGGGGACAATGTTCCCCTGCCACAGGAGCAGGGAGCTCCTGGCTCCCTGATCAGGGGTAGGGGACTTGGAAAGAGCTTGAGAGGAGGAGCAGGTCCCAGCCCTTTGCCTCAATGTGCCACTGGGGCAGCTAGCAGCTAGCTCACTGCTAGCTGCCCCACCAGCAGATCAGAGCAGGGTGCTGGGACATACCTTAACCCTGCTGCTCTTTTCAAGTCCTGTGCCTTGATCACTTGATTGGGGCATGGGGCTGGTACCTGCTTCTGACCAGGACAGTTCCCAGCCCCCACTCCATGATTACAGGGTGGAGGCTAGGGAGCTTGTTCCCTGCTCAGCTCTGTGAGCACAGAGCTGGGCAGGGAACAGGTTCCACAGCCCCCATCAGCAGAGGGCTCCCAGCACCAGCCCTGTGGTCTCCAGGCCAGCGCTGGGAGACCCTTATCTCCCAGAGCCAACTCTGCAACAGTGGGCCGGTGCTGGAAGATACTCATTTCCCAGCACCAGCTCCACAGTCTCAGGGCTGGCACTGAGAGATCAGGATCCCAGCCTCCCACTCTCCAATCATGATGGTGAAGTGGGGGGCTGGGAAATAATTATCTCCCAGCCCCAGCTCCCTGATCATGATCTCAGAGTGGGGGTGGCTTGGAGCTCCCTGCTGCTGGGACAAGAGGACACAGTCTCCACCCCAGCTCCAGAGGCACCTGCCCTGGCAGCAGGCAGCTCCCAGGGACAGGGAGCAATCTCCTGCCCCCTGGTGACTGGGTGACCAGTAACAGATTTGCTCCCAGTCAGACACCTGCATGAGCTCTACTGTGCTATTACTAATCATGATCCCCAAGTCCCTTTCATCTGTATTGCTAACCAGCGTAACACTGATGAGCCTATAAGCATGTTGTGGGTTTATCCTCCCAAGGTGGAGAACCTTGCATTTTTAGGTGTTAAACACCATCAGGTTCTCATCTGCCCATTTCATGAGCCTGTCAAGATCTTCCTCTAGGGTGTAATCTGCCAGGACCAGCTGACTTGAAGATGTCTAGCCTCTCAAGGTGTTCCTTTACAAGGTCTACACTGATGCTGGGTATAAATACACCCTCACCCTGGCCGTCCTGCATCATGCTAGGCAGGGTGGTCCCTTTGGGCTGATGAAAGACTGCTGTGAAGTACCCATTAAACAGGTTGGCTTTTTCCTGGGTGTTGGTTATCAGTTGTCCCATTTGGTTCAGCAGGGTCCAATGTTACCCTTGCTTTTGTCTGACTCCCTACATATCTGAAAAAAGACTTTTTATTATCCTTGATATGTGAAGCCAGATGGAGTTTGGTTGCAGCCTTGGCTTTCCTTTTCCGCTTCTTGCAGGCATGGACCAGTGCTGAGTACTCCTCCTTGATGGTGATTCCAGCCTTCCATCCTTTGCAAGTCTCTCTTTTGAGGCGTAGGAGGTCCTCAAGTCCCCTGCTGAGCCAAGGGGATTGCTGTGCCCTTTCGCTACCCTTCCTCTGAGTTGGGATGGACAACCCTTGTGCTGTCAGGATCGCTCCATTGAGGAGCAACCACTCCTCTTGGACTCCTCTTTGTGTTGAGTCATGGTCCCTTAGGGCCTTGACGATGAGCCTCCTGAGCTTGTCAAAGTCAGCTTTCCTAAAGTCGAGGACTTCTGCATTGCTAACTGACTTGCCAGCTTTGCAATGGATAGTAAAGCTGATCAGCTCATGGTCACTATCACCCAGCTTTCTATTGATTCTTAGGTCACTGACTAGATAATCCCCTTTGGCCAGTACCAGGTCCAGCAGCGCTTTACCTCTTGTCAGCCCATAGACTTCTTGAGTCAGGAAGAGCTTGTCCACACATGTGAGGAAGCTTTGCGACCGATTGGATTTGGCTGAGTGCTCTTCCCATCAGATGCCCAGGTAGTTAGTCTCCCATGACAGCCATGCACCGAGAGCATGCAGCCTGAGCCAGTTCCCTGGAGAATTCCTGATCTAGCTCTTGTTTCTGGTTAGAAGGTCTGTAATAGACTTCTACCATGATGTCCCCTGTGCCATGTTCCCCACATATTTTAACTGAGAGGGACTCCAGCCATCCTCCCTGGGTGCCTATGTAGCTTTCCCTGACAGAGAGAGCTACACCTCCACCCCTTTTATCTGCACGATCTCTCCTGAACAAGGTATAGCCATTTATACATGTGGCCCAGTCATAGGTGGAGTCCCACCAGGTCTCCATTGTGTCTATGAGATCATAGTCTTTCTTGTTTAGCAGGAGGACCAGTTCCTCCTGTTTGTTCCCCAAGCTCCTGGCATTGGTGTACAGACATGTAAGTGTCCCATTGGAAGCCCTAGGCTTCCTTGCGCTCCCAGGCAGACACCGTTCCAGGGCTGGGGTAGGTGTGGATTCCCTTGGGTGCCCTAACCTGCTGATTATGCAGTAGTTGCATAGTGCATTTGCATTGGCGGTTATCCACCCATCCCTGGTGGGCTTAGTTTAAAGCCCGGTCAAGCAGGTCAGCCAGTCTGGCTGAGAAGAGCCTCCTCTCCAGTGGGGTGAGGTGGAGGCCGTCCCTTCCCAGCAGGCCACTGCCTCCCTCATCAAAGAGTGGCCTGATCATGGAAGCCGAGGCCTTCACGATAACACCAGCATCACAGTCTCTGGTTGACTACCTCAATCCTCTTCTACCTCCTCAGCCCATAGCCCAAACCTGGGAGGATCAAGGAAAAGACCATCTGTGCCCCCAACCCTTTAAGCCCTGCTCCCAAAGCCCTGTAGTGCCTCATGACCTAGCTGGGATTGCTCCGAGCCATGTCATTTGTGCCCACATGGATAAGGAGCATAGGGTAGTGATCAGTGGGCCACATGAGTTTTGGGATCCTCTTGGCTATGTCCCGGATACAGACTCCTGGGAAACAGCAGACCTCCCAGGGTAAGGAGTTGGGGTGGCAGATTGTGCCCTCAGTTTCCCTCAGGAGGGAGTCTCCCATGACGACTACTCTATGAGTGGCTTTAGGGAGAGCAGGGATGGAAGCTGAAGATGAGCCTGTGTTGCCCTCAAGAACTTGGTGCAGTGGCCCTTGGGGCCATTGACCACCTTGGTCCAACCCCCTGGCTAGACAGTATGGGAGATCCCCGAGTCCTCCCTTGTCCTAGAAGGTGAACTTGGTCTACCCTCTGCCTCCAGGGGGTAAAGGGCCTGGCAGTAGGAGTTTTTAAATCCCTTTAAAGCATTTATTTTAAAGGAAGGATTTTTAAATCCTTTAAATCCTTTTAAAGGAAGGATTTTTAAACCCTTCCTCCTGCTTTTCCTGTTCAGCAAGTCTCTCCTGCAATTGCGGCATGGGTCGGGGCAGAGCAGGGGGTAGGGGTGCAGAGTGGTGGGAGATGGGTCTGACTGAACAGAGAACCCCAACTTTCCCACTTATGGAGAAACATCCTGAGATTCACTGAAGTATTTTGGGGGCTGAAGTATCCAGAACAGAAAATAATAATCAGTACATTTTATCTGTAGATTTAAGTATGTGAAATTTCCATTTTAGAGTTGAGAGGTTGAACTTTTTGTGCAAGATGCTTCTGCTAATCCCATGCTTTTGGGTTTCTGCTGGATGTCTTTAGGGGCCTGGAAGGGATATTTTTTGCCTCGTGAAAGCTTTATTGGCTTCTAGGCTTTTTATCCACTTGTTTGTTTACTTTGTTTTTCCCCTACGTTCTTGTACAGCAGCAATCAGCAACTTTTCAGAGCCATTGGCCAGAACATCCCCAACCCAGCATGGGATTCTGATACAGCCACCTCTGCCACTACAGCAGCAACAGGTGACTACTTTTCACTGCCACTGCTCCCCACCCCTCAGTAATGGTGCGGGTACATTTCCTCGCTGTTCAGCCCAGGTGCAGATGTGAGCAAAGCTCCACGCTGGTGGAACACCACCAAAGCCCCCCAGCTCCGTGGGCCTTGATTTGCTTAGCCTTTCTCTAAAATGTTGGATATTGGCTTGTGTTAAAGGTGGAGTCCCTTGTGTGGGTGTTCTGCTGATACATAGAAAACTTTTATATCTCTGGCTGGAGGGTCCTGTTCTGTTCAGGGTCAAACCAATTATAAGACTGAAGGTCAGAAAGGAATTTGTCATGTAGGTCAGATCACCAGGGACTGTAGTTTCTTTGCCATCTTTTGTAATACCCTTGTCAAATGTTTGTCTAACCTGCTCTTGAAAATGTCCTTGGACTGCAATTCCACAACCCCTTCACATCCACAATTTCAGTGCTTGACCACCCTTATAGTCAGAAAGTTCCTTATAATCTCCAAGCTAAATGTCCTTTGTTACAGTTTGAGGCCATTGTTCCTAGCCCTGTTCCTTGTGGGCACAGGGAAAAGTCTATACCCATCCTCTTTGAAATCACCCTTCATGTATTTGAAGCTATCAAATCCTCCCTCTGTATTCTGTTCTTCAGCAATGCACATTTTGGTCCAAATCGAGTTCAGCCTTATCTGCATAAATAGCATTTCTGGTCATTTTTGTGGATTTTAGATCCTACTCCCCTTGGGGAGGCATACCACTTTCTATAAGAGTCAGGAAATGGAGGAGAGAAGGGCTCTGGCACTTTTTAGCCCTAGTAGCTTGAAAACCTGCCCAGGGAGTAGGGAAGCCCTGGCTCCAGGCACAAGGATTTTGAACCAACCCTTTCCATTCATTCCCCAGAAATTAATTTTGTATTTCATAGTCAGTGAATAAAGTGGATCTCCTCTGAACGTGTTCAGAAGGGAAAGGCAAATTGTGTGTAATGAGTAGGATCTAAAATCACGTAACTGGCCTGAAATGCCTTCTGCAAAGTCTCTTACTTTAGCCACCTAAGTGAAACTTCCCTGCCTAAAAGGGAGTTGGATTTGGGCCTTTGTTTCTTTGCAGCTGTCATAATGTAACCTTGTGTCAAGTTCAGGTTTCTCTTTCCTGTGGAATATGGGGTTTAGGCTATTTCTCCCAGATATTGTACCTTGCCATTTACCATGAGGTGTTTCTTGCATCTTTTTTCTGTTTAGAGGTATTTCCAAACAACTGTAGTAAAAGTTATATGGAACTATTTGTTATTGTTAAACATTTGGTGGACTAAAATGTTATCATGGGAGTAATATTTAGCACCTTTCTTCCAAAATTTTCAAACCATTTTGGAAATAAACCCTTTTTTCTGTGAGGAAGGGAAGAAATGTTGTCCTCATGTTGTATGATGGAAAACAGATGTATACAGAGGTTAAGTGAATGTCCAAGGTCATATATTTTTAGTAGATCAAATGATAGCACGTAACTTCTACACACTTACACATACATGCACATGTGCATGCACGTGTGCACATGCATACCCACACCTGCACTCACTCACACTGATACAAATCCATTGACACAGTTAGACATGTGAACTTGTAAAGATATTGCTATATAACTGATGTGGGTTTTTTACTATTTACTGTTTCTGAAGATTTTATATCAGTCCATTTACCATTATAGGCTTCGCAAACACCTCACGTTACCTAAAAGGGACCATATTTTTTTGCAAGGTGGATGAAAAGCCTGAAGGGGAGAATATACGTCTGTTGCCAATTTAGCTGAATGGAAATCTGGCTCCTTTAAAAAGACTTGTTCAGGCTGCATTGGGTGTGGGAAATCTAAAAGCAGAGTTTTGCAGTGTGCTCACATGCATGTCAATATCAAGATTCTTTCACAGACCATAGTTGTTTCTTAGCAATAGTAGAATGTAGGACTTAGTCCTAGCTGTATATCTGTGTGCACATGCATACAGACATCTCCACTGATTTTGTGGCTGCCATGCTTTTTAGAGGAAAACCATATGCGTCCCTCTATACTACTTTACATTGGAGTTCATCATTCTTCTCTGTAGCAGAGGGTAAAGGCCAGGTTTTATATGCTTTTGTTTTTTTAAATAATGTAAGTACTTTAATTTTCTCCTAGAACTGAGTTCTAATTAGAATGGTGTTGTGCTTTAGATTTGATATCAGATAAATAGAAATAGTATGAAGCCAGGTCCTCAGCCTGTATAAATGATTATAGCTCAGATGAAGCAACTGGAACGACAGTTTTTTACCAGCTGAGAATATAATTGCTGTGTGCTCTTTCCATTTTATCCAAGTCGCATGAAACTCAGCAAATCAGTTGAATTTATTAAGTGGTTTATGTTCTGGGGATCAGCTAGCTATTATTTTCAGGTCTTGACAAGGAATATTACAGATGTCCAAGAGGTTTAGCTATATTTTTGAGGTAGTTGTGATATATGCCCATCTTCCTAGGAGCTTTCCATCCTGTCCACCCCCACCCCCAACAATCCTCCAAGCCCGGCTGCATCCCAGCCATCTCCTCACCCAAT
>NW_017729032.1:173917663-173918244 GCF_001723915.1 Gavialis gangeticus
CCCCCACCCCCGCAACACACACACACATTTTGGCCACTCATTCCTGTTTTGTTTTAATTGCAGAATAGATTTTTAATTTTCAAGTGTTGCCTCTGGATGATATCTAAAATCTTGTAATTTAGCTCTTACTAAACATTCAATCATCAAATGATAGAGTGTAAGTTCTACACACTTACACATACATGCACATGTTTGTGTGATGATTGAATGTTTTTCAGGTGTAGCATACTTTACATAAAAATGCATTCAATCTAAAAGTCAAAGTTTTCCTTCTATTATTTATGTTAAATTAAAATATCTTTCTCTATGAGGTATACATAGGAACATACTAAGAAAGATGCACTTTCTCCAAGAATTAGCACATGAATTATATAAGGTTTTGAACATGTTATGCATTTGTTATATTGAACATCAGTGTAGATTCTTATGTGTGGCACATAATGTACTGCTTCCCTCACAGTTGAATGTTATAACCAGGGATCCAAAATTCACATTTTTCTGTGATTAAAATGAAAAGCCACTAATTAATACACACACACACACACACACACACACACACACACACACACACACACACACAC
>NW_017729032.1:173918298-173926260 GCF_001723915.1 Gavialis gangeticus
ACACACACACACACACACACACACACACACACACACACACACACACACACACACACACACACACTAGTGACTTTTCATTTTAATCACAGAAAATTGTGAATTTTGGGTTACTTGTTTTGGTTTAATTTAACTTCTTTTGCTTTTTGAGGATTTCTTTTTATCAGAGAAAACCAGGATCCCTGTTTATAACATATTCATCCTGACTGCATCATGTTTTTTACTGTAAGTATTTTACTTATTGCACAAACTTTATGAGATTAGCATCTGTCAGGTACTTAAAGGAGATGATGTCAGGTTATGGGTTAGTATAACCTTGTAGCAAAGCGTGAGTGACATACTGTATGGTAGGAGTATATCCAAGCTTCTAACAATAGTGGTCTCTCTTATCTTGTTCTTTGGGTAATAAAGTGTAGTCACAATTGCCATGGTGCTCTATCCTTATCCACATCTAAAATATGCTGTAGAATAGCTGGCTAAGATTGCTATTTGATTACATTTTTTTTGGTCTCTGCATCCCCTTCATCACAAATATACCAATGTCACAATGCAGTTTGTTACAACAGGCTGTCAGGCTGTCAGCACCATCATATGTCACAGGTAGTAAAATTTACTGCTAATTAGCCTTGTAAAATTTTAGGGTCTTAGCAACACTGCTTTGCAACACTGGATGTGAATTCATTTTAGTAACTTTTACTATTATAAATCAGGTATGGTGTCCCTATTTTAATCTGCTAGTGGAATAGGGAATTCTTTCATGTTTTATGTGATCTCTGCAACAAATTGACAATAAAGTCATCCTAGTGGTTACTTGAGATTGGTAGTCTATTCTGTTTTGGTACTTGTATGGCAACTAGATTATTTAAAATTATGAGGGGTACATAAGTCTGGGTGCTCGACTTTTAGGAACCTGGCCCACTATTGAACCTAAGAGATTGGTGGATAAATACATCTGAATGCCTACTTGTACACAGGATGGGTGCACTCATACTTCCTACTGCTGACAGGGGTTTGTGGGTTTTTTGGTGAAGTTTTTGTTTGTTTCTAAATGACTAGGCAGTGAGAGACTTTTGGGTCTTTTTTGGAGGGAATCAGGTAGAGAGAAAAATCTGACAGGGGAATAAAATTACTGTTTAATAGAGGCTTCTTTGAAAATCCATGTCTGTGGTTATAGACAAAACTTTTTGTTAAAACTGATATACGTTAACCAATTGCCACTGAAAGATCCAAAGATCCTGTCTTTAACAGTAGTACATTCTTCAGTCTGTTGTTGGCTGAGATGCTGACTAGGGCTGTGAGAAACAGCACTTTCATTTCAACTTCCATTTTGCCATTTCGATGGGACATTGTTTAATTTCGAGTTTCGTTTCATTTTGAAAACACTGTTCCGTATCATTTCGTCGAAACTGTTTCAACGCTGTTTTGACGTTTTACCCATAGGCTATAATGGGGAAGCACAAAACTGGCTATAACTTTGTCATTCTTGTCTGATTCAGATGAAACTTGCAGGGCTGGTAGCCTCTCCTGCATTCATAAAGCCTGCCAAGTTTTATGGGGATAGGCACAGGAGTTTCTGAGAAACTGCACCTCAAATTCTTGAAAGCAAAACTCATGTTGTGTGTGTGTTAAGTCACAGTGGGGTGAAAACTGCCAGGATGGTGGTCCCTGCTGAGGCCATGAAGCCTGCCAAGTTTCAAGAAGATGGGTGCAAGGGTTTCTTGGAAACTACACCTCAAACAGTTCAGAGCAAAGCTTGTGTCACTTGTAAATGTGAAGGCACAGAGAAAGCTCAATTCAAACAGTAAGTTTTATGCTGTTTTTCAGTCCCTCCCCCAGAGCACTGAGTTTGGAAGGACCTCAGGGAAGGATCACAGTTATATGTCAATATCAGAGCAATCTTTCTCTCTTCCCCCTCCCTCTCCGTAGTTTCTCTTTAGCTGCAAGCAAGCCCAGCTTTGAAACTTGAAATGTTTCAAAGCTTTTAAGAAGCTTTGACTGCCCTTGTTTTGTTTCAGGTCTGTTTCAGAGCCTCTCAAATGGTCATAAACTACTGTGAGACCGTTTCAGGCTGGACATAAGGAAGAATTTCTTTACTGTCTGAGCCCCCAAGGTCTGGAACAGCCTGCCATCGGAGGTGGTTCAAGCACCTACATTGAACACCTTCAAGAGCAAATTGGATGCTTATCTTGCTGGGATCCTATGACCCCAGCTGACTTCCTGCCCTTTGGGCGGGGGGCTGGACTCGATGATCTTCTGAGGTCCCTTCCAGCCCTAATGTCTATGAAATCTATGAAATCATTTCGATTTCGCTGTTTCGAGCTTGAAACGAGTCGAAACAGCGTTAAAACGAAAGAGCCGGCAAAATTTCACACAGCCCTAATGCTGACCTAAGTCTGACAGTAAAACAACCTCCTGGTAACTTTAAATGAAAAGGAGCCCCCTAATTACCTGATATAGACTACTGCTGTTCTATCCCCTCGTACTACTGAGGTATATGCTAAAATAGGAATATGCATCGTTGAACAAGCAGTTAGCATTACTTTCATGGCAGTTCTGGTATGTCCACGTATAGAAAGGGGTATGACATTCACTGTTACATTTCAGTGCAGAACATCCTAAAATTGCCTTATAAGTCAGCCAACTGAACAGCTATTATATTATTGCACTTGTGACTTTTGAGCACAGTATCATCCAAGGATTTGAGGATTTGACCCATTTTTTTCAATAGGGATCCAGAAAAACGATTTGTTGAGAAAATTGTGTGTTATCCAAACAATCTTGTCAGTAACTTGTAGTAAAATTCAGGTTCTCAAAGATATGAATGCACTTTTATATAAAAATTAACATGTTTGTGCCAAGCAGAATGTCTTCATGTGCCACGCTCTGCCACATGTGCTTAGAGTTGCCTATCCTTGGTATTGTCATTCTAGTATTCCCATCTAGCAAAATATTTTGGTTTTGATTGGCAGAAAATCAACTTGAATATAAACCTTCCTGGAAGAGCTGCATTTTAATAAGATGGATAATGAGAAGAGTCTTGACTTATTTTTGTTTGTTCTGAGTTTGGATCACTCTCTGGTACTCCTGTAGTCTCCTGTATCAGTCTTTGGCCTTGTACAGACATTTAGTTTCTCCTGGGAGAGTTGTTGCATTCCCAGGAGAAACCATAAGTGTACAGAAGTTCAGGAATTTTCTCCCAGAATAAAAAATGACCGCTCCAGGAGAAAAATAACCTGGGAACATCCAAAGTTATATCTCTCCCAGGCAAATGTTTGTCCATGCCATTGCTTCTCTCAGGAGAGTATATAGTCTTTGAACATCCCCTCCTTGCCCCCTTCCCCCATGGGAGGTAGCATGTGGACTTTGCTGCTTCAAGTGGGAGCAGAACATGTTACTTTCACAACCCCCATATTATGGTGGAGGGAAACATTGGGTTAGTTAATCAGGGCTGCCCAGTGCACTACTGCCATCTATCACTAGGCAGATTAAGGGAGGCTGCAGAGAATGTTGAGATATATGCACAGGAGGCCTTCCTGGCTGCGGTGTCAGCACTGAAAGCTCTCCAGTCTTCAGAGCCTCGGTATTTTAATGTCTGTAAATGTGGCTCTAGGCAAGTTTATTTGCTAGGAGAACAAATGTACAAGAATTCTCCCAGGTTATTTGAATGTCTGTATGCAGCTTCTTAACTGTTGACAGTTGGCACTCTTGCCTACTGAAAGTTTGCTCTTTAACTTGTGGTTTTCTTATTGTGGCTTATATAAAAGTCTGATTGCCTTGGATACTATTGCTACTAAGAAATGATCAGGAACTTTTGCCATTAAGGCAGTTGATTATTTCCTCTTTAAGAAAAGAAAGAGAGGATTCAAACCTAATCACAGACACACAAGCTATCTTTGTATACAGTTTTTTACAATTGGTACAGAAGGTAGCTTTGAACAAAAAATGTTCTTTAAACAGGCTGTCTGCTTGGTAAGTCAACATCTGTACAGAGTTCTCCCTTAGCACTATTCAGCTCCACAAAGCATTGTGTAGTTTGGGATGTAGGCTGTGCCTAGTAGTTCTGTCAGGATGCATTCTGAAAATTCAAAGGAGTTAAAATGTTTCCTTGAGGCAAGTCCATCAGCAAGCAATTGTTATTTGCAAATGGCAGGATTCAAAGGGAAACCTTGCCCTTGGATGGGGATAAGTGCTTGTCTTGGAAACCTTAAGGTTTGAAATTTCCAGATGCAGCCTTAGAGACTGTGGGTCTGTGTAAGTCTTAGAACGTTGCTGAGCTTGTTCTGCAGGAAACTAACTGGTTTGATCAAAAACTGTGCCTAGGAAACCTGTTATGTTAAAAAATAACACAGAATCTCATTTGATTAAAATTTTAACTACAGAAAGAAAGCATAGTACTTCCATTTCACAAAGTGTGGAGTCTTTAGTCAATATCTCTGACCTCCACTGATATCCTTAGAGTAGTGGTTTTCAATCTTTTTCATTTGTGGGCCCCTAAAAGAATATGAATGGAGGTGAAGACCCCTTTGGAAATTTCAAATGGAGATGCAGACCCCTTTGAATTGTAAGTGTGCATATTAACATACTTTTGATTGATCATAGTCATCCTTCAAGGACCGCTTGGACGTAGTCTGATGACCCCCAGGGGTCTGTGGACCACAAGTTGCAAACCACTGCCTTAGACCAATATAACTGGCAGGAGGGGGCAGCCTAATGCACCATCTGTGATTAAGGGTATACCCTCTATACTTATATTAAAATAACCTTAAAATACTGGAAGTTGACCATGCTGTTCTCTCATTCTAGTCACCTGATCACACTCACATTCACACACAATTTTAGGAAGTTCTACAACTTTCCATTCCTCTTTGACTATGGAAGAGAAGGAGCCAGGTGCCACCTCAAAGAAGTGCAAAAAAAAACAAGTGGGGAAAGTGCAAAGGTATGTGGGCCTCCCAGGACATGAACCTACATGGAGTTACACATATCACCAGAAGTGTGCAAGCAAGTGTCCTACCCTAATTATATAATATAATTATATTCTGTATCTATATATAAAGTCCCCCGGGTAGCACACTTGCTGTCTTTCTTTGATGTGTGTAACTCCATGTAGGCTCAGCCCCTGAGAGGTCCACATACCACTATATATAATGTGAAATATATCTGTGTAAATGTATCTATATTTATATATATAAATATATGTATTAATATTTATGTGCATGTATATGTATATACATACATGTGTATATATACATATTGCACATGCACATACCTTATTTACTCAAATATAATACCTTGAACCCCCATAAGATTCTATTTATGGAAAATATATAAATTTATAAATTTGTAAATTTATAAATGGAGGTTTGCCTAGAATTTTTCCACCTCACTGCTACAGCAGGGAAAATAAATCTGGGGGTCAGGTTGCCCTCTGCCCCCCCATAACTTCTTTCTCTTGCAGTCTCTTTCCCCCCTCCTTATTATCCCTAAGCACATAGAAGTAAGCAGCAAATTTGAAAACACTGTTGTTGAAATAAACATACCTTTAGTAATTTATATGTAGTACCCATAGATCTAGTTTATCCAGAATTGATGCATTTTAACTTTTTCAAACTCTTGCAAGTTTTAGCACAGGTATGCCAAAGAAACACTTTGAAGTAGCACCTTTGAACCTACTAATTTATAGCACAAACTATATATGAAATTAGTCCAAAGTAAAGATGCTTATGATTTATCATATAGTTCATTGGGCTGGGCCCCACCAGAGCCAACAATGGTGACCCCACAGCACAGCACTGCTCACTATGTGCGTGTACTCCAGATACCCCACCACAAACCATCCACTTGCTAATTAGGCCCCTACTCATGACTGTATCAGAATATTCTTGTCACGAGTCCTGGGATCCTCCAAAAATGTATAGGCATGTGCATGGTAACTTGGTCTGGCTGTACCTCATGGAGGACAGGGAAACATTAATCGTATGTGAGCAGGCTGAGAGATGGGGTGACAGGGGGATTCTGGATGAACTGCTTGGGGCCCTGTTTCATGTTTGTCAGACATGTAAGGGTGGTGAAGAACCAGGAATCATTGGAAATGGTGAAGAAAGGTACTGCTCAATTGTGGGAGTGAAGAGGAAGTCAAAATATATTCAATGTAGTGGCTCACCATGACTTGAAAAATAGTTGGTGAGGAGGGGGGACTGCACTTAACGGGTACTAACGGGTAGCTATATAACTTATTCAAATGTGCTGCACTAACCTTTTCTTGTGGTAGGTTCCTTTCTATATGCTTGCCCAACAACATGGGCCATGTGTTGTATAGTCATGCTCAGTGTTGGCTGCATTTAATCAACTTCATAGTTTGTTTCTATTATTGAGCATGTATTGCTTTTGGCACCAGTTTAATAGGCAATGTATTTAATGAGGTTTCCTTTTATTCAGATGTAACACAAAGGGGCTTCCCCCACAATGCTGACTGGAGATAAAAACCACATCTTGTATTTGAGTAAATATAGTATATTGCACACGTGTGTACACACACACATAATATGCTATATGTACATATGCTATATATAATATGCTATACACATACATGTATATTTTCATATAAAATATACAAATATATATTTTCAAAAGTCATAACGTCTATGGTTACAGTGGGAGTTCTATTCAGTCTCTAAGTTTGAGCTGCTGGGATGTTGCTTCTTGCTGAACAGAGTTCCATGGGATGGTATTCTCCAGACATAAATTTATGGGACTCTATTGACTTCAGCAGAACTTTACAAATGTATTTCAATGCACTTTGGCCTTTAATATTTCAGGTAGCTCTGAAAAAGTTAACATTATTGTAGCTGAATATTTCATTTCAGATAATATGTTTCCATATATTTTCATGAGCTCTCTCTTTCAGCTATTTCTCTAGCTTTCCTTATAGTTATACTAAAATAACATATTGTTTGCTTCTTTATGTTTAATTTGGAGATTAAAGTGTTTTTTCAGTAAAACACATTTACCATATACTCCTTTATCTGTTCAGAAATACTTTGAATTAAGTAAATGAAAAAAATGAAAAAGTAATTATTTCTTCAGATGCTCCTTTTTTCAGAAACACTTCACTGATTGGAGTAATTAAAAAGAATGAGACTTACAAAGGAAGAAGATATGTTATTGATGCATGTGTATACTGACCATCTTTCAGTATTTTTCTTTTTTTAGTTCAAGTGTAGAAATTTAAAATTAAATCCCTAGACTTGAGTTCACAGGCTAACAAAAGTATTTAATAAGGCAAACTGAAGTGTTTTATTTTTTGTAACTACAAAGAGGTTTAAGTTCCAGTTTTGCTAGCAAGTTTCCTTTTGTGGGGTGTACTTTGCATTAGTTCTCCTGTAGAAGGTGAAGCAATAGCACAGAAAATGGTACAGTCTTTCAGTAAAGTTTACAGCAAAATGCCTTGTGGTTAGCTGAGTTGACTAAAAGCATACACAATATGCATGTGATGGTTGGGAAGATCAATTGCTTTGTTATCTTAGAGAACACAACACATAACAGTGGTAGTTACTCAATGCTGCATAGTAATAATAGTTCAAAAGGCTGAATGGAATTTAATATTTTCCCCATACTGTAACAAGAATCTGTGTTCTCATTATGATCAAACATTCCTTTATTTATAAATAATTCATCTTTCATATGGTTGACTTGGAGCATAAGTCCAGTTTAAAGTTAGTTAACCTGTCAAATGCTTTTGAGGAAAGGGAATGTATCTCTGCAATGTCACCGTCAAATGTGTACAGAGGGCAGAGTGTTGTTATGTGGTCCATAGTTTGATCAGGGTTGCCACAGTCTAATAACTTAACAATCGTTATTTATTAGCAGTGTTCCATGGTATGTGAAAACTCTGGAAATGAAAAATATTTGTTACAATTTGCAGTAGTGTTGTGATTTTTTTAAAAAGCACCTTACAAATATATA
>NW_017729032.1:173931260-173931971 GCF_001723915.1 Gavialis gangeticus
CAGTCTAATAACTTAACAATCGTTATTTATTAGCAGTGTTCCATGGTATGTGAAAACTCTGGAAATGAAAAATATTTGTTACAATTTGCAGTAGTGTTGTGATTTTTTTAAAAAGCACCTTACAAATATATAGATTTGGACTGCTTTTTCAAAGGCTTGTTAATCAAAGGTTGGTTAACTGGTTAATCTTGTCTTAAGTAGTGATCTAGCCACATGCTTATTTTATTATTGTTGTGATAAAACCAGAAATAAATGACAAAGGTATTATATAAAATATGTGTAATAACTTTGTAGCTGGTTTCTTTTGCACCTTTAATTGAACTAGTGACTAGTGTTCCCTGGCTTCAGGGGACACATCTATGGGTAGCCCAGTTAGCTCCCTGGATGATGGAGCCCCCAGCTGCTGGAGTGCAAGGTGCTCTGCCCATGGCTGAGGGCTCTGATCACTGACAGGGCTCCCAGGCATGGGGACTGCACCATTTGCCTGTGCAGCTGGGAGCCATATCAGTGATTGGAGCTCCCAACTATAGAGGTATACCACGTGTGTCCATATCTGCCAGCCCTATCAGTTATCACAGGTTTTAACCATAAGGGCACATAGGCTGCTAGCAGATGTGAAAAAAAACAAACAGCACTTTACTGGAAGAAGCAGCGCATTAAGTTTCACCCAGCTCTGCAGCATCTGTATAGATCAGGCGCTTCAGCAGGGCT
>NW_017729032.1:173931982-173934222 GCF_001723915.1 Gavialis gangeticus
CTGCAGCATCTGTATAGATCAGGCGCTTCAGCAGGGCTTTTTGGCACTTTTATCTAATAGCTTATTCAATATGTTGTTAGTTAAGCACTTCTTTCCCCCCTCCCTCCCTACATCTGCAAGCAGCCATAGTGTTCCCCTAGGGCTGGGAGTTCCCATCAAATGATAGGGTTCCCAGCCACGGTGCTAGGGGGAGCCTGAATTGACGATCCTGAGCTCCCCCGCATCAGCAATACGGCATGACAGGATCTGATACATGGCCCCACAATCATGCCTCCTGCCATGCATGAGTGGCATGGCAGGAAGCTTGATTGTGGGGATCCCACAGTGGATCTCATTGCACCTTCTTTCTAACATCTGTTATTGGCTAAAAAGTACAAATGTTTGGTATGTACAAATGAAGAAGGTGAATTGCACATGGCAAAAGGTGCACTACTTTGTATAGCAAATTCCCCTATAGACAGAGGGCTAGATAATTAAAGGAAAGATATAAAAATAGATATATAAAAGCTAAAAATAGCTTTATAGATATATAAAAGCTAAAATAAGGAAGGGACATAATAAAGGGAGTGATACAAAAATAGGCTAATGCATTCAGTGATGCACAACCAAAAGGCAGTACTTTCAATTTTACTTCATTACAACATTCTAGCTATAAAGAATGCATTCCAATTTTATTTGAATATACTAAACTCTAGGACACTGAAGGTATAATATACATCTACTATTCATAATTTGGTTTAGTTATTTTTGTCTTATTGTAATGCTGCAAATAGTTCAAATTTAATGACCCAGACATTCTGAAAAGCCATTTTTTTGTGGGGAAGTGGGTATGGCTGAATGGATGTGAAAGACTTTTTGGAATTTTGATGTATACAGTTTACTTTGTCAGATGCTATGAAAGGAGCGTCAAAGAGCAGGCTGTCAAAAGTAGTGATTTAAATTTTAAAAATGGCGAACGAAGGAAGCAGGAAGAGAGGGCAGTGCTGAGAGATGTGGAGGTGGTTGGAGAGAACAGTAAACTCAGAAACCAAAAAACTAATCCAGGCAATGGGATAAGAATATGTAATCCCTGTTAAAGACCATACTTATTCCATAATTTCAAGTTTAAATTAATTTTTAATATTCTGTTGTTTAAGAATTGCTTTTCTGAGGTCAGCAATGGAATATCTGGGGAAGTTGCAGGTTGGAGTGTTTTATCCCAGCTTTTTGTGTATTTCTGGACTTGACATCAGCTCAGTGTTCATCCATTCTGCCATGTAGGGATCATCCCATTTTTCCAATACATGCAGTGGAGGGGCACTGTGAGCAGGTGATGGTATATATGATGTTGGTAGAGAAGCAGGGGAATGAACCTAGGATATGATAATCTGTGTTGTTTGGTCCAGTGATGATGTGGTTTGTGGTGATGAGGGTGCACAGCTGGCATCTGGGTCATTGCAAGGTCAGGTGCCTTGGTGAGAATTGGAGTTAGGGATCCTGTTGCTGGTGAGACACTGTTTGAAGTTGCAGGGCCATCTGTAAGCCAGGATAAATTTGTGCTTATGTGTCTTTGATTCAGTTAGTCTATAAGGAGCACCTCTACCTTGTCTGATAAGTGTCAGTTTGAAAGAGTTTTGTGGGCAAAATTGCTTGTCTTACTTTGTAAATTAATATTTGAAACTCAAATCCCAACATCTCGAGGATGGCTAAGATGTTTCCCATATGCAAGGTTACCTTGACCAGAAAACTGGAGCTACCATTCATCATGGACATTTTTCAGCCTTTCCTGTTAACCATCCTTACATACTTACTGCCATTATTAGTTAGCTTTCCTGGTGGGCACAGCCCTGCAATTATACCTCCTTTAATTTCAGTAAAGGGTTCCACTCTAGTCCTGGGTGCTGTGACACTTAATGCTTTTGTACTACTCCCAATCACACTCCACCATGTCAATCGTGGCCCAAATGTGTATTATTTACTGTCACTTTAGAAGTACAGCATAAATTCAAGCCACTTTTCCTTACCTGTGTGCTATTGAAATATTACCATAAAATAAAGATGAAAAGATAATGATGCATTTAGTGAAATCATAATGAAATATTGCTTATTTCTAATTAAAGCTCTGTTGCTGCTTAATTTCATGTCTGAGTTTACTGACTCCAGTGAAAACCATGGGATGCCTGTATGCTCTGTAATAGCTTGTCATCTATTTTATGTCAGTATTCTTGGGGTCCCTGTGTACCTTTTTTTTTTTTTTTTTT
>NW_017729032.1:173934233-173958774 GCF_001723915.1 Gavialis gangeticus
TCCTTTTTTTTTTTTTTTTTTAAGAATGTGACAAAAATGAGTGTATGGAACATTCAACAAAGCCTCATATTTTAATGCAGTAAAATTGATCTATTTTCTAACCAACAACCCAGAACAGAATCATTCCTTTGCTCACTATGGGAACATCAGCCTCTCTATTTGTCATTACTTAGTCATTCATGCTTTACTACCTCTCCACATTAGGAACTGATATTAAAGAAACAAAGTATTATTTTTCCTCACCAGTAACTTCTATAATGAAGTCCTGTATTTCTTTAAATAAACATTGCTGTAATTTATTAAGTACTGTATATAATTACAGCTAAATCACAATTGTCCAGGCAAACGAGCAAAGTATACTTTGTAGACAGCCTTACTTTTTTCAGTGACTTTTTACGTAAAGTTCAGTAACTTGCAGTGGGTTTGTCACAATAAACTGATGAGGTTTCACTGCAAATATTTCACATTAAAAGGTAAAAAAACAAACAGGGAGACCTACTTTATACTGTACTATGATATCCTGGAAGTACAACATGCAGTAGTAACATCTGTTTTAAATCTGGTATGTTTAAATATAGCGTTATACTTAGAGTTAAAAAAATAGATTTCACACATACATACTCACACATGCAAAGTTAGCATTGCAGCATTAAATAGGTTAAATAGCTTGGAGGGTGGTTAGGTGAAGATGAGAAGCAGGGTGAGAGGACTGGCAGCTAGAGAATAAGGCTAAGTACAGATTTAAAAAAACGCAAGGCAGGATCAGTCCAATCTACATGGGCTTCTCTAAGCTGCGTAGTTTGGACTAGGACTGAAAAGAACATACATTCACCCCTTGGTGTGGGGAGGCAGACAGATACTTGTGCTGGCTGAGGCCAGAAGACTGGGGGCACTCCTGCACACCTTCCAGTGTGCCAAATATTGCTGAGTACATGCCCCAATCCTCTCCTGTCAACAACAAATCTCTCCACAGCCCCACCGCACTGAGAGGGGGGGATCTGTGAAAAAAAGGGGGGTGCAGAGGCCCCTGCTGTGTGGACTCACCCCCTCCAGACCCAGCCAGAGCAATATCCAGACACTTCTCATATGCATTGTTGTCTACCAAGTCTTTTCCTACAGTTTGGATATGATCAAAGAAGTTGCTTTTCAGGATGGATGTAATATGGAAAATTTCTATATCAGGCTCAGATACCAATTTCCAAACTACTTCAGTGATGGTTGAAAGGTCAGGATCAAAACTTTGGTATGTGAAGCTGAGTTTAAAAAAAATTAAAAAATTAAATACTAACAAAACAGTTTGGAAAATAGTTTGTCATCTTTTTTATTATGCTTTTACAATGTCAGTTTCATGAACGACCTCACTCTTCTTGGTGACAAGTGAGTCTTATGCTCTGGACTGTCATATAGTACTGCTTAGCTGAGCAAAATGAGTGCAATTTTCTTGTAACATAAAAATGTTCTAGCACCTATATTTCATCCTTTTTTTTTTTGCATTCAGAGAATAATAGCATATGCATAGAGTGCAGTGGAGGAAAATGTTGCTTAAAAATGAAAACAGTTTTTAGCATAGTACTGACTGTGTATATAGCTTCTTAGTTCTTTTTTTGTTTGTTTATGCTCCAAGGACTATTAAAATCTGTGTTCCTCATATTTATGGTCAAGAGCCAGTGTGGAGGTTAATCACTGAAAAAATAATTAAACTGCAATTACTTCATGGCAATGAACCAGGGTATCAGCAGTCTTCTGCTTCAGTGTGCTGTATTATTTGAGGACTTCACTGATACAATTTAAGTATGGAAGAAATCAAAGCTCCTATGCTGGTGGATAAGGTCAGGGGACTTACATGGCTAGAGATAGTCTTAGCTTGGGAAGGGTAGAAATCAAGGAAATGACTCTTCCCCACTTTCCCTAGCAACTCCAAGAATTAATGGACTGGTTTTAATTTAAAAAAATGTCAGGAGGAGATATTTGGTAACCATGCATATGGCACCCTATTGGTGCTTTATAGATGGAGCTTCCAATCATGGAGGTATACCATGTGCACTCCCACTCAAGACAGCACTAGGATAGAAGCATGGATTTGTGGCCATCTTCATGCTATATTAAAAGCAGATTAAAGGTGCAGTGGAGGTCAGGAAGGAGTATAGTCATATGTTATAAAACTATGCTCAAATTAAACTGAATCACCTTCAGGGAAAGATAATAGTATCAATGGTGCATTGAATTGCAATGATTTGAATAACTAATTCAACTGAAAGGATGTGTCAGGTGCAGAGAATGTAACTTCCCAGATTAAAAAAGTAACTTACGTCCTTGCTACTGGGAAAATAAGTTTCATGGCCTCCTTAATGATCACAATTCATTAGACTTGAGCCTTGTGTCTAGGGGAAAAGCTGCATTCTGCATAACATTGTGCTGGGTTAGTGGTTGAGTACTGACTAACAAGGTTGCTGACTCTAGTTACAAAAATAATTAGCTTTGTTCACTTAAAGAGAAAAATGTAAGCCACCCAAGGGTATACTACTTATATAGAAAGGGAGTTCCCTTTTCTTTTTTTATTCTAATTCTTGGGTATTTTTGTGTCTTTTGAGAATTATGACTTCTCATAGAAATGAGACATAAGAAGTGATGCCTAGAAGCACAGAATCCACAACAGCTAGTTCATTTTTTTTTAGCTATGTGGTTTTGATTTCTATGTTCCTTGCTACCCCCAATTAAAATAAAACCAGCAGTCTGAAAAGGGTGCTACATTACAAATCACACAATCTCATGCATAATCTCTTATGTTTTTAAGGACTTAAAGGTATCTCTCTGCTCCATTTTAACCTTTAAACTGAATGTTTACTTAGACTTCTTTGAGAAAAATACTTCAACATCTGTTTTCAGATTTAGAAGGCTTTAAAACTAAAATTGCCATTAAATGACCATTTATAAATTGTGAAACTTGGAATATTGTTACATTTCAAAGTGACAAACCTTCAGATATATATTAGAATTCATAGTACATATACACCTGAGGCTTAAAACATTCTTAAATTAGTATTTTATCTTGATTTTAATTGTTGCTATAAGGCTGATTTTTAAGTTTTCCTAGCATGTAAAAGCCCCAGACACAGACCAAAACCCAAACTGTGATAAGTTCTGTACACCACAGAACTAAAACATAGTTCCTGCTTAAAAGACTGTCATTGTATAAATCCACTCTAAACTTTCAGAGGCCTTGCTATCTTTATTTTAAAAAGGTACAGTATCTGAAATTGACAGAAATATTTCTGGCCAAGGCTGAAAGATGTTGACAAAATCACGGGGCAGTTTTCTTAGTGTGTACATGTAGTCTTCCTGGCCTACACTCCTGTCATCAGTGGTGCACTGAATTGTAAACTTAAGTCATAGTATTTTCAAAACATGAAATAAAACAAGTCACTGTCTTTTGTTATGGGCTGCAGTTTGTTTTGGCCTGAAACTTGAGTTGCTGAAGTCCAAACTAATTTTTAAAGCAGTGGTTAAAGAATTGGTTCCTTACTTCATGATGGTGCTTAAGAAGAGGTTTCGGATACTGTCTGTTTTCCTGTTGTTGAAAAACAGATTAGTGTTTCAGAGGTTGAATTGCACATGGTTTTCAGGCCCATGACATGCATTCTGATGGGTGACAGCTTGTGCTGGCTATTGGGACTCCTCACTAACAAGCCAGTGTTTATGGTATGGGCTTATCGGGGAGACGGGAGTTGAACAAGTGGAGTAGCATTTGTTATCCTGTAAATGACTCACAAGGCAGTCTAGAACAGTGGTTCTCAACCTTTTTCCTACCAGGACCCATTTGCATAGATCAGTGGTATGTCCCGACCCACACCCCCTGGCCTTGCTGGTGCCTGACCCGCAGCCCCCTGCCTTCCTGGGCCATGCTGGTGTCCCTCACTCCCAACCTGCAGCCCCTTGTCCCCCTGCCCCCCAGCCCTGCTGGAAGGGTCCCCAGCTGCCCCTGTCCTGCTTGGGTCAGAGTGCAGTGGCTGCAGCAGCTCTGGTTCACGCGGGCGGCAGTGGAGCAAGTCTGGTCCCAGGACAGGCTGGAATGAGGAGGCAAGGTCTGTGGCTCCCTCCCTTCCCTGGGCTGGGGCTACCATACTGTGTCACACCACGCCAGGCAGCCCGATCATGGCCCCTCCCGCCCCCTGAGCAGTGTCTCCTGGTTGCCTCACCCCGGTGACTATGGGCACTGGTGCTGCCAGCCCAGTTATGCGGCTCTCTCCGTCCCATCCTCCGTGCCCCACTGGAAGGTGCAGGGGCCTGGCTGCCACCCCTCTGCCCTGCTGGTTTGACCCAAATCAGTTAAGTTTGATACTACATTCAACTAGGTTTATCCTAAACTGGTTTCAGCAATTTAGAAACTGGTTTATGTGCACTGAGCTTCTGTTCTGTTACAGGTTTTAACCAGTTTCTGATCACTTAAACCAGTTTATGTGTAATTTCTGTACCTAACCTAGGAGGGTAGTGAATCACTGGAACAGGTTACCTCCACCCTTCAAAGTTTTTAAGACCTGCATAGACAAGGCCGTGGCTGAAATGATTTAATTCAGGATGGTCCTGCTTTGAACAGGGGGTTGGACTAGATGACCTCCTGAGGTTCCTTCCATCCCTCATTTTTTATGATTTGATGACTCTGTATCTGCCCAATGAGCTGCAGGTTGCTGACATCTGATTTACACCATTTAGCAGGCCAGAATCTAACCTCAAATTTTACCTGTGTGACCCAGCTGTCTAATAAAGTGTACTAACTAAGGATGAAATTTGTTTCTATAATTGGAACATTGTTATCCAATTTCTATCCATGAGTCAGAAAATAATGTAGCCAAATTCTTCATGACTATTGGATTTGTCATATTGTATGAATAATAAGTAACAAAATCATTGGTTACTAAAATTGGCAGATATAACTCAATGCACATAGGAAGAGATCTGATAAGAGAACAAAAATTATAATATGCACCAAAATTTCTATTTTTTTTTTCTTTTGGATGCAAGAGACATTTTGCTATTGAAAATACAAAAATAGACAAATGTTATTGAAATGTAGAAAATGACTATGTTATGGACAGAAGTTATTTCAAGATATATATCTTATATGTCTTGTTTTTATAATTTGTATTAAATAATCTAGGACAAGTTATATTAGACCGTCATTTAAAAATAATTGGGAATAGCATTAGAAAAGCAAGATAATGCTTATTTGGATATACTGAGCAAAGGAAACTTATCAACACATGTTTAACATGCAAAAGCATTCATCTTCTTATGAAATTTTACTTATCAAATATTAGGTTAAACTTGACTTCTTTAATTTTTTAATAAACATTATAACATTTGGAATATCTATCATTGTTGCTTGATTGAAAATATAGTCTGAGATATTTAGGAAATGTTTGAAAATTGAATTTTTTTTGTACATTGTTTTAAGTTTCTTATCTTTTTCATTAATTCATTTGTGATATAGTCCATAACAGTGAAGGAATAGTCTTATACTACACGTGAGTTATGTTTATTAACATATGTGCATACTACACATGAGTTATGTTTATTAACATAAATCCTTAATTTTTTTTAAGGGTTGTTGCACCATGATTTATGAAATAGTGATCTGAAGTCACCTGTACAGTAGTCAGGGATGTAAAGGGATGCATAAAATTGTGACAAAACCACAATAGAACTTAGCAGTGAAATTCTGCCTGAAATTTCTTTCTGATTGGTTTCAGAGGTGACATGTGGTCAGTGAAGCAAAGAATCTGATATTGCTAAGTGCAGAGTGAGCATACGTGATCTGTCCATGGTGTTGATTTAGCGCCATACAATCAACTTCATGTTGATGCAAAAAGGATTTCTGGGAAGTTATTGTTTTGTCTTTGCAGCATGAATAGAATACTTTACTTTAAAATATATCATCAAAAAAATACCTTCTTGTCTTATGAACACTCTATTTTCTCTTTGCAAAGTTGGACTATCAAAACTAGTGTCTGGGATTTCTTTTTATATTTTGCTTTTTAATTTTCTGTAACATTTTAAACTCATAATTACAGGTTGAATTTTCTGAATCATTTTGGGTAGTGAAAGAAAGAAGTATTAGTTCTGTGGAATTTGAAATGCCTAGAATATGACCTCAGCATGATTATCAAATGAGCTTCACTTGATTAATATAATCACAATATGTAATCAGGGACTTGGTAACAATTAGCTGATGAACTACTTAAGCACATCAGAATTTTTAAAGCATTTCTGTAAAAATCTCATAGTTCTCTTAAAGGGATTTTCAAAAGGAAAAAAATGTAGATTTGACCCTATTATTCAATTTTATGAGAATCTGATTCATAATCTTTAATGGATAGGAGCTGAACACTCCTGATAATGATTTTCTTTCTTCAAGATATACTGAACCAGAAAATTGTTTTGTAATTTTGGTATTTGAATGAAATTTTGATTGAAATCTGTTATAACTAGCTCACTACACTCACAGAAGATGCGTGTACGAAGTACACCCCTTGTACACATGGTATGTTGTGCTGTTACATAGTAAAACGCACATGCTCAAGCCCAAAGAAAAATTCTTTTTAAAATGGGAATCTGAGCCACAAGATGCTAATTCTACTGGTACATACTACATATAATATCATTTGCTGTTTTTAGTACTTAGCAGCAATTTAAAGAATCTAAAAGGTAACTGAAAAGCAAAATACACAGGTATTTTTGTTTGTTTGTGTGATTTTATTTTTATATGTACCTCAGGACTTTAATGGAATCTCCATCTTTCCTGTAGATATGTTTCAAATTAATTGCATGCTTGCAAAAATTGAAGTTTTCAAGGTGTTCAGACAGGGTTTCATCCCAAATTAGAAATTTGCATTCCGTGGAGGCCACTAGACCCCTTGTACAGTGAGTGATTTTTGATCTTGTTCTGTTATACTCCTCAGGCAGTTTATTGGCCAGTTTGCGTTTAGGGGGTAAAGGATGTTGAGAACTATCTTCCCCTTGATTTATATTTCAAGGCCTTACGGTTTCACTGGAAGGCAGGGTAGCATAGGAAGCCTTAGTAGATTTTCCTCCTATCCTCTTCATGACTCGGTGGGACAGAGAATGAGTACTGTCCTTGCATTGTCAATGAACATTCTCATCCTTGCTGGTCAGTTCCTACAGAGTATTTATCTCCATCCCCCTGTTGGATGAGAGAATCTCTGTGTTAACTGGTTACATAGTGAACAAAACAGCATTTTATCTTGCAACATTTTAAAATTTTCTCTTCCTCACACACATGAGTATACTGGAACATTTTTGCTCCTTGACAAAAATGAAATTACAGTTCTGCATCAGGGGTGTAATAAGCATCAACAGAGACAAGAAGGAAATTGCAAAGAAGCGAAATGGGGTTTTTTTGCATCATTAAATGCCACAAAGCATGATGGGGAAAATGGAGAAATATAGACCCTGGAGCTATATTTTGCAGGTTGTGAAGTGAAAGCAGCCATGGAAAGAGAAGTTTTTACACCAAAAAAAGGAAATGGAATGAGTTAAACTATTATATTTGGATGAATACCATGTGGACCTGGTGACTTATTGCAGATCCTGAAGACCAAAATAAATGAGCTTCTAACTAAATATACAGCATTTTCTTATATACCCTCCTCCCCCTCCCACCCAAATAAGACATGCACAGTGTTTTTGGAAGGCAGAATGTAGGGAAACATTTTTTCGGAGTCTTGGCCAATGGAGCAAGTCTTTCTGAAACAGAGTGGTGTACAAGCAAATATGGTATAATTTATCACTAAAGTGTGGCTAAGATACTAGAGGACTAGATTTAGTGATCCAGCTCATGGTGATCCAGATCCTGCTTCAGTACCATGAAAAATAATTGATAAAATAGTAAGAAAAATGTTATAAAGTCTACATAATTATAAATTGATTGTAGCAGATCAGCAGAGAGGTAGTAACACTTCTCTATATTGTCCAAATTCAGAAAGAGCAAAGGGATGATCAGAAAGACACATGACATATAATATTTAGATTTTCAGTTTCTTGGGACAGTAAAGGATAGGCAGCAGACTCATCCATAAATGCTGAATTATTTGTAACAACTAGGAAAATGATCTAAATAATGTTTAGGCAGTTCAATGAAGATGGGGAAAAATGGATATGGACAGACAGATGGATATGGTGAAGAAAGTAAGTCCTTATATTTGAGTCAAGAAGGAACTAGAGGAGTGAAAATGTGATGTAAAGGTACAGTACATTCTTTTTAGAATACTATGCTACGCTTTTGTCAGCTCATCTAAAATATGTATAGAACAGACACAAAAACAGTTTCAAGACATTATCTCTATCTCTAGATGTTGATGTAGATGTAGATGGGATTCCATAAGAGGGGATACTGAATATTGAAGCCATTTCAGATATTTGCAGCAAAACCAAAGTTATGCAATACTTATCTGTTTTCACAATTTCCTCACAAACTTGAGTCTTAATTCTAGTTTGATGAGAAAACTGCAAGTATTTCTGTTCAACAATGTCCAACTTACTTGAGTCAAAACCTTGTATTTTGCAAGGTTTTATATTAAAACCAAGGAAAATTCAGTGGTTTTGAGTGAAATCTATGAAACTGGATTTGGAAGAAAAAAAAATCTAAGCTTTGTGGAGGAAGGGGTGAGATGACCCCACCCAGATGAAAAAAAATATTTTCTTGTCTCTTTGCTAAGTGAAACTGTAGAGTTTCATGTGACTTTACTATTCTGGTACTATGCTGACCTGAACTGTTTGGAAAGGAAAGAACAGTAGGAAATATGAGGACTATAAAAATATCATTTTGAATGATTCTGGAATTCATCCTCAGATAAATGTGCAATTTATAGCAACTTAAAATAAATTAATTTATGGTGAAAAATTCTTATGATCTACAAGAGGGGATATATTACAGCCTGTGGGCCAGATCCAGCCTGTGGAGATGCTACATCCAGCCCACTGAGCTACTGGTAATGGGGAGTAAGGCATGGCTAGAGGGGGCCTGGTCTACTGAAAAATCCAGGGCCTTCAGCCATTAGGGGACATGGCCATCAGCAACAGGAGAGTGAGTTAGAGCTGTACCAACAACTTTGCTGGTCCTCACTGCCCTTTGCTGTACTGCTGCTTGTCCCACTGCAGCTGCTGCCATCCCCACAATCATCCCTACTGCAGCCACCTCCCTTCCTGCCACCATCCTTGTTGTTCCCACTGCCACCAGCCTCTGCCCAGGGCTGGGTCCATCCCAGCTCAGGGGGCCTTGCACGCAGGAGCTGATCAGAAGCACAGGACAAGTTTAATGCTCTGGAACCTAAACCATTTCTTGTATGGTATCTGTTTTATAAGAAGGAGAGCTTAGCTTTCGATACAGATTGGTGCAGAATTCTTCTTTTTTGTATCCTTGTAAGTCACATAAGCTGCCAAAGTGTTGACAGTGTTTCCTGATTCTGCTCAATTGGCAATGCATATTAGACTTAAAGGAAATCAAATTAAATTAGAGGAATAGTGTAGTTCTCCTTAGGTGGAACTAAATCCATCATTTGATAACTATAGTGACAGTATGGATGATGACTAGTATATGAATGACAGTAATTTAATTGTATTTGTTTTATCACAGCCTTTTCTCTAATATTAACTGACACCGTGTATTTGTTTACAGGTTTCCCATTCTGTTTTGCCATTCACATATGCACAGTTGAGGATTTGCTCTGAGAAATTCATTTTCAGTTTGCTTCTGTAAAGAGTTTTTTTCTGTTGTGCTTTGTCTTCTGTTTTTAATAACACTTTCTAAAAATGACTCATTTTATGTTCGTATGCGTGGTGCAAAACTGCAATTAAATAAAAACCAAATATACTGAGAATTCAAATATAGTTGGTCAAAAGGCATCAAATCTCAGCAATGCATTTCTTTTTAACATACAAATCACTCTTGGAAGTAATTGTCACTGGGTGTTAGTGGTAAGAAGATTAGTGAAATCTAAAAAAAGGGATTAAATGTTTGTATGTAAAAGAATATCTGCACTTCCATTGGCTACACCATTCCTCCCTGCTTGGCTGCATTCACCAGGTACAGATATTACGCTTTTACCAATATAAGTGATCAGCTAGAGTGAAAATTATGAGAATGTTAATTCTCTTCAGTGTGCCTAAATTAGTAGTCATTAGATGACTTCCAACCAGAGTTGTCCTTAGGGAAATGGCACTCTGGGCAAACCTGTATTTTGGTGCCCCACTCCTGGTGCCTGCCCCCACCCTGCTCCTCCCTCCCCAGCAATCCCTGCCCAGGGCAGCAGCACTGCTGCAGGCAGAGGCAAGCAGGCGGGGGGATGGGGTGCAGTCTGGCATGGAGGAAGAGTTACATGGTACCAGGCAGACAGACACCACCACTGCTGCCCACACTGCTCAGCCAGGCTTCCCAGAGAGAGAGAGAGAGAGAGAGTGTGTGTGTGTGTGTGTGTGTGTGTGGCACCTCCTGACCACAGTGCCTTGCGTGGTTGCCCAGACTGCCCACCGTTAAAGCCAGCTCTGCTTCTCTCAGACCCATGTCATATGCTTTCTCACATGTGTGTACTGTGGAAGATGTAATGTATTGTGATGTAAGTGCCCCTGTGGTTGCCCTGCCTGGTATAAGATGGGAGAATAGGTGTGCCAGTGAGCTCTTATAGTGCATTAAGTCCAAGATTCCACTAACTAGCAAAAGATGAGAAATCTGTTTTGCTAGCTGGAACAGTTCAGTCTAAAGCTGTTTGTTTTAGTTTCTTTAATGTGCATATTCGTAACACGAAAGTAATAAAAGCCTAAAATTTACAAAATTTGGCTGAATATAATGCATTTGCAATGTGCTCATCTATTTTGCCTTTCATGGAATACTGTATAGATTGATGGAAGGAATGTAACTGATTTCTCTACAATGGTCTTCATATGCATAATATTTTCAATTTTATTCTTTCACAAAATCTACCTGCTGCAAATCTGTGCAGCTCTTTAGTCCTGGCTTTGAGTTGGCCTTCTTCAGTAGAGAATTTCTCTTTGTGTGATGACTCTTTCCTTTAACATATCAAAACCAAAGACAACATGGCACCATATTACATAAAAATATTTTTTCAGCTGGAATATTTCAGGTTTTATTGCTGTGCCAAAAAAGCCTATTTTCAACAAAACTAGAAGAAAAATGGGCATGTATGCTTCTGTCCTGAAGAAAGCCTGATAATGGAAATACTGAATATAGAATGTAGTCATTATGAAACCATTAAGCTTTAGGGGCCAAATTAGTAATCTTAACAATGACTGGTATCAGGCCTAATATGAGCTGAATTGCTCCTAATTTTTAAGGGGCTTTTTGTTCAATTTAAAATTCTCTTTGGCTCTTACTTGGTCCTGGATTGTCTTCTCTTGCTGATTATGGAATGGTATTCCCAGATTTCTCTCCAGTGTATGCATATATACCTGCTGTGTTTAATATTTTTTTCACTTTAGTAATATAAATGATTATTGTGAAATAAAAATCTGTCTGAACTGTGAATATTTAAAAAACTACAGAGCAATCCTTCTCAACGATGAAACAATCCTTCCATTGAAGTCAGGCTTTCTCAGGTGAGGGACAGACATGCTGCTAAAGCCAGAGGGATCATACTAGGATTGAATGTAGTACGGCACAATAATAAAGGGATATTCAGAATTGTCACAATAGATTCAATATTATTGGGGAACAGCAAGCAGAATTTTAAGTGTCCTTTTTGACTTCTCTATGTCTGATCCCCAAATAAGAGATTCTGTTTTACTATAAACAGCCTGTTTTATCTAGGTTTGGGAATTTAATCCGTGACCAGAGTTCAATAATCACTATGTCTGATCTGGTTCCAAGAGAAGGACTACAGAAACTTGAGAAGATTGTATGCAAATTAGAGTGAGTTTTTTGGCTAAGTGGAGGATTGGTGTGAATTGGAACAGAAAGGACTAAGTTTTTTTAAAAAAATTGCACAAATCAATCTCTTTTATAGAAAATAATGGCATTGTTAATATGGAAAGAGAGGTAAGCAAGGTTAAGGTAGGAGCTGAGGGTGGGTTGAAGGTTCTGAATGAAATGTCAAGTGGTACTAGACTTTGCTGATGAGTTCCATGAATAGTGAGTAGAAAGTGTCTACTTACAATTTAAAGAACGTTGTATTTGGTTCACACATCCTTGCATGGGTAGGCATTCATATGTTGTATTATCTAAGCATAATCTTTAAAACTTCTCTTCCACCATCCCAAAATCACAAGATCAAATTAAATATCACAAAACTGTACAAATATGCTGTTATAACCTTGGTTATCTCCCCTTGTATGTGGTTACCAATCTTCTATTTTGGGCCCAACTTTGGGTCCTGCATGCTCCTAGCCAGCTGGGTCTGATCGGCGTCCAGATGCTATGTCTAGTATGTGCTTTTTTGTATGTCTAAAGGAGACTGTCCTATGATGTACTGCAGTCTACACATGATTTACTCCCGGATGCTCCCTCTCCCCTCACGGAGAAGGAAGAAAGTAAAGATGTCTGGCCATAGGAGGCTGCCTCCTAAAGGAAAACAGATTGTACGAATACAAGATGAAAAGGCACCATATGGAATAAAAATATATATATATTTGTTTTCAGCTGAAGTAGTTTGGTTTTGAGGTTGTTTTTGGCCAAAAACATTAATATTTTCAGCACTTAAAAAAACCTAACATTTTCTCATGGAACCATATTTATTCTAATTTCCTCCAATTCAGGTGTCAAAGATATTTTCCAAGGCTCTGCTGAAAACAAAGGCAGTTTTAGGGTAGGCAGTCAGAGTAGTTGTTCAGAACTCCTAGCCATGGTGGGTGGAATAGGCAAGTTATCAAATATGCAGGTGGGAGAAGGCAGGCACCTATGATCTTGGCCTCTTCTCTCCAAGTCTGATGTTAGCTGTTCCTATAAGCACCATTCATAGAGTCATAATTCAGGGACTGGAAGGGACCTCACAGGATCATCAGGTCCAGCCCCCCTGCTCTAAGGCAGGGAAGACTACTGGGGTCAGATGACCCCATGTTTAGGTTTCCCTGCACATTCAAGCATACTGGGAAAAGAGAAAGTGTGCAGTGTTGATAGTGTGTTCTTTGCAGCTTTGGTCACAAATTACATGCTCAGGCAGGATCTCTTTTTTCCCATAACAGCAGTAAAGCATGTTCAGATAAGATACCTTTTTAAAGAAAAGTACACAGGTTTCTCAGAATCATAAGTGGTCCTGTTGTGCGTTAAAGTGAAAACATAACAAATACCAAGATCAGACATGTCTGTAAAGCCAAAAGGATTTGCTACCATGGGGGTTTTGGAATAAGTCACTGATTTCATTTAATTCAGTCACTTTAAGTTTTTAATTTTTGAGCGTACTGTGTTGCACACTGAATCATAAATAAGACTTAACACAGAACATCTTCATTCCTGTTGGGTGATCATGATTTTTTTAAAGATTGATAGTATTTGCTAGGAGCTTTTTCTGGTATCTGAAAGAAAACAAAAATATCTCTAACAGAAAAAGGTTCTTTATTTTCTTTGGCCTTCAGGCAGTTCATGTAATGGGTGTTGTGGTATTGAGTAAATCATCTCCATCATTGCAAAAGAAGGTTTGGGTTAAGGAAAGAATCATATTGACAGTTTATTTTGCTTGCCACAAGCTTCCTGATAACATTTTACATTTGCAGCTGTTCTTAATGGCTAGGTATAGACATTCAAAAAGACCAAGGTGGAACTGATCTAAGTTGCGTGGTTTTCTGTAAGTGCCATAGTTTGATTGGGACTGAACAGAACACACATTCACGCTTTGGTAAGGGGGGCAAATCTTAGACCAGGTTCCATACCATTTTTAAACGAGTTTGTGCATGCCAAATTTCTGTTCTGTTATGGGTATAGTCTGGTTTCCGATCACTTATATTGGTAAAAGTGTAATATCTATACCTGGTGAATGCAGCCAAGCAGGGAGGCATGCTCTAGTGGTCCCTGGCTTCTGGCTGGAGCCACTGCAGGCATGCAGCTACATTTTTGGAATCAAAAGTGAATGTGTGTTCATTTACTTATCAGTTCAACATACTCAAATTAGACTAACCTGAGAAGATTGAATTGATTCAGCCTTGGGCTTTTTGACTGTCTGTGCTTAGCTGTGGATTTGGTAGCAATGGTCTTTACTTATTTTACAGTGCAGGGAGGAGATCTATAATTGCGTGGGAGAAGGAGACTTTCTAGCAGTTCAACCATTTCTGTTTTGACCAGCTGGGCAGTTTCCTCTGCAGAGTTCTGCTTAGGGACTGTGGACAAAAATTGGACTGGATAAAGGACTGAGACTGTTAGGAAGAGAGTCAAGATTTGAGGCCACAAAGAATGTCAGCAGAATGATCCTGGATTGCCAGGACAAATCTCTACCACTTGAGCAACGGATGCTATTGTTTTCATGGTAAACATGAATCAGTCATTAGAAGAGAACTTGATCTGCTCCACCAGTGGCTTAAAAACCATCTTTTAGATGGTAAGATGACTCTGACCCCAGCTCTGTGAGGGCAGCAGGGTAGTCTCGTGGTTAGAGACAAGCTAGGCAAAAAAAAAAAAGATCTAGTACAAGCCTAAAACAAAAAGTTTTAAGCTTGGGTCTAATATTTTAGAGACCTTGGTTCTAATTTTTCCTTTGCTCAAAGTGAACTTTTGCAACCTGTTTGTTTATTTGCAAAATAGAGTGGGTAATACCCACCTATTTTTGTGATCAGTATTAAAAGGCTTTTAGTGTACAGAAATATAAATGTCAATCTGTGGGAATGAGGTGATTACACGTAGATCCTGTTTGAATGTGGAGTTTCCAGCAAAAATCCGAAAAGGACATCATAGCAGGGCAGAATAATACCTACTCCTAATTCAGTTAAAGGGACCTTCAGAATTGTCACATATCTAAATACAATATTTTTGTTGAAAAGCAAATCAGATTTTAAGTGTGCATCTTGACTGCTCTGTCTGATTCCCAGAGTTTCTGTTTTACTCTAGACAGCCTGCCTTCATAAATAGAGGTCACTGGTCTTGCAAAGTATTCCAGGATCATAATTCAGAGTGAGAAGAACATGTGATATATATTGTTATATGTACATTCTTTTAGTCTCCCTGTATCATGAGAAAGTTAAACAAGGAAGTTCATAAACAATAAAGTGGGAAAAGAAAGAGGTAGGACAGGGTCAAAATAACATCACACAGTTATTCAGCAACCATGTACCTGTGATGATTTTGGTCTGTTTTTAATTACTTTAATAATTTATTCAGTGAACATTTTACAGATCAAGGATAAATCTTGGTGGTATGTCACACATTTTGAATTACTTTCAGGAGTGAGAACTTGTTTTGCTCTGAAGCAGCCATTTTGTCTGCCAAGTTCATGCTTTCTTGCTTGTCATAATCAGAAAACCCCAAGGAAAGAATTAACATTAATTTTTTCTTGAGCCATAATGCAGCTGGTATAGTATACACTATATATGAAACATTGTAAATGTGCCTATTTTTACTGTACTTCAAAACTATGAGGCAAGGTTTTGATTTTAGAAAGTAAGGATATGTCAGTAATTTATGGTATAAGTTACAACTGTAAAAAGTTAGAGGAGGAGTTTATAGACTATTCTTAGGAAAAGAAGATTTTACGTCACAATTTATGCCTGACAAAATCTGTGCCAGCGTTTTTAAATCTGCTAGGTAGCTTTTGGTTTTCTGACTTGTTGAGCTTTAAGATTATTAAAAGTCAGAGGTCATACTTTTTAGAAGAAATTCTCTTAGCTGGATCCCCAGTTAAATATATATTATTACATACAATGGGATAATTAATCTTTTAGACAAGCAGATGATTTTTCTTGGTTGGCTGTTCAGAGTTTAGTTTTCAAAGCCTTCTGAAGTGACTCCCTTTGTTGAAAACAGAGCATCACTCCCTATCTGAATGTAAGCCAAAGGACAAGTTTGACTAGCTTTAGGACAGGGTTGACCACTGTCCATAAATTTATGGACAGTTCATAAAAAAGAGGGGAGGAAGGCTGCTGAAAGCTTTTGTCTATAAAGTCTGAGGGGAAAAATTCATCTCTGCAAATAAATAAATAAATAAAATAAGCCATGAGCTTGATTGAATATCCATTATCAGAATAAAGCTGGATGCAAGCATCGATGGATAGACAGAGCAGAGCAACACCACCTAGTGTCTGAGAGGGATTGCAGAACCTTTCGGCCACAGTTGTCTTTGGCTGCAGACAGAAGTGACAATTTTCACCCAATCTGGCCACAGAAACCAGTCTATAGTCATGACAGAGCAGAAATGCATGGCTGCAGACATCTTCAAAAACGATCAGTCAGGTAAAAATATGAACCCTCATTGCATGAGAGGTCAGATGAAGATGTTTCAGAACAGAGTGTCTTCTGTAACTTTTGTCTCCTACCTCCCAGCCTGTGGCTGTTTTCAGAATGGGAACGGGGAAAGGGAGCAGAGAGAGTTCAGTCTGGAGGTTTTTCAGCCCCCACTGCAGCATGGGGTGGATGGATTGGAGCCTGAGGTGGGGAGGCTCCAATCCACCCACTCCACCCTCCAGTGCTGGCTGAGGAACTCCAAGAATGAAGTCCCTTTGCACCCTTTCCCCCCTCCCATTCTGAAAACTTTGTATCCTGGAAGGGAGGAGAGGCCATTGCTAGGGGAAACTGGCTGCAGACTCGCAAGCAGCAGCTAGATTCCTCTCCTCTTCTGGAACCAACAGTGAACTTCTGTTTGATGCAGGGGATCGTTGTAACTCTGAAAGTTTCCTGCAAAGTGTTCTCAGTTAGAGTAGGGAGCTACACTTCTCTCTGATTTGTAGCCCGCAGGAGGCTCCGTATCCTCCCTCCCCCAGCCATGTACTGCCACTCTCTCTGCCTGTGCTTCCTATAATGACTGCATACCAAAGGTAGCCAGGGCTTGGTAGTCTGAGGCACTGAGTAGGACAGGGTGCAGTCAAGGTGGAGCTGCAGGGTGGTAGGGTCCATGCTGCAACAGGGGGAGCAGGGCCAGTGGAGGTAGGTTAGTGACAGACTAGACAGGGACAGGGTGGTGTGGGGTGTGGTCAGCGGTATCAGGGTGTGGGGTGAGCAGGGAACCTCTGGGGCAGTGTGGTGTAAAACCATTGCTACAGTTAAGCAAGATTGTGTTAAAAGTTGGTGTTAAACCCCTAAATTTGAAGTAACCCCTTTTATTGCTTTCCAGGGCCCAGCAGAAGGGTGACTATTACATTGTGTAAAACATATCAGTAAAAACATTTCGGTAAAACAGTTGGGTTGTCAGTAAAACTTTTGGCAGATTGTCAGTAACTCCCCCCTCAAAACCCTGAGTTGGCAGCTCTGCTTTAGGGGATAGACTGTGCCCCTAGCTAGAACACTTGAGGAGTACATTGCTCTATCCTGACCAAAATGTAGAAGCATTGCTGTGTTGGTAATGACATAGGGGTCTTCTTCAGTTATTGCTATGTCAGCATAGTGATTCACAAAAAAAAATAGCACACTTGTTACTATCTTCATAGAATTAAGTAGGAAGGATAATTTGCTTGCTGTCTTTTGAACTTCAAGCATTGAAATTGAGTTTTGTTTTTTAATGTTTTTGCTGAAAGCATACAATCATGTATAGACAATTCTTTTTATCCTTTATTAAAAATGTAATCAAGATAAATGTAAAGTTCATTAATATTTTGCAAGCAAGGAGACACTGATATGAACTAGGGCACAACCTTATTTTAAAATATGTAGCCTGTAGGTACAATCCTTTTTCTCAAATTCTACATGCTTTCATAGCATTCAGTGAGTAGTAAGATAATTTTTGTTGCTAATATAACAATTTTACCATTTTTGTTGTGATATAATACTTGTAAGTTCACAGATCAGTAAATTGCATTAATTTTTCTAACAATACATGGATATATTATTAGTATTTTTATATAGCCAAAAAAAAAGAAAAAACAAGAAAACTCAGTTCTAGAGCCAAGTTAATAATTCCTGATGAATAATTTATCCAATATTTTTTTCCTTTGTACCAGTGACATACCATCATTTCTTCTTTTTTTTTTTCAGCTGTATTCATTGCTCAAAATTATTCAAAGAATGTTTTTGTTTAACTCTTTGATTTGCTACTCAGGATTCAGCCTTTGCTGGGTTGCAGATCAGATGAATACATCAATCATGTGCAACATGGATTCTGATGTGAATACTTACGGATAAGCAAATTTTGAACTCAGTTTCTGTGGAAGTCTAACATTTGCTTTCCACAGTACACCAATTGTACATATGTTTGTAAAAGAGTGATTGCAAGATGGATGCAAATAGACTGAAGTTAAGTATTAAATATAATAAGGTTTGTAACTAATCTCTCATTTGATTCAAAACATCAATTGTAGAGAAGAAAACAATTTACCTTTAGGAAAGAAGACATCTTTCTCACAATGGCTGCATTAGAAAGAAGATTACTTGATATTTTATGGGGTTTTTTTCCCCTCTGCTACTTCCTTTGTCTATTTACCTCTTTAAGTGGCTCATTTATTAGTGTCATTTGTGGTTATAACCTTTCTTACAACTTTCAGGGCTACTAATGCATAGATCTACATGAAGAGGGTTTTAGTTTGGTTGTTACCACTGATGGCCTCATGAGAAACTTCTATCTATTTCTTATTTCAGTGTGAAAGAAATGGTGACACTTAGAAGAGGGGAATTTGTTTATTATTCTTGGCAGAAACAGATGAGAGAGAACTTCAATAATTCATCATAAGACAGCTGTTTAAGGAGTTGTGGGACTTATGTTTAGTCATTCTTCAGTGTAACTGCCATTTGGTATGACCCTGGAAGTGAGTTGTATAGCTCACCTGGTTTGTCACTACTAATAGCTTTTAACTAGATGTCAAAACCAGTCAGTGAGGTAATGTTTATGGTACGTCTGACCACACAGCAAATTACTGTCCTGCAGGCAGCCAAGACCTAGTTGCATTAAAAATCAAACAAAAACAAGCAACAAAAAATTCCACAAACTTTACAACAAATACACTTTAAGCATTAGTCAGTTACCATACCATCAAGACTCTGAATGTCTGGACTCAATCTGGCCTTCAGACTCTGTCTCAATGGTCTAAAGCAGGGATAGTGGATCTAGGGTAGCATCCACTTCTGCATACTCTCGCCTAGGTATATGCTCTGAAGGTTTTGGTGTGATCTATGCTGGCCAAAATGATAAAGCAACTCACATGCTGGAATGTTTGGACTATGATATACAGACAATGGAACTACTAAATTATGAATTGGTTAGACTTGGAACTGACGTTGCTGCATCACTAGAAGCTCAGCTCTTGGATACGGGTTCTGTCCAAGAGGATGATTACACCACGTTCTGGCATGGGGAGCAAGCAGGAGAAAAGGGAGAGCAGGGAGTAGCCTTTGCTATTAGAAACAGCTTGCTATATTTCTCTGAAAGCCCCATTTCTGTATCCGTTTGATTCATAATGCTCCAAGTGCATACACAGAATGTCTTTATTATGTTGTTTAGTGTCTGTGTGCCTACCCTTCAAGCTAGCAATGAAGACAAGAACAATTTCTACCAACTGGAAAAAGAGATTGAGAAAACTAACAGAACTGAGACCATTATAATACTGGGCAACTTCAATGTAAGAATTGGTTGTAGGTTTAAGAATTGTCTTGGTATTTGGGGAAAACATGGAATTGGTAAGGTGAATGAAAATGGGTAATGAGTGTTAGAACTTTATGCAAGTCAATATGTATGTGTTATCAAAACCTGCCTCTCTGAGAAAATCACAAGACTGAGATTGTGGACATCTGAGATTAGGGCACTGGCACCAATTAGATCTAGCACTGGCCAGGTGTAACCACTTGAAATAAATCTTGCATACAAGGTCTTATCACAGTGCTGATTGTGACAGTAACCATGCCTTAGTCTGCTTCAAAGTCAAAGATTCATAGATGTAGGGTCAGAAGGGACCTTGTAGATCTATTCCAACCCCCTGGCCTGGGCAGGAGAGAAAACTGGGTTCAAATGACCCCAGCTAGGTAAACATCAAGTCTCCTCTTAAAGACCCCCAGGGTAGGAACCAGCACCACCTCCCTTGGAAGTTGGTTCCAGATCCTAGCTGCCCTGACTGTGAAGTAGCGCCTCCTGATATCTAGCCTAAATCTACCCTCTAACAACTTACGGCCGTTATTCCTGGTTACTCCGGGAGGTGCTCGGGGGAACAAGGTCTCTCCCAATCCCAGCTAGTCCCCGCTAGTAAGCTTATAGATGGCCACGAGGTCCCTCCTCAGCCTTCTCTTGCGAAGGCTGAACAGGTTAAGGTCCCGTAGCCTCTCCTCTTAGGGTCTGCCCTGCTGTCCCCGGATCATGTGAGTAGCCCTCCTTTGGACCCTCTCAATGCTGTCTACATCCCTCCTGAAGTGCGGTGCCCAGAACTGGATGCAGTACTCCAACTGCAGCCTTACCAGTGTCGCATAGAGGGGGAGTATCACCTCCTTGGCCCTGCTTGTGATGCATCTGTGGATGCATGACAAGGTACGGTTAGTCCTACTGACCGAGTCCTCACATTGTCAGCCCATGTTCATCTTGGAGTCAATAATGACTCCAAGATCTCTTTCTGCCACCGTGCTTTTGAGAAGGGAGTTCCCCAGCCTATAGGTATGCCGCTGGTTCCTACTGCCTAACTGCAGCACCCTGCACTTGTCAGTATTGAATCCCATTCTATTTTCATTTGCCTACCCCTGTAACCTTAGCCACAGAAGAGAAAATGAATGGAAGTGGGTCTTGAAACACACAAGAATTACCAAAATGCCTATTTTCCTTTGTAACATGAACGCCTTCTAGGCAAGACACAAAACTGGGTATATGGAGTGGTTCCTTTGTTATTTACTCAATTTTTGTGTAATGTACATAGACAAATGTAGGAGTATGTTTATGGAGTTTATTTTTAAAATTCTGAGTCTATTTGGCCCATTTCCAAGGTTCTTAATGTTGAGAGCTGAAGTTTTTTAAACAAGCACAATGTGTACTTTGCTGAAATGGAGCTCCATGGCTTTGGTGGATGGATGAATTGGCCATCTTAAATTAATTTAGCTGCCAACCCAGACATTAAATAGAATCGAAATTCTCTGAAAAAAGAGAAGTAGGCAGTAATCAAAATGCCTTCTCTCTGTTTGCTTGTCATGCCAAATATCAAAAATGTTGTGAAGCAGCACAACACTTGCATTATGATTAGTTGCATCATTTATGCAGATTCTAAAAAATAAACACATTTAGATCGCAAGCCATGACAAGCATTTTAAGAAGTAATGGGCTTTAAGCAGCAGCAAAACATAATTAAGCAGAATATTGGAGAGAATTTAGCTACTGTGAGTACACTTAATCAATGTTTAACAGACTCCCAGAAGAGCCAGTGATGTCATTAACATAGAGATGTTACACACCAGATTTTAAACCTATGTTTTGGGGGATGTCCCGAGAATAATTTTACTTAATCCAGCCTCTAAAGCAACGAACTAGTTATGGGGCTTTGGAGTCTGGGGGAGCATCTGTTCACCAAGGCACCCCAAGGGAAGACAAAAAACAATGGACACAAACTGCTTGAAGATCGCTTCAGATTGGACTTAAAGAGAAACTTCTTTATGATTCAAGTGCCTAGAGTCTGGAACAGACTCTGCCAGAGGTGGTACAATCACCAATCCTGGAGATCTTTAAAAAATGACTTGACAATTGTAATTGCTACAAACAAGACTGAATGCCTGAAGCTACTGAAGTGGCACTTGTGGTACTGGACTGTAGAATGCTTGAGCTTCTGATTAAATGGGGAAGTCTAAAGTATGAAACAAGGGATAATTTTGTCACCGACGTTTCAGTTGTTCAGTCTTGCCCCTCAAACTGTTTACTGTGAGTGTGCATTGTTTTATCTACACCTATATGCTTAATTTAGTCTTTTTTTAGGACTTCTCAACCTTAGGGCTTTGTTAATTTTAGTCAGCTCAAGGAGCTCTTAATGCTGGTATTGTCCACACATTAATACGAAAAATAAGTTTTAAACAGCCTTTAGGTGTCTTAAAGTTATGCCACTCCAGGCTAGGCTTATCTGTGATCTGTGTTATCCGGCTCATGTTCCAGTAACATGTGGCCACTCTGGGCTATACTTGAGAGTAATACCCAACCTGTGCCCCTCTCCTGTCCCCTGCTGGCTCAAATTGATCTGCTGTCTCTCAGTGGCCTGGATCAGGCCTGTTGCCACCCCCGCCAGAGCTGGCCTTAGGGGTGGGTGACTGCCTAGGATGCAGTGGTCAGGGAGGCACCACACGCAGACACCCTGCTGTGGCCAATTCCCACCCCAGGCAGGGAGAGCAGTGCGCAGCCCAGCCCGCAGCCTGCCTCCCACTTCCATTGCTTAGGAGGAGCTGGGCCAGGCAGTGTGGGCAGAAGCAGTAGTGCCTGCATGGCTCACCATGCTACTTCATCTCCTTCCCAACCTGTGCCCTGCACCCCTGCCTTTTCCTGCAGCAGCACTGCTGACTTGGGAGTGGGATCACCAGGGGAGTGTGGGAGGCTCTGGGGGGGTGCCAAAATACAAGTTTGCCCAGGGCACCATTTCCCTTAAGACTAGCTCTGCTCCCAACACCCCTACTGGATCAGGACCCACCCTTCCCCCACTGGCCACTGAATAGATTGGCTCGCCATCCCCTGTCACCATCCCCCATCAGCCAGGATCATGCCCTGCTACCTGTTCACCTCCCTGGATTGGGCCTCGTATCCTCCCCACCTGCAGATCCTGCCTCACTTGTAGCTGCTGGCACACTGTCCTAGGGGAACAGGTAGGGAAGGGGAACCCACCTGTTCAGCCACCACTGCTCCTGCTGTCAGGGCCAGGCTCAGCCTGGAGAGCAGCTGCAGCTTGGTGGCTGCGGTGCCCAGGCAGTCAGGTTCCCCTTCCCTGCTCCTTTGGGACATTGCTGCTAACCACAAGTGAGCCGGGAGATATGGGGAGCACAGGTGAGCTGTAAGGGCTTGGGGGGGACAAGGGGGGAGTCCTGAGGGGCAAGGAGGACACTGGAATGGGAGAAGGGGCGCTCTTACCTTTCAGTCCTCCAGGTTCCTGCTTGCCCGAAAATGTGACTGCTTTAAACTTGTGCTAACACTAGCTCTAATTACCAGTTTGAGAAACCTTAAGTATAATGTGTAACAAGGCCCTTAATCACTGTGTGAAACTTCCAATTGATCAGCTTTTGTAAAGTTCTTCTTTCTTGCCCTGCAGTGACCAAGGCTAATGAAGTGCAGCTGTGGGTAGACAGTAACAGTCTTTAAGCTGGTCTCCTAATTCTGGTTTATTGGTAAGGAGTAGGAGACAGATAACAGTAAGAGAGAAAGAGACAAAAGCCCCAGGAAATGGGAGAGAATGAAACAGCCTTGCAGAAATAGACTTAGGTACAATAAACACAAACTAGGAGGGAAACTGAAGGAATGTAAGGGAAACCCTAAAGAGCAAGTTCAAGGAAGAGAGTAGAAGGAATTGCAGAGGAGTTGGGGACAGATGCCAAATGGGGAGAGAAATGAAGTAAGGATCAATACAAAATAGGCTGTAAAGATTTAAGGAGAAACAATATGGGTGAGGAGTGGCAATAATTTTATGTGACATTTGTGTGGCCTGTACCCCATCTTTTGCTGAGATATTTTGGAAATAGTAGGACTGGTAAGGTGTGAAGGAAAATGGTCCATGAGATGATCTTTCTTGTACATGCATATATGATGGAAACCAAGGAAACACAGATGGCCAGCTATTCTAAGAATGATGACAGCATTTCAGGAATGCAGATAACACATGGCACAAATTGGTCTTAGGCTTCTGTGAATTCTGGCTGTATTTGTTGTTTAAAAAGCTCAGAATCAGGTTTTCAGTGTTGCCAAGCCAAAGTCTTAAAAAATCATGACTTAGTCTGGTCCTGCAATCCCCTTCCAAAAAATATCTTTGTTTATCCAGAGGTTGGAGGGGAGTAGAGGAGGGGGGCGGATCAGAACCTGTTTTGCTTTTGAATTTTTGTACCTTCTGTGGCTCATGCTTTTAAGGTTTTCGCCATAAAGATGATGACTGGAACCTTTATAAAAACAACAAAAAGTCAGATGCTAAAGTAATTACTTGATTCTGATAGTAATTAAAAAAATTCTAAGCGTCTAGAAGCTCAAATGGCAAATTTGTATAAATTGCAATATTCCCTTATAGGGGGAAGGTCCACATACCTCATAGCAGGGGTGGATTTAGAGGGGGTGCCTCTGTGTAGTTGCATCCACCCTTTCACTGTGTTGCCCCTGCATGTGTAGTGACATCTCAGAGGGCATCGGTATGTCAGTGAACCTTCTGCTGGGAGTTCGCTGATATGGGGTCTGACCAGAACTCCTGCTTTTGAGCTGTGTCAGAGCCTGCTGCTGTTTGCATTTCCCCTCCTCCCATCTCCCCCCCCCCC
>NW_017729032.1:173958802-173959094 GCF_001723915.1 Gavialis gangeticus
TTTTCCCCCCCCCCCACCCCCCCCCCCCCCACCCAAATTTAGCAGAGGAGAAAGGAGGGGAAACATGGCAGTGGCTCGCAGCCTCTCCTTTCATGAAGACCAGGTGCTGCATGCTACTGCCACTCATCCATTCTTTTCCCCTTTTAAGAGGTACTATGGCACGAATATATTATGGCACAGATAATGCTTTGACAAAGGAATGCTGTGCTTTTTGGTGATAAAGCAGAAAACATACTTTAATCCTGGATCATTTCTACTTTGGGTATATATAAAAGCAGAAACAGAAACAAAA
>NW_017729032.1:173964094-173964328 GCF_001723915.1 Gavialis gangeticus
TTCAGGACCATGGTTGTCTTGGGTGACTTCAACTACCCAGACATCTCATGGGAGAATCACTCGGCAAAATCCGAGAGGTCGCAAAGCTTCCTATTGTGCGTAGATGACCTGTACCTGACTCAAATCTATGGGCCAACAAGAGGTAAAGTGCTACTCCACCTGGTACTAGCAACTGGGGATGACCTAATTGGCGACCTAGTGATTGATGGAAAGCTGGGTGACAGCGACCATGAG
>NW_017729032.1:173969328-173969641 GCF_001723915.1 Gavialis gangeticus
ACATAGAGAAAAAGATCCTCTAATAATAATGTTTCAAGACTGATTCTGCAAACACTTATGCATGAAAGTAAAACTGAGGGGGCAATCTGCCACCCTCACCCCTTAGCCTGGGAAGTTTGCTGCTTCCCAGGGGCCTGCATCTGAGACATTGCAGAGAAGATCCCTAAGCTCCTCCAGCCCACAGACCACTATCCCATGCTCCTTATTCATGTGGGCATCAGTGACATGGCTTGGAGCGCTCCCAGCCAGGTCATGAGGTGCTACAGGGATTTGGGAGCGGGGCTAAAGGGTCTGGGGGCACAGGTGGTGTTCT
>NW_017729032.1:173970616-173976399 GCF_001723915.1 Gavialis gangeticus
AGGTGGTTCAAGCACCTACATTGAACACCTTCAAGAGAAATTTGGATGTTTATCTTGCTGGGATCCTATGACCCCAGCTGACTTCCTGCCCTTTGGGCGGGGGGCTGGACTTGATGATCTTCCAAGATCCCTTCCAGCCCTAATGTGTATGAAATCTATGAATTTACTCAAGATTAGCCCCACACATCAGCTTTTGCCAATGTCATTGTCTTTCATATAAAATAGAAAAGGCCTAAATTGAGACAGTGAAATTAAATACTTAGTTGAAGCAATAAAAATGATTGATTTGACCTCTTACTATAATTTTCAACCTGAAAATGTTTTATTTAAATTTAATTAAATTAATTCTCCCACTAACAGTACCTGGTCAGATCAGAGGTTCCAAAAGTCCTGTACTCTGTCCTCAATACTCTATTGTCTGCCTGGCCCCTTTCATGGAATATACACCTTCATCAATGGCAAAATTTTATTCTGTTCTAATGGAGACAAAACAAGACATAAATGGTATTGCCTGAACTTTTATTTCAAATATAATATATAATAATAATAGCTGCAGCAATTACATGGCTTGATTATTTTATGTATAATGAAATGAAAACTATTACAGGAGCTTGGAGATCAGTGGAGTTTCACCCTAAATATTAGCAATCTACTCCTTTTTTAATCCTCCTTACTCACATCCATACCCTCACAAGAAAAGGAAGGAAGTAAAGTTTAGTAGTGCAACATTTAAATATTTAGATGATCTAGGAGCCAGATCCTGCCATCTTTATTCACCTAGGAAGATTGCCATTCTCTGCAAATGAATGGAAGGTAATTGAATTACTTGCACATATATTTTAACTTATTTATTTACATACTACACCCTCTCAAACAGTCTTATTTTGGGAAAGCAGAATGAAGAACTTCTTTTTACCCTTTTAACCAAACTGTTCAGAATCAGTTTCCTCACTTAAGACATGCACCCCAGTTTTTATCCCTTATTTTAGGGTAAAGGTGAGTATAGTATGTGAATGAATATGGTAATTTCCATAAGCTATTAGGTAATTTATTTGCTAAGCTTTAAAAGCTTAGACATATGTAGGCAGCTAAAGTGCGGCTTTGGGAGTTTCTGGGTTGAAGTCCAGGTGTCATAGTGAAAAAAAGTTCCCCACCTAATCACTGGCTGTGTCTACACAGGACAGTGACTGCATAGTTGTTACTGTGCAGTCATTTAGTACTTGCATACACAAGTACTAAATGACTGTGCAGTATTTAGTATCCAGAGTTACTGCACAATAATGTCCCAAACAACTTTTTGGTGACACTGACTGTGTGGTAGCTTGTTACTACTGTGCAGTAGTCACGTCACGCTTTGTGCCACGTGATGTTACTGCACAGTAGTAATGAGCTACTGTGAAGTTAGCATCTTGTGTAGACATGGCCACTTAAGTGTCCAATAGGTTGAGTGCCTGAGCTTTCAGTAGTAAAGGTCTGTAAGAGCCATCAGTTCTTCATTGCACATTCCAAACTGACTGTCTTAGCATCTTTTTAATGCTTAAGAATGACTGGGATGTGCAAATTATACGATCATATGCCTAAATCCTTTGAGCCTCACCTCGCCCTGCCTTGCCTTGCCTCTTCTTGCCTCTGTCCCTAGGTGTTCTAAGGACATTTTTCTGGGAAGTGGGAGATGTTGGTTTGAATCTCACCTGAAGCTAAGATAGGTGTGAGAAGAAGTGGGTCAGAGATTGATTATTTATTTGTTTATGGGGTTTATGTCACCCTTCCCAACAAAGGCTCAGGGTGACTTACAGTAAGAAAACAGAATAATTTATAAAACAGGAGAGTGATCAGAGAACAAAGCAACTTAAAAGGGGAACTAGAATATCAACATAAAACAGACTACTAGGCAATATCTTGGCCTAGTTTTGCTTGCTAAATGCCTGCCTAAACAGGAAGGTCTTGTAGCCCTCTGAAAGATATCCAGGCTTATGCTTTGGTGGGCTTCAAGGGGGAGGGAGTTCCCAAGTAACCATTAAGATTAACTTTCCACACATTTTTGCTTAGTGGATTTGACATACTGATGGTATGTACAAGTGCTTGTTCTTGACTGACTTTAGGGATTGTAATGAGGTGCAAGAGAGAAGGCGATCCTGTAGGTATATAGGGCCTCGATCGTTTGTATCAGTATCCTTGTGACTGCTTTCAACACCTTGGTCTCTGACTGCTTGAAGACAGTTGCTGGAAATGCCCCCAAAGTGAAGTCACCATATTTCTGGGCTGGTGTGTTGGAGGGGGAGTGAATGAGTGGTACATGTTTGGGTACATCGCTTCCAGGACTTATCAAAATCACAATATTAGACCCTGAGGGTCATGATCAAGCAGGCATGCTCTAAGCATACTCAACATGTTTTGAGAACTTTTAGTTCAGTACAGAACACAGCAGCCATGGCTAGCTTCATGCACAAACATGGCTAGAGGAAGGGGAGAGTAGAGGAAACAGTGGCACCCACCTGTCATAATAATTTAGTGGTTACAGCACTTACCCAGAAAGTAGGAGGCCTTGGTTAAAGGATGCACTTCAGCTTGGAAGGGGTTCAAATCCACATTTTCCACCTGCTTTAGCTACTGGACTACATGGTAGGCTGAGGTGAGGACTCTTTCCATCTCTTCCATTGAAGTTGTACCACTTTGCACAAAAGAATTCAAGATTCATAGAAAGAGGAATTAAGAAGCATCATGGCCCCATAACCTAGTTATTATCATGCTCCTTAGGGAATGGGACATCTTGGCCATGTCTACATGAGACATTGACTGCACAGTAGCTTGTTACTATGGGGCAAAAGCTCACTAATGTTGTGCAGTAGTGTTACATGGCATGAACCATGATATAACGCTACTGAGCAGTTGTAAGAAGGTAAGAACGAACAGTAGTAAGAAAACCATTTTGGGATGCAACTGTGCAGTAACTCTGGTTACTTCGCAGTCATTTAGTACTTGTGTATGCAGTAACAACTGAGCAGTCAGCATCTCATATATATGCAGCCCCTGAGTTCTAGTCCCAGTTCTAGTCCCAGTTTCCAAAACTGCTTATGCATTTCATTCAATGATTTGTTAATGCAAAATGCATAACTTGTTGAAACAGGGTCCAGATCATCATTACTAGGTTATAGGATCATGGTGCCTCTTGTTTTGCTTGTACACATCTGGCGTCACAAATCTTGTGTCTTTGGCTACACAGAAGAGCTTCAGCAGAAGAGCTGATGAGTGCTCCCACCTGGTCCTCCTAAAGCAAGTCTGGAGTATATTCAGGGGAAGTTAAGACATTCTCCTGAATATGGAAACTATGGGTTCAAACTGTTTGAGGCTGATGAGATCATTGCATCCTTGTCTTTCAGTTCATGTACAAATGCTCCAGTGACTGCTGGGTCAAAGTGGGCATTGCTAATACCTGTGCATTCACAACCAGCTGTCTTTTATTTTTAAGGAGCAAATAAGTAGTCAGTTCCCAAAGGGATACATTGGGGGCCTAAATCCAGGCAGGAGTTTCAGCTGGTGAATTGTAATTGAACATAGGTACCTAATTAAAGGCTGCAGGTGGATGTTTAGGTCCAGGGGAGACGGTTAGGACTTCACTTCTCTTTATTAGCTGGCTTAGCATTAGGCTGGTAGAGCTGATTTTTCTGAACACTATTCCAAGTTATTGAATCATCTCCCTTAAGGGTTGCACTTTGTGTGGCGTTCTGCCCTATTCAGGAAACCTAGATGACCAGATTTGGTCATCTATATGGTTATATATGTTCCATAAGTGCTATTCGCACAGGTTAGCACACTTTAGGTACATATGTACTTACTCATATGTATAGAGGTATGTGAGCAGGAATATGTTGCCAACCTGTGTTTAAGTAGCATTTTTGGGATTTAGACAGCTATATAGAGCAGGGGTTGGCAACTTTTCACTCACAGTGGGCCAGATCGATACACTTTGTTCCCAAAATGAGCCAAAAGTAGCAGTTAGATATTCTGCCAGTAGATGGTGTTTTCTTATCATCAAAGACTTAAGTAACAGTAGGATATAATATTAGGATAAGCTTGATTGGCTGGATAAAATCCCCTGGCATATAGGCTCTGGCCCATGGGCCATAGATTGCTGATCACTCATGTAGACAACCAAATCTGGTTGTCCAGGTGTCCAGAAAAGTGTAGAGTGTAAGTCAGGCTTGTTGGCAATCCTGAATATTGCTGTGCCAAAATATTGTCAGGTTTCAAGTACACTGGTATATTAGGCATGTTGCCCCATTGACATACTTGGACGAGAAGACTTTGATGTCTTTCACTGTAACTCTTTGCTGCATTATAGCTATTGAGACTAGAGTATCTCTCAGGATATGCATTGTCTTTCTGAAACCCTCATCAAGCAGAGTGGTACTGGTTCCAGTTTGAAAAGCCTTGTCTTTTGAATGGGCTGGATTGCAGGCAGTGGGATGGAACCAAATCCCAGAGTACAAGTGTTAAGATGTAACTGGTATGATAGGTGAAGAATTCTAATGCAAGTTACTATCAGGATTACAGATAAACACCAATGCAGTGACAGAAAAATGAATGAAATGGGAATCAGGGGATTGGAGAATGTCAATGTGGAGTAAAGGGAATGAAACTGTGGCAGTGGGTATGGTGAAAAAGGAGGAGATGAAGAGAAAAATAGGTGAAAAAAAAAGGAGATGTGAAAAAAGTTATGCTTATTTATTATATTCATTTTATTGTTTCTTTGACTGGAGTAGGACTCCTTAGGCCAGCCATTCTCTAGATTTCAGTGATTATTCAGAATAGGGACCAAACCTTTATAATTCAGTAATTTGAACAGTGATTACCTGTTTCTATTGGTATGATTGTTTAAATGGAGAGATTTACTTCTTGCTTGTTGTCTTGTTGCAAGCCCTATGGGGCAGAGACTGTGTTCTGAACTATGTGGAAAGTGGCACACAATGGGTAAGACCAATATCATTGCTAATTTAATGATGAGAACTCTGGAACTTTGTGTGGAGGAAAGAAAAACTGAAAGATTGCCGGGCCCATGAATTATATATTGAGGCTGGTTAAATCTAGCTATTCCAACTCAAGGTAATCTAACAGGAAAACCAGTAGAGAAAGAATAGATTTGCAAAATCATTATACTTTAACCCAATATATAACATTTCAATATAATTATCTTTTGAAATATTGCAGAATATGGGTTGTTCTGTAGATTTCGTTTTTCATGGGTTTTTATACAAATAACTGTCTGGGAGTTTTAGAAATAATACGTTTGCCAATAAATAAAGCAAAAAACCAAACAAAGCAACACACTTATTTTGGCCTAGTATTGAACATAGGATTTTTTTTTCTCCAAGGGTCTTTTTGCCTCATTTTAAAGGCATTTAGGCTTGTATACTTTTGAAAAACCTATTATATTTCTACCTTCTAAATACCTTGAAAAATATGACCATTAGTAGTCAGAAAGTTATCTGTATAAAATACAGATAGAACATGCCATAATACAAATGGCTTCCCCTCATCGTGAATAATACTAGTAATTTTGTTAGATCACTGTTTAACATGCTGTCCTCCTAATTAAATTATAATACAGATATCATAGTTAAATATATAAGTTAAGTACACATGTGGATGGTGTGTATTAATCCAGGATGTAAAAAAAAGGTATATATAATGGGTGATTATAAAAAAAAAAAAAAAAAAAAAAAAAAAAAAAAAAGCAGGGGTAAAAGAAGTGGCCAGAAAAAAGTAAGAGGGCCTAGTACAAA
>NW_017729032.1:173976409-173978468 GCF_001723915.1 Gavialis gangeticus
AAAAGGGGGGTTTAAAAAAAAAAAAAAAAAAAAAAAAAAGAATAATTGCAGGCGTAATAGTACGTGCCAGTAAAACGTAAGAGAGCCTAGTACTAAAACCTCATTGAGGATGCAGAGAGTATGTTTCAGCATTAGGCATTCTCCTCAGGTTTCACATAAATGCATCCTGTTCTCATGAGGGGATGAACAGTGCATTTGCACCGGCTCATTCAAATTGAATGTTGGTAAAAGAAGAGTCTTGAGCAAACAGAGAAGAGTCTGGCATTTTTTAAAGACGGAAAAAAGGTTAAGCTGTCTGCAGCTTACTCTGCTATTTGTTGGATGTTTATTTGCTGGCCGTGTGCACTTCAAAGAATCATTGACAGGATTCCTGATGGCTGCATAGTACAGGTCTGGATGAAATTAAACCAGGATTGTGTTACCATAAAGTTTAGATTGTTGTAAATGACTTCACATGATGTTGCATACGTGAGGTTGGGCACTGTGTGTTTTTCTGCGAGAGAGAAAAAGATAAGGTGTGCCTTTCCAGGTTCTTCATCCCTCTTTCTCCCCCACCTCCTCCCCCACAGTGGAGACAGCACTGCAGTTTTAACTTTGCTGAAGCTAAAAGGAAAGATTAACTTCTTTAGGTTTGGCATTTCCTAGCCAAAACCTTCTTTTAAAAAAAATATGGGCTCAATTATCAACACAAGTGTTTCTATCACTTGGTATTCACAACTGTTTAAAAACCAATGTGCAGAGCACTGAACCTGAATTTGATCATTTTCTCCATACTGCATTGAATGACTACATGAAGTGGAGTCAAATACCCCTTTTGGATGAAGGGAAGGCATCTTCTTGCATCTCTATAGGATATTTTAAGAAGAACACAAACTGATCATAGCAAGGAAGAAGGTAAGAGGCTTATTCCTAATTTTCTATAGCTTTTTCAGCAAAGACATTTAGAGAGTGTTGAGGCACTCATGTATCCCTGTGACTTACTGATATTTTTCCTAGTTGTAGTTAAGAAATTTCTGCTTCTTTTAAGGTGCTTGTATTCTTGCACCTAGCCATCAGCAAGAAATTGCCACCCAATAACAGTTTTCCTCATTAATATTAAAGAAAGAGGCTAACACATGTATTCTAAGTGCTCATAAAATCTCTCATAAATTAAGGCTTGCATTACTGAATGAGAATAGTGATATTTTTTGCCTTCTGATGCAGAGGGGAGAAAGGTTTTGCAGGGACAGAAATCCAAGGAAACTTTTGATATGGTTTTTGATGTGAATTTTCACTTGCTACAGAATGTTGTCTGCAGTATTTGCTGGGAGGGGCAGGGAGCTGTCACTTTCTGAGAAACGGAAGTTTTTGAGGGTTTTTTTTCCCTGTTTTTGTTTTTTGGGGGGTGGGTTTTGGTTTTGTGGGGGTTTTTTAAAAGAGAACTGTGACTTATTTTACGAATGCTATTTCATACCTAGGATGTCAAGCTCTGGCTTTGAATTCATTAACAAAGAAATCTATAGCAGTTGTATAACCAGTAGTACCTTAATCATCTCCTTTTATGCAGTCTTTGGATCTCAGTTTTGCACAGGTATAAGCTGAGTTAACTTGCAAAATAATGTATATCTTGATTGGTTGCGCTCATTTAAAACATTTATAGCAACATGATATTATAGATCATAACATTCTCTACCTGCCTCTTCCTAGAACTGGAATGCAGTAATGTTATCAACTGGAAAGCATAAATCGAAGTCCTAAAGCCTAATACCATTTTACATCACTTATTGCGTACTGGTACACAAACTTTCAAAATATTCTTGGCATATCTGGAGTAGGAAGTAATCTTTGGTTTAAGTCAGGGAGGAACTACAACAATGGCACTGTTTTTTGGGGGTCATTACATACGTTGCACATGCTCTCTTTTTTAACTAAGTGCTCGGGGTAACTATCCTAGGTGTCTGTTTTACAGATTTTTTGACGGGATGGCTTTCCTGTCTGTATAACTACATCAACATTTTATAAGTGCAGCATTTTTATTCAATTCCTGAAAGGCTTGCGTGGGTATTCTGCTATTTTTCAT
>NW_017729032.1:173978479-173982337 GCF_001723915.1 Gavialis gangeticus
CGTGGGTATTCTGCTATTTTTCATGCTGTTCTGTATTTTGAAGGCTGTATGTGTTGTGTCCAGTTTAGGAAAAGGAATGAAAAGTAGTAACTTGCCATAATTACAACCCAGAGTTTGTTTTAGTGTCTGCACCATTCAGGAAAAGCTGTGGGTTCAAAATTTTCTTTCATTTGATATGGTGGACAACTGGCCATAGACAAGCAGCCATTTGATGTGACTACAGGTACTCAAGAAAAGGGAGAAATCTAGTCTTTTATCACCTTTGGCCTCCTCTATTAGAACTGCTGAACTAAAAAGTTAACCTTTGTTTGCTGTGGAAGGCCACTTGAAATTTAGTAAATCATTCATTTTTATTGCACCAAATAATACAAGTTTTTTCACTGGCTTTTCGCTTGTTTTAATTGTTTTATTCAGTAGCTGATCTTCTTAGTTTTCAGTGAAAGAACTTATAAGGGGCTAGCTCATTAACAAACACTAAACAAATTCTACATGGCAAAAGTTTGTTTTGTGAAATCTAAAGATTAATATTTCCATTTCCTTTGGAACTGCATGTTGTTGGTCATGCCAGGAGGATGCTTGGATGAGCTCTGTTCTTCCTTTGCTAAAATAGGCATAGTTTGATCCTACTCTGACTAACATGTCTGACTAACATTTTGGATTGCAGACTTGTTATTTTACAAATAACTGTATAAGAACACACACAAAATAAGGATACCCCCTCCTCAAAGAGAGATGAATAAATATCCTGAAGAAGTTTCTCTTTTCTTCTGTTGATTTTTTTTAAGTAAATATTAGAATTTCCAGCACTTAGGAAAAATGGTGAAAACCTCCCCATCCCTTCCCTCTGCCTGTCCCCTACCCCCACAGCTCCCTTGTCTTCCACAGCCTCACTTCCAACACTGCCATCATGGAAGAGATGAAATTGTGGTAGCACTCTTTTTTCTTAAATTCATTCTTCCAAGTACAGGCCCAATTTAGTTATAGTACTCTGATGAATAGAGGTTAATTCTGTAACAACCAAAAATGATCAGTATATCTACATATCTGTTGGTATGTATTTCAGTGGGATGGATTATTAAAAACAGGTCTTGACCAATTCTGAATTTTGCAATTTATATTTTACAGTAAAATTAGGTTTTAATTTTCTGCATCAAGCTCTGGTTTCTTTCAGCACAATTTAATGTACTTACTGTAGAGTGACAGATATCCTCTTTGGGAACCCTCTCTGTCAACGAGTGTGAGAGCAGTGGAAGTCAAGTCCACAGTTTTCTGAACTTTGACAGTTCTGTCAGCTAGGCCTACATAGCAGATGTAGAAAGCTAGAAACAGATCTTATAAGGGAGCATTAGACACTTTGGAAATACTTATGCCAGGTAGAAACTTCCTAGTGATTCCTGCTAGAGGGGAATTAAACTGATTCCTCAAAACAGAAGGAAAAACTGATCTAAAATCTTTCATGGGGATTCATTGCTATCTTTGAAAAAAAAGAAAAGCCACTCATCCCAGAAGTTGTTTTTTTTGTGGAAATACTTCAAGGCTAAGTGTATGTTTTTGAAGAGTAAGTTAAGGCATGGTAAATTGTGGGTATGATGATAACACTTCAGATATATCCAGTGAAAATGGAAATATCATCTGAGAAGAAGAATGATTTTGTTGTGAAGATGCAGTTGTCACTCAGAGGACCTGTGTTTTCTCTCCAGCTGGGGTATGGTCTACTTACGTGCAATTCCATTTGCTTCAGTGTCAAATGTGGACTACTTCATTCATGGAGTAAGTTGTTAAGGATAAACTAATGTTTCTAAGATTCTTAGGCATCCTCTATGAAGAGGACATTAATTTTTTTCTAAAAAGTAAATCTAAAGATGGTGGCCAACAGAAAAATACATAATTTTTCCTCTTTTTTTGTGTGTGTGGTTACAATGTAGTTTAAGGGGGAAAACATTCCTAATGGATGGTGATTTTTTTTTAAACCATGCGGTTGCCAAACAGGCAATGACAATACATTCACTAGTGGGTTGCTTTATTTATTTCTGTTGATCTTAAAAGTTGTGACTTATTCCAGAACTAGCAAACTAGGATTTAAAAATGTTACAGTCCCAGATAAATAAAAATAAAGTCTGTGAAAAGTGATTTAATTCTTTTCCAAGTCTTATTTAGAAGTTTATAAATATAGAGACTGTTGGGTGCTGCTGATATAATTTAGTTTCAGCTTTTGACACAGGGGGGTGGATTTCCACACAAGCATTATGTTTTATATACCAAAAAAAAGTTTAAAACAAGTATTGGCTGAACTTGCTGCATCCAAAAAGGTGTATTTTAAAACATTTTAGTACTGGCAAAGCTCTTTACAGCTGTATTCTACTAAAACTTTCTTACCAGGATCCATTAAAGGTCAAGAATTTATATCAGCAGCCTGAAATATATTAATAAGCCTAATGCAGTGAACTTTGGAATAAAGATTTTAAAAATTTAGCCAAGCACAATGATATTAAGCTATAAAGTGCATGCATTTCCAGAAATAACACACTGGTACTTTTTATCCTGGAGAGCTTTATTTCTGCAGGATATTGGGTAGAATATGAAAAGGGAGCACAGATTTTGCAATAAATGTGAATTACAAGAATGAGATACTTATGAAGTATCATCACATCAACAAATACAGCTTTTTAATCAGATATATATAATAAGCACAATAAAATTTGTATGGAAACTGTTCTGTGACTACAGTTTTGTGTATCCTTAGCATTGATGTCAACATTTCAGGAAACACTTAATCAAGATCTAGTACTATAAATATTTGAGTGAATCCGGTAAAATCTACGACATCACAATTGAACAAATCTCCTACTTCAGAAGAGAATAGGGAGGCCACCAGTTGTTTAAAAATAAATAACCAGAGACTAATATTTACAACATAGATATCCAATATCCATTTGGTATCATTACACATTAATTTCTATATTTTATTGAATGGAAATAATTTTGAATGAATTGTAACCAGACACATTTTGTGGTACATTCACCCTTGGGCAATGGCTTGGGTAGTGGGTAAATCAGAGAGGGTTAAGGTGGGCTTTTGGATTCCAGGTTCAGTTCTGAGGGTTGGCAGTTAAGCTGTGGAAGAGAAGGTTTTTAAATTATCAGCTAAGACTCCAGTCTTGAAAGCTGACCCACATGATCCTGTAGAGCCCCATTCCTTCTTTCTCCTTCTGATTTTATAGTTGAGTATTTTAGCTGTTTTTGACAGGGCTATCTTTAGTGAGATCATAAGGCAGATCCCTTGTCCTAGTCAAGTTTCTGGAGACTAGTGGGCTAACCTTATGCAACCACCTTCAAATCCTTTGACCTGGAGGTGCTATCAGAGCTTCTATATGCTGCCTACTTCTGAAAACCCAAATGCCTCCTTTGATTTATGGGAGCTAGGTACAGTGTGGTTGATTTATATTCTGCTAGGATTAAAGGAACACAAGGTAATTTGAGGTAACATTTACTTTTGGATTCTATACCAAGTATGTCTTGGTTAAACTCCTGTGAGGTAGGGGAATATTTTTCTTATTTTCTAATGCTTTCTGTTAGCACAATTAAGTAGACTTGACTTGCAATTATGAAAATACATATATATTTTTTTAATTCATGGATTTCCCAAGTTTCTTGGAAATGTCTTCATGAACTATTACTAGATATTTCTAAGGACACAAATTTCATTCTTGTACTGTGGGGTATGGAAGCTTTCCTAATAAAACTTTTCATTGCTATAAAATCAATATTGTGTATTGATTGTTCTAAAATAATTCATAACTATAAGTATCTTTGGATCAGACTGCTGGTGTGGAAGATGAAATAATTTGCCATTTAGAA
>NW_017729032.1:173982348-173982752 GCF_001723915.1 Gavialis gangeticus
ACTGCTGGTGTGGAAGATGAAATAATTTGCCATTTAGAATCTGAGAAGGGCACTTTGTGCCCAAAAGTTTGTCAAACATCTCTCCCAACTATATAGATGGTCCAAAAGCTAATAACAAAATTTATTTGGTGATAGTATCCTAAACAAAGATAGAGAAAGAAACATAGCTGAAAAAAATGTGACTGGAAAGCCACTAGTAAGTTATGTCTTTTGGGGGAGGAGGAAGTTGAACACACTACCTTGAATGAAAGTGCTGTTATTGGCATGGGCATGATTGTGCCCATCTCCTTGCGATGGTTCGCTCTCATGCCACTTTTGCCTGAGCTGCTGACCTTGCTCACCAGGGACCTTCGTGCAGACCCCAGAGGGTTCCTCGGGTATCCTCACGGTGACCCCCAGACTCG
>NW_017729032.1:173987752-173992527 GCF_001723915.1 Gavialis gangeticus
TGCCTGAGCTGCTGACCTTGCTCACCAGGGACCTTCGTGCAGACCCCAGAGGGTTCCTCGGGTATCCTCACGGTGACCCCCAGACTCGCCTGCCATGACTTTGAATGATCCTTCAGTGGAGGGGGTCCCCTGTGAGGATGCCTCCAGAGCTATCATGCATCATGGCAAATGTTCATGGGGCTCCAACCTCCCCTACATCCCAGCCACATGCCAACCTTTGAGACAGGCCTGCAGATCTTTCACAGCAATCCCCTGGTGATATCCTCCCCAATCCCTACTTCTCCTCCTGTAGATGAGTGCTCTGGGCCTTCTACATCCAATGTTGTTGGCCCTCGCTGCGTTCTCCTGTGGTTCCTTCTCCCCTTGGGTGACGTCCTGGTTACCCTAGCTTAGCGCTAAGAGCACTGCCACTCTACTCTTGCCAGGGAACAAAAATAGATAAACCCTAAATGGGGAACACGAACAATACCTCCACCATAGCTCCTTTCCCTGTAGTGACCCCACGTGAAACAAATTAACAAACCAACCGTGCAACTACTATGGGGCGCGACAACAGGGAGAACAAAAGAAAGAGGAATACCCATGAAGTGGAAATCCTGTGCTCTGCTAGCCCCTAATGCCCCTAGGCTAGCGTGCCCTCTGGGTCAGTGTTTGTGCTTTCACCCCAACTGGGGTCTCTGTCTCCCTTCCTCCAGGACCCGCCTCTGCTCTGGAGCCATGACATCCGTTGCCTCTGAAGGGAGCTCCCACGCTGGCTGTTGCTGCAACCACTGCTGGCTCCTCCAGTGGTTCCGCTGATCCTCCATTGGTCTCTTCCAGCACGTGGATCCCTCGCAGCTCCTGCTGCCCCTGCTGATCTCCCTGCTGATGGTTGCGATCCATGCTGGTCTTCCCCAGCTCAGGGATCCTCCACTGCTCCAGCTGCTGCTGCCACTGCTGGTCTCCTTGCCGGCTCTTCCGATCCCTTCCAGTCTTCCCCAGCTCAGGGATCCTTCACAGCTCCAGCTGCTGCTGCCACTGCCGCAGTTGCTGCCGCTGTCGCTGCTGCCGCCACTGCTGCAGACCGCAGCAGCCGGACGCCTTCTGCCTCGCGGTCTCCCACCGCTCCTTCTGGACTTGGCATCTTCTCTCCCGTGCTTTCGCAGCTGCTTTTCATCTCCGTTGGGTGGCGTCTCATTATGAAGTGACCCAGCCCCAGCTGGATATGGGTGTGGCTGACAAACCGCGTGGGCGGTTTCCTGCCGCATTTTTCCTCGCTCCTCCAGGTCCCTGTAACATGTAGGTTGTTTTCTTTTCTTTTTACTTTAGTCTGGGGTTTGCCTCTGAACGAGGCTTCCCGCTTTTCTGGTCCTGTGCCCCTGGGACACAACCCCCCCTTAAGATGCCTTGGGGCTCTTCATTGTCCTGTCTTTGGGCCATACCTGGTGGGCTGGTGATCTCCTTGGTTTGGCCTTTTGGGTCGCTGGTCTAAGCTGCACCTGTACAGCTGGATAGAAAATCCGCCACCACATTAGCCTTTCCTGGCTGATGTACTATGTGGAATTTATACGGTTGAAGAGCTAAAGCCCACCGTGTAATCTGGGCGTTGTCTGTCTTAGCCGTGCTAGCCATCTTAGGGGGGCACAGTCTGTCACCAGTTTAAACTCTCTACCTATCAGGTAATACCTGCACTGGTCCACAACCCACTGGATTGCCCGGCACTCTCAATCTATCATTGCATTCCTCGTTTCCACCGGTAGTAGCTTGCGGCTGGCGTAGGCAACTGGTCTCTTGGTCCCCTCTTCCTCCTGAGTGAGAACGGCTCCCACTGCTGTCTTGGAAACATCGGTCTGTAAGATAAAAGGTTTCCAGAAGTCAGGTGCGTGGATTATGACATCCTCACGCAGAGCCCGTTTTAGCAGCTCCAAATTTCAGGACATTTCTTCTGTCCACCTTATAGCCCCTGTCTTCCGTCCCCTAAGAGCTTCCGATAGGGGTGCAGCCAGCTCTGAAAAATGGGGCACAAACTGTCGATAATAATTGGTTAACCCTAGGAAAGACCTGAGCTGGTGGCAGTTTTGGGGAGTGGTGAAATTGCAGATTAGTTCCACCTTGTCTGCCAAGGGTCTAATAGTGCCCCTCCCAACCAAAAACCCCAAATATTTGGTCTCCTTTTGAGCGAGAGCACACTTCGCTGGGTTTGCTGTCAGTCCAGCTCACCTCAATTCAGACAGGATGGCTCTGAGGGCTCTCCTGTGTTGGGTCCAAGTCTGTGAGAATACGACGATGTCATCTATGTGCGCCACAGTGTATTCCATGTGGGGTGCTAAGACTCGGTCCATTAAGCACTGAAACGCCGTGGCTGCACCATGTAGTCCAAAGGGCATCCTCATAAATTTGTAGAGTCCTCATGGGGTCCTGAATGTGTTTTTTGGCCGATCTTCTGTGGCTACAGGGATCTGCCAATACCCCTTCACGAGGTCTAGGGTTGTGATGTATTGAGCGTTCCCAATGCACTCTACTAGCTCTGCCACGTGGGGCATGGGGACCATGTCAAAGACCGCCATGGTGTTCAGTTGCCTGTAATTGATGCATAACCTCAAGGACCCGTCCAGCTTGTGCACCAGGACTAGGGAGCTCCTCCAGGGGCTCCTCGAAGGTCATATGACCCCTTGCTCCAGCATCGAGTCAGTCTCCTTATGGACTGCTTCTAGGAGGTGGTGTGGGATGGGTCACCACCTTTCTCTCACTATCGCCCCGGGTGGGGTCTTTGTGGCGTGGAAAGTGTCCAGGACCCATCTGGCCTCTTCGCGGAACACATACTGAAACTCTTTTACTAGGGCTTGCTGCCTCTGATAAGGGAACAGTTCTTCCCCTATTCCAGTCAGGGTCTCGGCTTTAGGGGGGTCGGCCCCTCTACTTATCCCCCAGGGTCCTAGGTCTTCGTTATCAGTACCCATAAAGGCGACCCACCCCTCAGGCTCTCGCCACTCCTGGAGAAGGTTCACTTGGTAAATTTGCCTTTCTCATAGGCGACCAGGCCAATGCACCTCATAGTCTACCAGCCCAACTCGCCAGATTATCTCAAACGGCCCTTGCCACCAAGTCAAAAGCTTACTCGTGGAAGTGGGAAGGAGTACCAACACCTTCTGTCCTGGCTCAAATACTTTTTCTTTGGCATGACTATAATATTTCTCTTTCTGGTGGGCCTGTGTTTTGCGCATATTCTCACATGCTAGGTCTTGGGCCATCCTTACTTTCTGTTGGAACTCCTGTTGGTATGTGGCCGGCTCTTGGGCGTGTCCTGCATCCTGCTCCCGTTCCTCTCTCAGGACCTGTAGGAGGCTCCTTGGGTGATGTCCCAATACCAATTCAAATGGGAAGTATTTTGTTGTGTTTGGAGGGGTGTCTCAGATGGTGAATAACACCAGTGGTAGGAGAAGGTCCCATTTCTAGGGATCCCCTTGTATGCAGCACTGTAATATCTGCTTTATTGTTCCATTTAGGTGTTCCACCAAGCCGTTGGTTTGGGGATGGTATGCTGAGGTATGGAGATGTTTTATCTGCAGCATCTGACATACTACCCTTAGGACCCCAGACATAAAATTCTGCCCCTGGTCAGTTAGTATTTCTTGTGGTATCCCCATCCTAACTGTCCACTTTATCAGCTCTTCAGCAATGCGTAGGGCAGTCATGGCTCGTAGCGGAATGGTCTCCAGGTACCGGGTAACATAATCCACAAAGACCCATATTTACTGATGGCCGGCACTGCTGTGGGGTAGCAGCCCTACGATGTCCAAGGCTATCCATGAGAAAGGGACGTCTGTGACAGGCATGGGTTGGAGGGGAGCCCATGCAGGACGTTTGGCTCTTGTTTTCTGACACTTGGGGCTAGCTGCACGTTGACGGGCCACCTCCTCCCCCATCCCAGGCCAGAAAAACCATCTAGACACCCTTGCGAGGGTTTTGTCTCGCCCCAGATGCCCTTCTGCAGGGCTAGCATGTGCCAACCGCCATATGATCTGACAGAACCAGGTAGGCACCACTAGCTGTGTGCCTTCAGTCCCATCCTGCTTGTCCACTTGTACGCGGTAAAGAAGTTGGTTCCTTACCTCAAAGCATAGAGTCTCGTCAATCGGCAGGGCAGGGTCAGGTCATCTGTGACACCACAAGCCTACGTTCGAAGCGTCCTGAATTCCAGGTCTTCCTCTTGCACTTCCCAGAACTGTAGGCTGCTGGCAAAGTTGCTGAGGTCTATGTCCTCTGCCTCTTCCTATGTCCGCTGACTCTTCGTTCTCCTCCACTTCACCTAACCACCCCTCATGGTTCTGGATCTTCCTGCGCACCACTTCAGCGTCACGTACCATATCCAGGGTGTCATACAGTGGCACCCAGTCTTGGCCCAGTAGCATCTCACAGGCTAGTTGGGGCACTACCCCCACCAGAAGTTTTCCTTGGTGCTCCATTACGCGGATGCTTATGCATTGTCAATCAATTTGCTTGGCCTCCCCATGGAGACATGCCACCTTCACCGGGATGGCCCTTTGCCTGCCCTGTGACTGCACCAAGTCAGCCCTTACTAAAGAATGAGCACACTCCGAGTCTAGAGTAGCTTGTATGGGGTGTCCCTCTACCCAGGCTTTGACGAAGGGGCAACTTGACATCACATCTTCCCCGACCGCATAGCTGTAATCCATTGGCTCGCTGGTCTCAGGGTCTCTCCACCTCTCCGTTTGTGCCCTTGGCCCATTATCAGGGAGCCAACGTTTGGTGGGCTGACTCAGGCATTCCTTTGA
>NW_017729032.1:173997527-174006064 GCF_001723915.1 Gavialis gangeticus
AGCACACTCCGAGTCTAGAGTAGCTTGTATGGGGTGTCCCTCTACCCAGGCTTTGACGAAGGGGCAACTTGACATCACATCTTCCCCGACCGCATAGCTGTAATCCATTGGCTCGCTGGTCTCAGGGTCTCTCCACCTCTCCGTTTGTGCCCTTGGCCCATTATCAGGGAGCCAACGTTTGGTGGGCTGACTCAGGCATTCCCTTGAAAAGTAGCCATTCCGCCCACACCGGAAGCATACGGTGTCCCCTGTTGCCCCCCAGTTGGGTGGGTGCCTATGCTCGGGCTCCCTTGGCATCACCACAAGGGGCCCAGGGTTCCGTCTCTCTTGGGGGTAGCTGACCTCCAAGGCAGCAAAGGCCTCTGCTAACTTCAGGGCCTTGTCACATGTGTGGGGAGAGTGCTGGCGAACCCAGCACTGTGTTTGCTCCTCAAGGTTGTTTTGAAACAGCTCGAGGAGGATCTGGTCCTCCAGGGCCTCCCTATCATACCCTGCCAGATTTACCCATTTGTCTAAGAGATCCCACAGCAGCTGTAACAGTACCCTCGGTCATCTCTCATTGGGCCCTTTCTTTGCATGGAACAGCCAGTGATAATGCTCCGGGTTGATCTCCAATCTGTACAGGATGGCCACCTTCATGCGTTTGTAGTCGTGGGTGTCATCTCTCAGGAGGGCTTGGTAGCTGGCCTGGGCCTTGCCCACCCCTAGCACTCACAGTTGGCTGGCCCAATACCCTGTTTTGAGTCCAGTCATGAGGGCATGGCATTCAATGCCCTCATGTACTTGATGTAGGCCTCCGGGTCATCATCCCTGGTCATCTTCGGCATTTTGAAAGACGCCAGGTTGTGCCAAGCCAATCCTGCTGGTGGTCCATTACTACTGCTGTGAGTCCAGGATCTGGGTTAGGATCTGTAGGTACTGTCCGAGGATATCTGTAGGGGGCATGGCCGCTGGTTGCATGTTGGTGTAGGCCGCCAAGTTGGGGTTCTTCATGTTCCTGGCCAATGCACCACTTTGTGCTCTTCTCCTTGCGATAATTCGCTCTCATGCCGCCTTTGCCTGACCTGCTGACCTTGCTTGCCAGGGACCTTCATACAGACCCCAGAAGGCTCCTCTAGTATCCTCAGGGTAACCCCCAAACTTGTCTGCCACGACTTTGAATGAACCTTCAGTGGAGGGGGTCCCCTATGAGGATGCATCCAGAACTGTCATGCGTCATGGTGGATGTTCACGGGGCTCCAACCTTCCCTGCACCCCGGCCACACGCCAACCTTTGCGATGGGCCTCCAGATCTTTTGCAGAAATCTCCTGCTGATATCCTCCCCGATCCCTACATCTCCTCCTGTAGACAAACGCTCTGGGCCTTCTACATCCGATGCCGTTGGCCCTCGCTGGGTTCTCCCATGGTTCCTTCTTCCCCTTGGGAAATGTTCCAGTTATCCTAGCTTAGCGCTAAGAGCACTGCCACTCTACTCTTGCCAGGGAACTAAAATATAGATAAACCCTAAATGGGGAACACGAACAATACCTCCACCATAGCCCCTTTCCATGTAGTGATTCCACGTGAAACAAATTAACAAACCAACCGTGCAACTACTATGGGGCACGACAACAGGGAGAACAAAAGAAAGAGGAATGCCCACGAAGCGGGAATCCTGTGCTCTGCTAGCTCCTGATGTCTCTAAGCTAGTGCGCCCTCTGGGTTGGGGTCTGTGCTTTCACCCCAACTGGGGTCTCTGTCTCCCTTCCTCCAGGACCCACCTCTGCTCTGGAGCTGCGACACGCGTTGCCTCTGAAGGGAGCTCCCACGCTGACTCTTGCGGCAGCTGCTGCTGGCTCCTCCGGTGGTTCCGCTGATCTTCCGTTGGTCTCCTCCAGCACGTGGATCCCTCACAGCTCCTGCTGCCCTGCCGATCTCCCTGCTGATAGTTGCGATCCCTGCCGGTCTTTCCTGGCTCGGGGATCCTCCACTGCTCCAACTGCTGCTGCCACTGCCAGTCTCCTGGCCGGCTCTTCTGATCCCTGCCAGTCTTCCCTGGCTCAGGGATCCTTCACAACTCTGGCTGCCGCAGTCGCTGCTGCTGTCACTGCTGCTGCTGCAGACTGCAGCAGCCAGACGCCTTCTGCTTCGCGGTTTCCCACCACTCCTCCCGGCCTCGGCGTCTCCTCTCCCGCACTTTTGCAGCTACTTTTCATCTCCGCCTGGTGGCGTCTCATAATGACGTCACCCGGCCCCAGCTGGATATGGGTGTAGCTGACAAACCGCGTGGGCAGTTTCCTGCCGCGTGTTTCCTCGCTCCTCCTGGTCCATGCAACAGGTAGGTTGTTTTCTTTTCTTTTTACTTTAGTCTGGGGTTTGCCTCTGAATGAGGCTTCCCCCTTTTCTGGTCCTGTACCCCTATGACAATGATGGTTCATTGTTATTGGTGTTGTGCATGTGGCTGTACAGTGTGTACATGCACCAAGGAGTCTATAGGCCAAATGCACTAGAAAATAGTAACATTGATTACATTAATCTGACAAAATATGATTGTTTTAGGAAAGTAATTGCTGGATACTCTAATGAAATTGCTATCCAGCAGAGGATAGTTTATGAAATCTAAATTTATTTTGTTTTATAAATGGTTTTGTTAAGTGTTTTTGCAAGTAAATAAAGCTAGTTCATGGAGACTCCAGGTACTCAATTGTTTTCAGAATTGCCTTCAAGTCTTTTAACTTTTACCTGAACAGCCACCAACTATATAGACACACCTTGGCTTAATGTCAAAGGATGGAATGATGCTGAAATGATGATGTTACTAGAAAAACGACAGTTAATTACTGTTTTCTGTTATATCATGCTCTTCGAAGGATTTCATGGCAGATTAAACTGCAGAAAGATGATAATGGATCCCTCTGAATGTGGTAATGGTCTTGGTGACATAGTGGAGCTCAGAGATGACAGAGCGCAAATGTAAAACCTGGAAACCAGATAAGAATAAAAACGAAGGTTCCTCTCCGAAGTAGGTTCCTCTGTAAAGGATTAGCTAGGAGACGACATTTTGCTTTTAGAGCTGTAATTTGTTTATTGCATGCAGCTTTCATTTTGCTTGTCTGTTGATATATTTGCATTACAAAAGAGCTTTCCATTTATAGATTTTCTACATGCTGATTCTCACAGACCTGAACCAGCTTCTTGAAAAAAAAGTGTTAATTACTGGAATGTGATCTTTCTGATGGAGCGATTGAGACCGTTTTTGACTTTCTTGATGACTGAATAGTTAAGCTGTGAACAAGCCCTTTCAGTGCAGTGAAGCCATTTGTTATATTGATTAGGTATACCTCATAGTTGTCTAGAAGAGATGAAGTGCAGTTGTTTACATCTCCGTGCTCGTATTTCATTCCTATTCTGAGCCAAAGTGCTGAACCATGACAAATCTACAATGCAGAATGTTTCTTTATAAAGATTGAGCACAGTAATTCTGCAAACTGGAATAGAGTTTATTTAACAAAGCACTGAGGAAGAACAGCGAGTTCATCAACCAAGGCCCCATACTTCAGTTCCACTGTAGGGTGGCATTGCTTAGGTTAGAGGAAGCATGATTCCAGCTTGCCACTTCAGGAGCATGACATTTACTGCATAGAAAGTTGTGCATTGACATATTAAGCTAAACAGGCATCTGTTGTTATCGGTGTTGGGCAGTGACCAACAACAATTACAGTTTGCCATCTGTGAATCTGATGCATAGCATAGACATTTTAAAAGCTGTATTGACAAATGTCTAGTCAAGATAATGAGTCTCTTGAGGTTTCATTGGGGGAGATACAGGAATGCAACTATATGGTACACTAACAATAAGTTTTCTGTAGTAGTTGTGGTATGTCAGGTAGAAACTGAATTGTCGTGAAACAGCAGTGATGTGTGTTCAGAGTCTTGTTATTACTTACTTATGGCAAATGGAATTTGCTAGAGGAACTCTGGAGAATGCGGTAGGGTAGACTTTTGCTAGTTTTAACAGCTTTATCTGCCAGGGCATCCATTTGTTATCTAAAAGTCATTAAATAAGTATAAGCCATGTTTTGAAACATAACCGGATTTTTAAGGGGGGTAAAAACATGTTTCTCTGTATTAATATATCAGCATATATACAGAAATAGCTTCCAAAGGGGCATAGCTTTTGAAGAAAGTTTGTGATTTATGAATAAGAAGGGTGTAGGATGAACTATGCATAAAATGGCATATCACTTATGTCCCATAGTATGTTTAATTTTTAGGCAATTCTTGCACTATGTGGAAACAGTCACTATACATATTTTCTCCCTTTTTAACACTCTTCTCTTTAGATATTAATGAATAAATAGGAGCTCTAATTGGTCTTAAGGTCTGTTGGTTGTTGGTTTCTTGCATTGTCTCATTGGACAACAAATGAAAGGCTGCCACCCACATTTCAAAGGATTAAAGAATAACTGGTTTACATTTTGCTCTGCATGGTGTTTAATCTTTGAAGTATAAAGCCTCACAACATTAATCCTGGTATTAAACCTTACTGTTATGTCAAAATATATTACGGGTCACCTTGACCGAAGCTGAGATGTTAACATACCGATAATTGTTTCCTTTTCTTTGGAGCATGGCTAGGCTTAGGAACCAGTGCAACTTGAATACGATTTTAGTTGTTTATCTGAGTATGTACCCAGTGCCCTCTTACTAAGTTCTGTATTAATAGCTAGAGACTCCAGTAGTCCTTATGCCAGCTATATTTTTTTCTTTCTATAAATTCCTTTCCAGAAAATCAGAGTAGGTGCTAGTTAGCACTGCTTCTATTTTTTATACAGTTGGGGAGGCAAAAGTGAAGGAAAACAAAACTTACTAGACTGAGGTAGATATTTTTAAAACTTTGAAATCAATATATAAGCAAAATAAAGTGGATTAATCTCTCTGACTTGCATGACCAGTGTTGGTCTTTGCATTCCTGTTTGTTTGACAGGATTTTGCATTATTAGAAGAATCAACATTTTTTTAGCTATGTCTGCCTAAGTATAGAGTATGTGTTAGATGGAAGTATTTCCCTTTGTTGATTCGGAGGAAATTTGGACCTTCAAGAACATTTTCAGCTTTGACCCATCTCTCCTTCATATTCTACATAAAATGTATGAGAATTGGTATAAACTTAGAGTGGGGCCACATGGGGTTTGTTGGTTACAAGCAAAGTATAAGTGCTTCTTGTATTATTGTTCTTTTAACTAACATATTGGAAAGAGGTAGCCGTATTTCCCGCAGGTGAAGTCAGGAAATTCTGTTTCTGAGTTTATGTGTAAACAGTAATATCCGAGTCACAGACAGTGAGGAAAAATAGGAGCTAAGGTTTTGAAAATGCTTTCTGACCAAACCATGGCCCACTGCAGTAAAATTCTGGTTGGAAGGATTACTTCCTGGGAAACCATAAAGGCAACACAAGGATATTCTAGATGACAGCTGAAACAGAATAAAAATTTGGAGTGTTTTGAAAGCTTTACCCATGAGAAGAAAAAGCAAGTTTTTAATCTTGGTTGACAGCGAATGGAATTTTGTAAAAAGTTTTTTATACAAACACCTGGGATGTTCTTTGAGACAGGTTAGAGATTTATCCAGCACCCAAAATGATTCTATTCTGGGCAGTAGATAAATTGTACTGCCTAATGTTTTCAATACTTTTTGCAGCTTACTAGAGTACTGACAATTTCAAATCCAGTCTGTTGAAACAACCCATTTTTTCAGATTCTAACCCAAAGTCTTGAATTCTGGTGCTAATGTTCTGTTCTTTTTACAAAGGTATCTTGTTGTTTCTTCCCATTTACTTTATACATGTGAAAGGGCAAACAGACTAATTGTGTGGAGAAGGGAAGATACAATAAAGTTCTCTGTGTCCAAAGTGCTGTCTGATAAAATGCAAACAAACTGGAAAAAATAGAATGATACTTCTTTAATATTGTTTTGCTTACTATGAGGAGGGATACATAGAGAACTATATATAAACTATATATATAATATATATGTGTGTGTGTGTGTATATATATAAAAAATTGATTTTTCACTTATGAGTATAGTTGGTTGCTACAAAGTGACTTTCAAAATACTATGCTTTTTACTAAATAGGTGTCTCCTGCTGACCCTGTGTTGTATACTCTTCCTCTGCTTCCAGAAATCACTTATGCTAAATCCTTTTGTGGTCATTATTGACAGAATTGGTTTTGTTCCTTTTATTATAACCCAGCTGATAAAAGAGAGAATGAGCTGAGTTCTACTACTTGTGTGTCATCAGCAGAAATCTTTTTGGGGAAATGTTAGGTATATTTAATAGCTATACTTCCAGTAAGTTCACCTCTCTTCATTTGTGCAAAGCCACTGGAGGGGTCTGCTGTTACTGAAAGTGTATTTTTTCATACCTGCAGAATTCTATCTATTTATTTATTTGCTAGTAGTGGTATTTGATTCTGAAATCTTAGATTGAGTTTCAAGATCTGACCATAAAAAAAAAATCTCTTTTAGCGTGGTAAGAAATAAGGCAACCCACGGTCGTATTTTTTTCAGGCTCATATTTATACTTAAAAGCTAAATGTCATTTCAAGGACTCTAGGAAGTGCCTACTTTTTTGTTTTCTGCCCCCTACCCTTCCCACTCCTCCCAGCCCTCTTTCTCCTGTAACCAGATAATTGATAGTGGGACATCATTGGTTAGGAATAATGTTACTTCACTCTCCTATGTTCTAGTATGGAATTATGAAAATAATGCTACTGATTTGTTATGGTTGTAGAACCTGTTACAAGATTCTTTTAACTTTTAAAAATCTATTCACAGTGTTTCTTTCCTCATTTTTCTCATCTTTACTCTTATTAAAATTATTTTTCTTTAGTTAAAATTTTTGCAAAGCTGATTTCTGGAATAGTTAAACTATCTTCAAGATCTGATGCATGAATTATGTGAAACTGAGGCCCCTAGTAGATGTTCAGCTAAAGGCACCATGGGATTTGATGTGCAATACCAACAGTTGTGCTTCTTGCCATACTACATGTGATTGGGGTTCAGATCCCCATCATGCCATATTGTCAGTGCTGGGGGAGTCTGGGATCATGACCTTTGGCTCCCCCTCCACTGGCCGTTAGGAAGTCTGTCAGCTGATCCCTGCTCACAGACTCAGAAGCATATCAGTCAAGGGCTTTGATGTGCCCCTGAGGCTGGAAGCACTGATTATCTGACTGCCTCTCATAGCCTTAGGGGCACACAGTAAAGAGCCTTGACTCCAGTAATCCCTTACAGCTACTGTGTTTGCAGCCTCCGGGGTGCAGTGGGGTTAAGGGCTCTGCTGGACTTTTGAGGCTGGGAGCCACAACTGGTAGGGGTGTGCAGAACAGGCCGTATTCTATTCGGATTCGGCCCAAATCAGGGACAGTGATTCGATTCATTGATTCAGATCACTGTCCCAATTTGATGTGGCTAAATCTGAATCTGAAGATTCGATGCTGATTTGGAGACTCAGCAATTTGGCCATAGACATGTCTTTAAATATTTTTTCTACATACCTTAAGGGTGCCCTCCCAGACGCAGGAGACACAAGTTGCTGAGCCGGGGGCATGGGGGCTCCCCAGCATGCTCCCTGGAGGAGAAGCACTTCAGAAGTAAAAAAGCTGGATCTATAGTTATACTGGACAAATAGAGAGAATTAACTGTTCACACCATGGAAGTAGATTTAGAGGCTATTGGAAATTTTTTAAATGTTGTTGTCCTGATTCTCAGAACTACTGGGGACTCACAAATCCTGCTGATGAAGGATTTGCTTCATGTGTCTAGTAGGCCTGTGTGAAGCAGCAAGTATTTGCTCCAGATTCAGATTCGGCCAATTTTCGGGGACAGTGATTTGATTTGGTGATTCGAATCACTGTCCTGAATCGATTTGACCAAATCTAATTTGGAGACTTGACTACTGCTGAATCTCCGAATCACACAGGCCCTGTCCCCCCCTCTGCTTTCTCAGCCCTGGCAATGGCTGCCCTGCCTGCCCCAGCTCCTGGCACTTTGGGGGGAAAAAAAGCCCTGCACTCACTGGCTGCTGCCAGGTGGGGGGGCAATTCCCACTGCTCCCCACTGCCCCACACTGTGTGGAGGGCTCTGCATGAGCCTCCTGACCCTTCCTGCTGTCCCAGCCCCCCCCCATGGCTGCCCTACCCAGCCCAGCTCCAGCCCTTTAAGAAAAAAGAAAAACAACACCCCCCCCAGGTTCACTGGTTCCTGCCTGGCACGGTGTGATCCCCATTGCCCCACATTGCATGGGGGGGCTCTTCCATGAGCCCCTGCAAAGCCCTGAGGCCACTGCAGGAGCTGGTGAGTTAGGGGGGGGTTGTTTTTTTTCTTCTTAAATGGCCGGAGCTAGGGTGGGCAGGGCAACCATGGTGAGGGGTGCTGGGAGAGCGGGAGGGCTCAGGGGATTCATGGCAGAGCCCCCCCATGCAGCATGGGGCAGTCAGGATCACCTGGGCAGCACTCAGTGAGTAAGGGCTTTTTTTTAAAGCACTGGGAGCTG
>NW_017729032.1:174006276-174018565 GCF_001723915.1 Gavialis gangeticus
CCCAAATCATCGAAGCTCTCCAAATCTTTTATGAATCAATTCAGAGAGCTTCAAATCAATTCAGACCTTTTACTGGTCCCCTGATTTGATTCAGATTTGGAGATTCAGCCACCGAATCGGGCCGAATCTCCTCCAAATCGAATTGGCACCTGAAGCTTCACACAACCCTAGTGTCTAGCACTAGTTTCTGATAATGGGGTGATAAAGACGACATGCAGTTTAACCAACGGGGTAATTTATAATAAGTGGAAAAATAACTTTCAGAATCAGATAGGCTCCTATATAACTTATTTTAATACTCAGACTACCCCTAAGTGATATTCCAGCTTAACCTGGTTTACTAAATGCCTGAGCAAATCATGGTATGTTTATCATGAAAGGTCTACTTATATTTTTAGAAAGTTTTCTGTCCAAAGTTTTAGAGGTAAATAGGAATGCCACGTTTGATCTCTTTTAATTGCCTGGAGGATCTCCTGAGGAAGAGGAAATGCACTATTTAGGGAGGTTTTTTGTTTTTGTTTGTTTTTTGTTTTTAAACAGTTGTAAGGTTGCTATTACAGTTTATGGTCAGGGAGGTGTATTTTCCCAGATTCATATTTTAAATGTTCAGCTAAAATCCAAGACACAAGCTTTTATGGTTTTAAGGTTGTGTTAAATCAGAATCAGACCTTCATGTAACATTCATTATCTCAGCAGTCACCACCTGTACAGATATAATTTTGAGTAGTTAACATTACCTGTTATCTCCTGTCAAGGAGAGTTGTCATAAGTACCTGTGGGATACGTGCTTAAAAAGTCTGTGACTGCAGTATCCTTATAAAGAACTTTACTAAACACTGCGTTAAACTACTTTTTTGTTTTGATATTTACCTGGGATACTTAACTGCTATAAGCCGTTTTTAATGGGAAAATTATAAAAATATTGTAGCTGACATTTATGTGAGTCAGACCTCAGCGAATACAGCTCCCTTGTTGTGATGCTAAATAGAAACAATACATTTTTGTATAATATATGTAGTTTTGTATTAAATCTAGTCTGGAATTAACTAAGAAAATATTTCCTTGCTTTGTCTGCCATAGAGTTTTATTTTTCATGAAATGTTAAAAGATAAACTGATAAACTTAGTCACATCTTAGCACAAGTATCTCAATACAGGGAAAATAAAGTGTTCCTGGAAGTACATGGTTTTGAATTACTAGCACTTTTGCCTGTATATCTTAGTTTCTGGATGTTAAACATCCAAGTTGTAGACTACATAAAAAATCTGCCATGAGGAGTGTGTGTGTGTGGGGGGGGGTTGAAAATCCAGCTTTAAGTCATGGAATGAATGCACTGAGGGTCAACAATGCCTTTCAATCCAAGTGTCAATTCTGTGCTGGTTGTAGTGGCTACTGTCACTACAACTACTAAAATTTATTATTGTTTCTGCTGCTGAATGCTAGGAAAGCATTATTTCTACTGTGCTTGTAGGTGCTTAAAATTGTGAAATGGATGGGATGAAAAAGACAAGATGGTAGTCAAACTTACGTACCAGGTCTATAGTAAAAAGTTTTATTAGGAAGGAGTAATTTTGTGCTCCTGCTAGTTCCATTCTAAACATTCGTCTCTAGGTTTGACAAATCCTAAAATATTTTGCTTTTATTGCTGAAATTAGCCCAGGGTCTACTGACAGCACTCATTTTAATTTACTGTGGCCTATATCCTTGCCTCTAAAGTCTTGTAGCCGACAATATCTGTATATTAAAATGAAGGAAATAAAATAAAGGCAAGGGGGCAATATGTTAGTATAGCTCAAGGTGAGCATGAATCTACATACTAAGTAGTTTTCTTTATGAGATTGGAATACAGTCTGCTCCTAATTTATTCAGAACTCTTTGGCAGAAAGTGTAGCCTGATTTTTGCGGGAGGTTGTGTTTGTACTATAGACAATGAACATTTGAAGTGCTTCAAATTCTGTTCCCATTCACAGTGCTTTGAATTCAGAACACTTCTGGACAGGAACAGACAAGCAGCACCCTGGCTGGAGCATGTTTAATATTACCGCGACTCTGTGTGGCAGCATGTTCTCCAGCCAGGGGGCAGTGGATTACTCCTGTGGCTCTGCTCCTCCCACTGGGATGTAAGAGCAGGTTAGGGCAAACTAGGCACTCTGTGCACTTGACCTCCAGTTTAGTTCCATGGTTCTGAAGCGCAGAAGCCAAGCAAGACCAATTCCTTGGTTGGCAAAGGCTCTGGAAATTGCCAAAGATGGCCAAATGCCAGCCTCTGCTTCCCCCTCTGAACCATGAAGACCAAGGGCCTCAAAGCCTTCAGCTGGAACTGGAAGACTGAAGGTGCACTCCATGGAGTGAACACACGAAGCTGGAGAAACTTCACATAAGTTGCTGCTTGATCCAGGGTCATTTCTGAAGCTCTTTGGCCATTTTTAGAGTACTTCATAGGGAAGTGTACATCTGCCTGCTCCCCTTTTGAAATGTTTCCAAGGGATTTGAAGCACTTCAAATATTATATCTGATGAGGGCCTTAATGATCAAGAGTCTGGAAGTAAAATAACAGTATTTTAAGCAAGAGGCAGGGATTCTTGTGGCCGATATATTTTATCGGCCACAATTGCATGCTTTGGGATAAGAGTTTGACACACGTTTGAATGCAGTGCATTCTTCAGGTCTGAGGACTGAACACTGTTTTTTCCTCAAACCTGAAGAATAATGTACTACTTTTGAAGGTTTATCTAAGTTTATCCCAACCATGCAGTTGGGCTGATAAAAATACCACCTATAGAAGACCTGGTGTCTCATATTTCCTGGATTATCATGGCTACAACATCACTCCAATATTACTGTAATATTTTAAGGATACCTATGGTTAGAAACATGCTAAAAAACAAGTGAAACAAAACCTCTAATACCTGTAAGTAGTAAGGCATCAGTTACAATAGGTACAGAATAGGTTTGTTTTCAGTTGTCACACTTGCAGTTTATTTCATGTCATGGCCGTAAAAAGAGGCATTTTCAGTTGACTGTGAATTTCCACTACTGTTTCCAGCAGCATTTAGTTACTGTATAGGCCAAGACTTATTATCTTAGGTAAGTTGTCATGTTTTGTGGAATCGCAGGTCCATGTAATGTATAAACTGGTTGAAGAGAGAGAGATAAGCTTGTGTAGTTTCCCCTAAATATGGGTGGATTAAATGTCACTCAAGTAATCAGCTTGCAGAGTATCTGGCACTAGTTTCAGGTGATACATATCCCGACAACTTATTTTATTATTTATTTGTATTCTATTAAAGCAAAAGAGCCCCAGTCATTGATCATGACTGTGCAGTCACACCAAACAAAAGGCTGCTTGAAGAACAAGATGAGAAACAGTATCTCAATTTAGGGTTGCTTCTAAATCTGTTTTCTGTCATTTATTAATGCAGTTGGCACTGTTGTAGTATCATCAGATCACTTTGTCTTCTCACTTTAAATTATAGGATTATCAGTGACATTTATGGTATATCTTGATAGCCCACATTAGGTTAATATTCAAGGTAATTATCAGTGTGCTTGAAATTGTGAATCCTCCTACTCTAAATGTACCTTTTAAATGAATTGATTTTTGGCTCGCTTAATGCAAGAAGAAATTAGATGTGTCCTTTGTTACTGCATAATTGAAAAATATAAAAATGGCATTTAGACATTAGGTACAAATGTGGTTAAAACACAAGGATTGCATTTTAGAAACTGGTCCTTTCAATTCTGTTATGAATTCTTCAAGGAACTGTGGTGCTATACGTTTTTCAGAATATTGTTTTCTGCTTCACAGAAAGCCTATGCGCACAATTTTGGTACAAGGTAAAAAGGTGAATGTTCTAACCGTAACTTAAGACTACAAGTAGGAGAACAAGACACTCTATAGCTCTAAATATATTTCAGGATGTTATATTAATATAAATTAATGCTGTGCTTATTTATTGCCTTTGGGAAAGTGTTTTACAACTTTTGCCTTTATATGGAGGGTGGAGCTAGCACATGTGATCTGTTTTTTACAAAGGAGGTGATCACCATTGGAATTTAAAATAATTTGCAAAGAAAGCATTTGCTGTGTCTTGAAACAATATAGGTCTGTCTTTCTGTAATTGGGTCTTGTCAGCCTTTCCAAAATATGTAATTTGTCTAAGAAACATAAATACACCATCTCTGACAAAACCTCTTTGTAAAAATGTGTGCTCTATTATTCTTTCCTTTTGCATTCAGTTCTAATGGTGCTGTACTGTAAATCAGTAGCTCACTGATTTTTTCCCCCCTCTTTTATAGCACACAGCAGTTCATTGACCAAGTTTTATGAAAAGGGCTTTTATTTTGGGACTTCCATTCCTTTGGGCTGCTTCTTCCTGATATAAGTCACATATGTTGGGGCTGCCTTATAGATATTATATGAAAGAATTTCCTTAAAGGAGCTGATTCATCCACATTTGGCCCAGGGACTTACATGGGAAAACTTTCAATATGCATTTTGATTTTAGACATTCTTCGGAATTGTTTCCTTACTGCAAATCTCTAGTATAGCAATGAGTGCAAAATAATGCATTTCTGTACTGGTCTGTGCTGTTTTTCTTTTACTAGCTGATACATATTTTACATAATTTTAAAACAACACACTTTAATGCAAAGCAATAAGTGTATCTTAAGTGGCATCTTAAATGCATCAAGGCCTCTAGTCTTCCCAACCATTGTATAGTCTTCAATAAGACCTTCAGTAAAAGTGTCCTTCGGTGCCTCTATCGTTTAGTTTATAAGTTAAAACTTATCTCGTAAGTAATGCAATGCAATACTTCTGGGTGATTTTTAACATCGCTGTGGCCACATGTCTTTAGCAATACTGAATCTTCTACCGTTTGGGAACTATTTTGATGCTTACTACCCCAATATTATGGGAAGGGCATTTAGCAATCATTTTGAGTTTAGCTGTAAAGAGGTGAGACCCTGTCTTTATGCTTCTGTCAGCTGAGGTCAAAATTTACACATGTAAGAGTTTGCTCTTAAATTGGCATTGAATTGGTGAATATTAAGGAACTGGCTGTGTGATAGATAAGTTAAATTATGGGTGAGCATTTCTGTTTATGGGAATTCAAAGGGCAGCTTCCCAATCTGATAAGTTTTGCCCTTGGTGGGCAGAGAGATGCTGTTCCTTTAGTAAGAAAAAATATTGAAGATGCTCAAATATATTCACATTCTGAATGTAAAGAATGGGAGGTAAAAAAATATGTATATCAATATTCCTCTTAAATTAGGTGTTAAACATAATGTGTTAAACATGATAGTAAAATAAGGAGGGTGAGAAGCATTTAGGAATGCCACAAGTGGATTTAGAGGTGTGCCAGATGTCTCTGAAGGAGCTTGTTTTGAGATCTGAAGGAGGAAGGAGCAATGGGTGTGCATGCAGGATAGCTCAGAAGCCTGGAATAGATATTTTAAAATCAGCACTCTACTTTTCTTGTTTTGCATACTACATATCTCAGAAGTAACAAGAAGACGATATTGAACATTATCTACAATAGTTCAGTGTTTCAAAATGGGCAATAAATTCTCCAGGGGGGCTTGAGGGGCCATGTCCTGTGAATTCTGGTAATTCCTTGGCTGAATCAAACCCTTCAAGTCCTGAGAGTGCCTATTCAGCTTTCCCCACTTAGTCAGAAGTGTCCCTGGAGATCCCAGGGGCAGGTCTAGGTAAGTGGGGGGGGACTCAGACTTTCACTGCTTACCCAGACATGTCCCCAGGGTCTCTGGAGACCTGTCTGGGTAAACAGGGAAATGTGGACCTTCCCCACTTTTCGACAACCACCCCTAGAATCTTTCTGGACCTGATGTGGTAAGCAAGGAAAGTGGGGCTTTCCTTGCTTACCCAGATTTGCAGTGGGATTTTCAGGGCAGATCTCAGGAAGTGGTTTCTCCATTTAACCAAACCTGCCCCCTTGGATCTCTGGAGATCCATCTGGGTAACTGGGAAAGGTGGGGCTTTCCCTGATTACCCAGACCTGCTCTTAGGATCTTAAGAAACCTGTCTGGGTAAATGGGGAAATCCTGACTTTCCCCATTTACCCAAAAGGCCCTTGGAGTTTCGTCACTGTTCTGAGAACTGTCACCAAATTTATTCCTACCCTATGTGACTTTGAGAAAATGCCTCTCTGAGATTAGAGATAGATATTGCTGAATTAAATGGGGAAAGCCCAACTTTATCCGCTTACCAAGAAGGCCCCTGGAGATTCTGGAGGTGGCTCTGGGTAAGCAGGTCCCAGTGCGGAGGCACAGGATGCCAGAGATTCCTGGGGTTCCATGCTTCCACTCTGAGACCCATACAGGCTATCTCCACTTATAGAGACTGCCCCTGGAGATCCTGGGATGGGTCTTGATAAGCAGGGAACCCTGACTTTACTTACAGAGCGATGCTCCAAGATTTTCAAGTGCATTTCTTTAAGTGGGGAAAGCTGAGCAGGTGTCTTGGGGGCTTGAGGCATCCTCAAGACCTCAAGAGTACCTACCCAGAGTGGCTGGAGATTGTGGGCAGCTCAGTCTTCCCACACTCTCCCACCACAGAGATAATAGGTGCCCGCCACAATAAAGCAGCAGAACGTATTACTACCTTTTATCACGCCACTGATTTGCCTCTGATGTGGCATGTCAAAGGGTAGGGACATCTATTTGCTCACCATATACGGTGGTACAAATGAGTTGTCAGGCAGTATTTGTTCCTACCCTGAGTCTTACTCCATCATTCTGATGGACATTTATGTTGGGGCATTGTTATACTAGAGAGGATGGACGTGAATATGGCTAGGGACAGAAGTTTATGTAATCAGAAACTGGTTTAAATCTGTAACAGAAGAGAAGTTCTGTGCATATAAACCAGTTCCAAAATGGTTGAAACTGATTTAAGATAAACCTAGTTGAATGTTGTATCAGACTTAACTGATTTGGGTTAAACTGGTTTATGAAACTTCTGTCCCAGACTCCTTCCTGGTTCAAGTTAAATCTGAGTACCCCAGCATCCCAGGATGCTTTGCAGCCCTGGACTGGACTGGGTTATCTGCACCTGGAAGCAGGAAGAGGAAGTGATGAGCAACCTTGCAGAGTCCTATTGCTGTGATTGTGGACTACAAATCCCAGAGATCTTGGGGGCAGCTGGAAGACAAAGCGAACACACAACTCATGCTGGCTGCATTTCCCACTCCTTCCCCACTTTCCCTGCCCCGGTTTCTGGTTTGAGCCACTGTAGGCATGTGGCTGCATTTTTTGAATCAAAAGTGAATGTCTATATTTGCTTATTAGTTCAATATTTGTTGCTTAGGCTAACCTGCAAAGACTGAATCAATTCATCCTCATGCTTTTTGACTGTATATCCTTAGCCCTTATGTGTTGCAAACACATCAGTCTCAGAACAGTGAGCTGACTGAATGATCAGTTGTCCTGTTGTATCCGTTTTACAGGTGGGCAAATAAAGGAACAGAAAATTAAGTGCCTTGATTATGATCACAAATTAGGTGGCTGAGAGTGGATGTATAGAACCTAGGAGTCCCAAATTCCATTCGAGAACATATTAGATCAGACCTTCTTACCAATGATAAAGAAGGGTATCACAATGCGGTATTATTCACTCTTTATCACCCCATACTACCTCAAGTTTTCTCTCTCTCTAGCAAGCTTCACAGGGATTTTTTGTATCAACAGTCTGTAACTGTAGCATTAAATCTTAAACAGAAAAAAGGCAATATTTTAGAGCTCTAGTATTAAAAAATGGTCATTTCTGATGCGATCTGCAGACAAGACTTTAATTTTTGTAAAGGGTCAGCTCTAAATTGCAAGAGCTTTCAGACATCTTTCAAAGAAAGGAGAGCTATACGAGGTTCAAAGAAGAACAATAAGGAAAAGGAAACAGAACAGTGCAGTGTCTTTATCATTTTTAAAAATAAGAATATTCTTGTTTTGTTAAAACCTAGCACTCATAGTATTCACCGCACCGTGTATGCCATTACAATATTTTTCGGTCACAAGGATTGTGTTAACAATTCAATTGACTGCTGTGACCTCTGCATAGAGAAAAGAGTTTTGATTTTCCTGAGTTCCTGTCATAGAGCTTAGCAACATGCTATTTATTTATACTTGCTGCAGCACATTTTTCTACATTCCAAATTGAAATAATTTACATAGCTACTTATTTATTTCTTGCCATAAATCTGGTTAAAAAAAAGGAAAGAAATTTCTGTCATAATAAGTTTTCAGTTCAAATTCCCAGTTTTCTACAACTTATAATTTTCCTACTGTAGTGTCATTTATTTTTGTAAATAGAAAATCTCTGTCTTCCTAGTGTTTAAACCCACAGCCAATATTCATTCAGAACCACAGTATGTCTCACCTGCTATTAGGGTTTCATTTGATTGTCTCAAAGCTATTTAAATGCAAGCACAGATTGCATAGTCTTTGCAGGTGTATATTGAATATGCAGTCAGACTCTGTTAATGTAAACAGCTTTCCTGGTTTAGTTGGAAACTGGGAAAAATGATCCCACTGCAGAATAAAAAACTCTTTGGTTTGAAACACTTTGTGAATGTAATTGCTACTTAAATTCTTCAGAAATCTTAACAATTTCACAAGGAATTGCATGCTAGTCAACTGTTTAGAGTAAGGCTGTCATTTTCTCATCTTCCACTGAAATGCAGAAAAGTTCTTAGTGAGGAAAGAGGAGCCTCAAGTAGGGAGCACATCTGACACAGTTCTACAGTTCTGAAGGTGATTGGGAGGTTCGCCAGAGAGAGAGATCTCTCCCGTGATCTAGGGGGGATTATGCAGAGAGCTTTTTCCCATGTAAGCCTCTATGGCCCCTGAAATGTTCCTACTAGTTAGGTGCAACATCCAGTATTTTCCTTAAGCACCAGTTCTGAAAGTGGGAAGGTGTGAATTTAAAATAGTTGCAGTGTTTATTATTTGGAAGGCCCAACTGTAAAATTTGCATACCAAAGAGTGTAGCTGGAAGGGTGAAACAGAAAAATAGGCCGGAGAGGCTGGGGGATAGATGTACATGGAGGGAGAAAACATTTCAATACTTTTCTTATGGATCTAGCTTAGGAAGAAACACAGGTGACAGGGTGTGTCTACATGAGGTGCTTTACTTCACAGTAGACTAATCTACTGCTCAGTAAAGTGTCACTATGTAACTGTGTGCAGGAGCTACTGTGCAGTAGATTAGTCTACTGTGTGATCTTTTTACTACCTGTAAATACAGGTGTTAGATTTACTGCACAGTAGTGCAAAGTTAGATACTTGAGTGGGAACAGATTGCTCCTGGTCAACCCAGGCAGCAGGGGGTGGGAGAACAATTCCCTCCCCTGGGAGCTGCCTGCTGCCAGGGATAGTTCCTGTTTTGAAGCTTGGATGGGACCAATGTTCCCCTCCCCTGGCAGCAGGTAGTACTCATCCTGGCTCTGCAATCAGAGTGGGAGCTGGGAGAGTGCTCCCTGTCCCTGGCAGCTGCCTGCTGCCAGGGCAGGCTCCAATCTTGGAGCCTGTCAGTGTCCAATGTTGGATAATTACATTGTCTTGGCTCGGGCTCCAAAATTGGAGCCTGCCTTGGTAGCAGGCAGCTGTCGGGGGCAGGGAGCCATGACTACAGTCATGGAACTGGGGCCAAGAGCTGCCTGCTGCTGGAGCAGGGGGAAATTGTCCTGGCCTGGGCTCCAAGATCAGAGCCTGCCCTGGCAGTAGGCAGCTCCTGGGGGAGGAGATAGTTTTCCTGCCTCTGCTGCCCAAGCTAACTGGGAACAGTTTGCTCCCAGTCAAGTATCTAACCTTGTACTAGTGCACAGTATCTACTGCATGCTAAATCTAATACAGGTAAATCTAATATAGGTATGTACTGCACAGTAAATCTATTAAATCTAATTCTGATCTTGGAGCTGGGCTGGGAGCTGCTTGCTGCGGGGGCAGCAAACATTGTCCCGGCCTAGCTCCACAATCAGAGCAGGGGTTGGGCAGCAGGCAGCTGTCCAGGGCAGAGGTGCAGGGTTAGAGGCAGCTGTCCCAAAGGCAGGACAGCTCCTTTTACCCCCTGGGCTAAGTACAGACAGTCAAAAAGCCCAAGGCTGAATTAATTAAGTTTTTGCAGGTTAGTTTAAGATGCAGAGATTAAATTGAAACAGAAGTGAACAGACATTTACCTTTGATTCAGGAAATGCAGCCACATGTCTGCAGTGGCACAGGCCAGAAGCTGGCTCTCTGGTATGTAGCCAGTATGGACTGTGTGTTTGCTTCCTCTTCCTGGTGCGCCTGATGTCTCTGGGATTTATAGTTCAATATCACATCAGCAGGACTTTGCAGGGTTGCTTATCACTTCCTCCTGCTTCCACATGCCTCTGGGATTTGTAGTCTACAGTCACAACCAGCAGTGAGTTTAAACAGGGGAAGGAGTGTTTAACCCTCCTCCCTGGCCCCAGACCTCAGCCAGGGTTTGCTTGGGGGCAGTCTTGACCCCCCCACCCTCCACAGACTGGACTGCATCCACAGCTGGGCTTCCCCTTCCCTCCCCCCCTGGTCAGCCAGTCCTCACTACTCCAGCTAGGGACCAGAGGGGTGGGGCCAGCCCTGCTTTCTGGAGTAGACAGTAGGGCTGGAAAGCATGTTGGGATGCTGGGGAACTGTGATTTAACTTGAACCAGGAAGGGGTCTGGGACAGAAGTTTCATAAATGTGTTTGACCCAAATCAGTTAAGTCTGATACTACATTCAACCGGGTTTATCTTAAACCAGTTTCAGCCATTTTAAAACTGGTTTATGTGCACCAAGTTTTAGTACAAGTTTAAACCAGTTTCTGATCACTTGAACTGGTGTATGTGTAATTGCTGTACCTAGCCCTGGAGCCCAGCCCTGACACCAGGGCTGGCCCCACCCCTGCCAGCCCAGGGCTGGCACCAGGGGGATCCTAGAGCTCCCCCAGGCTGCCATATAGTAACAGATCAGGGCAGGAGTATACCCTGTCTTGAACTGTTCCCGTTGGGAGCAAGTGTAGTCTTCCACTCAAAGAAAACTTATTGTACAGTACTTTACTGTGCAGTAAGCTTTCTGAGCATTAGTTGCTCGTGTAGATGTGCCCAGGGGTAGATGGGGAATTGTGTGAAGTGGAGCAAACAGCTCAGAGGCCTCATCCACATGAGCATGGATGTTTGTTTCTCTGGAGACAAGCAGTGGCACACCTTGTGGGGAATGTGTGTGCTTCGTACCCTCTGGTGCACTGCAGGGTGGGGTAGGGGCAGGTGGGGCCAACAACTGTGCTGGCCACAGCAGACTTACCTGGAGTCCTGGGAGCCTTGAAGAGCTGCAGCTGCAGCGATCCTACCACTTGGACTCTGGCTGGCTATGCTCTACTTTCTAACAGCATGTGCTTCCCCCCCTCACCCCCTTATGCTGCCCTAATTTTTTTGCCCAGGTTCTTTTGACCGCAGGATATCCCAGGGGCAAAAAATTCCCCTGTGCTGCTATCTTGCAGTGCAGAGAACACCTGAATGTGTAGTGCATGTTGCCGTAGGCATGTCTGTGGTGCCACATATTGCACGGCCACACTCATCTGGATGTGGCCAGAGAGAGGGATTATTTGTTCCTTGACAGATCCTTCCTTAAGTCACCCTTCAAAGAGTAGCACTGGGCTGGTCTCCTTTAATACTTGAAGAGGACCTTTTATATTTTAAGACAGAAGGGAATGAAATATAAGGGGAATGGAAGAAATAATGATGGAAGAGTAGTGTGTTTTGTTTGCACAGAATAGGGGAACCAGAGGTCCAGACAGATGCATTAAGTGAAAAGAAAGATTAAAATATTATGTGTATTTCTTAGTGTGTGAGAAGACCTTTTTGAAGGCCTGTGTGTTCTAGTCAATGAAATTAGATTTGTTTTTGATATCAATACCTGATTTTTTAAAATCCTGATTGCCAGATGTACCAATGTCAAAATGGCAGCTGGGATAAAGGCTCACTTGTAATGCAGCTTTAGGCATCTTATAGTAAAAGAATATTTTTATACTACTAGAAACACTTTCCTGCAGTGCATGGTAATGTAATTAGAATTCTTAATTACAGTTTTCAAGTTTTAAGTACAGATTCCTTAAGATTGATAATACCACTGGGTATGTTTCTTGGTATTTTATGCCATTCCCTATATTTCCCCAGAAGGACACTGAAATGGTGATATTCTTGATGACAGAGAATGGCTGAATTTTTTTACTCAGTATAGTTTCATAGTTTCTAGGGTCAGAAGGGACCTGA
>NW_017729032.1:174018576-174019704 GCF_001723915.1 Gavialis gangeticus
TGCGCTGAATGGTGAATTCTAGCAGGCAGTGGTCACTTTACTGTATATTTATATTACTATATATTATTATATTTTATATTTTATATATATTATATATTATTATATTTACTATATTTAATATATATATATTATATATATATTATATATTATTATATTTACTGTATATTTATATTACTGTATAATATTCCTTAGTTTGTTTTGTACTTTTAGGAAAGATATTCCTAGTTTTTTCCTTTGCCAAAGAGCAAAGGATGTCTTCGCTGTAACAGATTATTTGCTTGAAGAATTAAAGGATAACATTTATAGAATTGTCCTAGGATTTGGTGTTCTAATTGTATGGTGTCTTTTTTCCCCCCAGTTGCTAAAACAGCAGAAAAAAAATAATTTCACATGGGACGTCTGCAACATGCAATCTTGGGTTGAAGAGCATGTGTTATAAGAGAACTGAAAAGAATAGAGCATAATTTGCCTTAGTTCACCTGCCAAATATATTTCAATTGAAGGTTTGCTTTCCCTGAGGATGGGGGGAGAGAGTTGGTAATAAAGGCTGATTGTTTAGTAATTCTCTGCCTATTAACCCACAAAGGCCTATTCATGCTTCAAAAAAGGCAGTGATCGAAATCGCTGTAAAAATAATGTAATAAATGGATGCAGCTAATGCAGCTTTGCTTTCTGTGGATGGGGAAGTGGAACTGAAAGATTTCTTTTTCAATTTTTCCTTTCTGTGATTCTGAGTTTGGCCTAGTGGGTTATGGCTCTATATCCTCATTTAATTTAGGAAAACAAAGGTTATTTTGAGTAAGCTGATATTGTATTTAGATTTGGTTCGGAATGGAACCATTACAGTGACACTGTCTTGTGAGGAAAAGCAAGTTTTTATTGAAGACTGAGTAATGAATGTCCAGCCTGAAAGATTATCACAGGTTTTCTGTAGCTCTTTCCCAAAAGGCTATATATTCAATAACCTTGTATTATAAATAGCCATATATGGCATGATTATTTTCTGGCTTCTGTGGCATGAAAAACCCTTTATGATAATTCCAAGCATGCCTGACTGAAGTCAGTTAGCTACATGAATTGTCACAATGAGAGCATAGTCACTAGTTAGCAATAACCTGCACATAATAC
>NW_017729032.1:174024704-174025782 GCF_001723915.1 Gavialis gangeticus
TGAATCGTCACAATGAGAGCATAGTCACTAGTTAGCAATAACCTGCACATAATACATAATGACCCTAGAATGTCTTTGTTAGTCAGAACTCTAGACTGCATGACATGTGAAGTACTGAATGCTAAAGGAAAAAATAATGATAATACTTCTTTAATATTATTTGTTAAATAGACTGCAGGGAGCATTCTTACTTGAATTTACAAGCTTCCAGTTTTGTAATAAATTTTCCTATTACTCTTTGCTGTCTTTTCATTAAATAAAACTATGGATGTTCAGGAGAAAAAATCAATATCATTATTTTACCCGTATTATATCAGTTGGCTTAAATCCCACAGGTCTCCATTAGTATTGTTTTCTTTTTAGATGGTGGCTAAAAGGTGATCAATAGACTTTACATGAAAGTTTTTATTTTGCATTATTGGTCATTTTAGAATAAGTAATTTTGAAAGTTAACAATAGTGTAAAGGGAATGGAGGATATTAAGCTTCTCGCTGATAGACCGCCACACCATTTTAGTATTGTTGGTGAATAGTAATATATGTTGCAATATTATATTCATTGTTAAAAATAAAAAAAATTACAAACTAAAATGTATCATGTACATTCCCAGTGTTATGGGCGATGGCAAACTGACAATGACTCATTAATGTTGATTGACCATTTAGTTGTTTCTCAGTGGAACTAAATAACAGATAAAACAGTCTAACAAAAATTTGATTTGTAGGATTCGGTATTGTAATTATAGTTTTCATATTATGAAAGGTTCTTGTGAGGCTTTCTTGGTGGGAGGCAAATTTAGTACTTTTTCCCATGAAATTGAAATACAAATAAATTAACGCATGTTTTCCATTACACCATATCATATCAAACTTGAAAGAACCTCCCAAGATGCACAAAAATAATGTTTTTATTTGTTATTTGTTGAAGTATTCATGCTAATATTTTAATTGTTATCACACAAACTTCATCCCTATCATGTATGTGCATGTGTCTCACACACTTGTTTTGTTTTGTTTTGTTTTTTGTTTTGTTTTGTTTTGTGTACCATTCATTATCCTGGATTTTGTAGTTGAAATGC
>NW_017729032.1:174030782-174033666 GCF_001723915.1 Gavialis gangeticus
TTTGTTTTGTTTTGTTTTTTGTTTTGTTTTGTTTTGTGTACCATTCATTATCCTGGATTTTGTAGTTGAAATGCAAAGGAGCCTCTAACTTAGTTCTTTTAAAAGTGCTCTAAAATATATCCAAAATGACTCTTATGTCAGTATCTTCTCTAGTAATCTATTAGTTAGTGTGTTCAATAACTACACTGCACATATCAGACCTCTCTGTACAGTGGTAGCTTTTCAGTTGAAATAATGGAATTCAAAAATTTTTAGACTTCATTTAGATTACCATCACTGTGATTTTATAAAAGAAATCAATTCTTATTTCAGAGGTTGTATCTCAAAATGCTATACTTTTATTATTGCTTTTCCCCTTGGTTTTTCCAGGGTAGTTACTCTAAATTCCTGGAAGACTAGTGCAGTTGATAAATAGTCCCTTGATTCTGTGGAACTGATGAAAATGCATGTAATCCCAAGCTTGGCTGCCTTTCCTAGTAAAACCTTCCCATTCTCACCTAGCTGGAATACTGTTTTTTTTCTGTTGAGTAAAAGTCAATAGCTACATTTTTATATACTTTTATCTTCAGGGAACCAGAAAGAGAGCACCATAAAGTACATTATATTCCTTTCTTTTGTCCTCTTTCACATTTTAGATCCATCTCCAAAGGACACTATATCTCTCTGTAAGTGTGTGTGTATTCAGTTAAGCTCTGGTTGTAAAGGTAGTGGGTTTTTTCTTTCTAGCAATATCTATTCTAAATAGTTTTCATTTCATATGGACAAAGAACTCGTATATGTGAGCAGAATTTGGAGGTAATAAAGAGAGACATTTTCAGAGTTACTTCAGAGAACTGAAGAAAATACAAGATTTTCCATTGGTTTGTTGGTATCTAATCTCATCTTGATTCATGAAGCAACATACCAAGATAGCTCTTGTTACTGTTACTCCAGAGTTGTACTGTATATTTAAAACTTCCAAGCAGTAAATCCAGTTTGAATTGGTTTGCTGTTTGGGGCATGCATCCAAACTGCTTGCAGTTCACTTGAAAAATGCATGACACTCCTCTTTTAGAAAATAACATGAACAATTCTATTTTACAAAAATATTTAATAATTGCTTCAATTTGAGACCCAATCAACCAGTACTAGTTATTGCACACAGAAAGCACCCTGAAGTATTCTGGTTCATAATATTGTTATGAATCTAATAGAGTCATAGTATTTAGGTTTTATGTTTGTGATGTGGAATAACATAGTCCGTCTTGGCTTTGCATATATTTGGTATGTCCAATGCTGAATACTTTAGCATTGGCTTTTTCACTACCAATTAAAAACGTATAGCTGCTTACAAATGTATAGCATGGAATATATATGCAACATATGTGAATGGATAATCATCTTGCAGGACAAACCTTCACCTGTATCACTCACGAGGTTAACTCTTAAGATAACTTCTTCATACAATCCAAATAAGATTTGCACAGTGTCTGTTTGATTTGGTTTTATACTTCTACTTATCTTCATAGTATCCAAATGTTTCCCATGTAAATTCACTAGCAATAATGGTCTCCATAGACTTGCTGTAACTTTTGTTGATTTGATTAGGATTTGCATTTTCAGTTTTTTCTGTTTAATAATTTTTTTAAAGCTAGGTTAATTGTGTTTCAGCTGAGTGTTTTAGTTTGTAGGAGATTAATGGGTAAAATTTATAAGGACTATCAATTTTGGGAAAGTCATTAATTTGATTAAAAGGTTTTTTCAAACTTAGTGCCTGGCATATATTTCCTAAAAATGATCAGACTATGGATTTACCTGAGGTGATCTGAAAGTTTGTGTCTTAACTGGATTTCTTTTATCAAGAATATGCTCTGCCAGAACTTTGTCCTGAACTTTTTAATCTTCATTGTCCAGAGGAGTATAATTATGTTAGTAGTTTGTTAGCGGAAAATCTGCCTTAAGTGTAATAATGTGGGTTGGATGCTCTTGTCTTTGAACAGTGGAGAACATAGAGACTATGCATAGCCTTCATGTTCTGCTTCAGAAATTATTATTGCCAGTAATTCAGTCTTAAGGTGATAAATCTATTAATCTAGATCCTCTTCCAGGACAACAATTCCTAGCAAGATTGAGGGTGAAACGCAGGTTTTTAAGATACTGGTGTATCTTTGTCATGCAAGGTTAGTGAAGAATCAGACAGGACTTTGAGGCTTTCTACTGCTTTGATTGGGGTCCCTATGCCCTTAGTGAAAGGAGACTGTCTTTACTAGTTCTTCAAAGCGTATCCCTTTTCAGGTAACATCACTTTAAGTCTTTTCTGTCTTCATTTTAAGGAAACTGTTCTTTAAGCATTGAATTTTTTTGCAGCTGTTCTGGAATTTAGCAACAGTTGTGTCAGTTGATAATTAAATATATTATTACGTGTCAGTATATATGTTCTTTATAAGTTGTTAGCAGCTGAGTCCAATGGTGTCTTATTCCCTTTCCCTTGAAGGCTCATGTAGATATAATAAATAAGAAGGGGTAGTTTGAATCCCAGAGGAGTGAGGGCTTTTGGAAAAGAGGAGCAGTTTTCCAATCACCACTCTGACTTTTGCTAAAGGAACGCTGTTGTATTAGCTATTTCTCTGTCTACTGCTACGTTATGAGGCAAGAGTGCAATTTAGCAGCTGTAACTGTGACTGAGTAGCCCTCTTCAGGATCCACTCTGCTAACCCCACATGGGGAGAGGACTAGAAAAGGTGCTGTAAATATAATCTACCTACCTTTTACCTGACTGGATAACTGCGTACAGTGGGGTCACCTGAGAAAATTATCTAGGCGTACGTCTGTGAGGGGCAACAGGGGAGTATATGCTTCGGGGCAGCTAACATGGGTTCATTAGAGGCAGGTCCTGTCAGACCAA
>NW_017729032.1:174034573-174036462 GCF_001723915.1 Gavialis gangeticus
TCTGCTTAGGTCCCTTCTGACCCTACCAACTATGAAACTTTTACTACAGTCAAAATCAATGAAGACACACATTTAGTTTTGGGACCTGCAACATCAGGATCTTCATTGACAGTCCTAATAGTTAGGGATCTCTGTAAATCACTCTGGAAGGGCCCCCCACAATGGTTTCTTTAATATTTTTCATTTCGCTGCTTATCCCCACCAATTGGCAGAGGGGCCCTGCCAGCCAAACCATTTGCTGTTGATTGCTGGCCATGGTTTTTGGTTCTTTGGTGATCAGAGGCAAATGGGCCAGCTGGTGGGACTGCTCTACCAATCAGGGGCAGGGAGGGTCAAGCAGCAAAATGAAAAACATTAAAGAAGCCACTGCAGGAGGCATTTCTGGCATGATTTATGGAGATCTCTACTAATAGTGAATGCCCAGAGTGCTGCACTGCAGTCATGGCACAAGAACTCAGGTGACACAACGTTGACATCACTGCACTGAGTGAGACCTGGTGAGTGGGAGATGGGCAGCTCAAAGATCAAGGACACAACTATATCCTTTGCTAGACAAGTAAACAGGAAGGAGAATACTGACTTCAAGGAGTTGGCTCTGCCATTAAGAATGAACTTACAAAGCAACTCAACAGGTTCCTATTGTAATTAATAAGCGCCTCATGACTCTGCATCTCAAATTGACTGGGAGTCAATATGCCACTGTCATCAGTGCAAATGCCTCAATTCTTCACACTCGTGATGAAACCAAAGAGGAATTCTATGCCAACCATGACCATTTCCTTTCTGATGTTCTGGAGGGAGACAGGCTTATTCTGCTCAGCAATTTCAGTGCCAGAGTTGGAATAGACTTGAACTTCTGGAACAAATCTATTCGCAAGGAAGGAGTGGGAAAAGTTAACTCCAGTGGCATCCTCCTCTTGACCAAATGTGGAGAACATGGACTCACCATCTCTAACACCCTGTTCTGTCAGATAAATAGGTACAAGGCATCATGGCAACAATCACAATCTAAGCACTGCACTTGATTGACTACGGCATCATCCATGCCCAGGATTGCAAAAATGTCCAAATCACTCAAGCTATGCTAGGAGCTGATGATTACTGGACTGATCATTGACTCATCCACTTGGTTATGTCACTCAAACTGGCTCCAAAATGATGGCTGCAGCAGAAGCAAGGGCAATGGAATATGAGCATCAAAGGGCTCCAGGACTTAGTCAAGAGACCTCTTCCACCAGTGTCTCAATGAAAAATTGGTAAATTCCAGTCAACAACAGTGGGAGAATGTCAGCAGCACTTGGGGTGTTGCTAGATGAGTGTTCTCAATTCCATCCCACAACACCCATTTAGAGATGATCTCGGAATCCCTGCAACCCTTGATAAAGTGTGGCAATCCATCAAGCAGATGTAGAATGACAAGGCTTCTGGAGCATATGGAATCCCCTGCTGAAATCTTAAAGCAGGGGGGAAAGGAGCCTACATCACAGATCCATGACTTCATCTTAAGGATCTGGAATGATGAAGAAATCCTAGATGACTTCAGGGATGCAATGGTTGTGGTAATCTTCAAGAAAAGATACAGATCTCACTGTGGAAATTACAGAGGGAATGCCTTGCTGTCCAACATAGAAAAGATAATTGGGCAAAACCCTCCTGAACCATTCCTTTCCACTTACGGAAGAGCACCTCCTGGAATCTTAGTGTGAATTTAGGGCATCAAGAGGCACACCAGCACGATCACCTTCACTGCTCACCAGTGGCAGGAAAAGTGCGGGGAACAATGTAAACCTCTCTCTATGGCCTTTATCACAGAACCCTTTGAGGTTAAGATGGGAGTTAAGCAAGGGTGCATCATCACTTCAACATTCTTCTCGATATTCCTGACTGAG
>NW_017729032.1:174041462-174044597 GCF_001723915.1 Gavialis gangeticus
CATCAAGAGGCACACCAGCACGATCACCTTCACTGCTCACCAGTGGCAGGAAAAGTGCGGGGAACAATGTAAACCTCTCTCTATGGCCTTTATCACAGAACCCTTTGAGGTTAAGATGGGAGTTAAGCAAGGGTGCATCATCACTTCAACATTCTTCTCGATATTCCTGACTGAGATGCTACATCTGACCACCAACAAGCTTCCAGTCAGAGTGGAGCTAAACTACCAAATGGATGGTAAACTGTTTAATCTTGGCTGAATCCAAGGCAAAACCAAGACTACTCCAACCTCAATTATCGAGCTCCAGTACGCTGATGATGTTGTAGTATGTGTTCATCAAAAACAGATCCTCAGGTAATCACTGATGTCTTTACCAACGCATACAAAGAAATGGGACTGACACTTAACATTCAGAAAACTAAGGTCCTTCAGCAACAAGCTATTAATGGGTAGTCCCCAGTTCTGGTAATTAGATTCACGGTGAGATTCTGGAGAATGTTGAGTATTTGCTATACTTCGGAAGCCATCTCTTGCAGCTGGCATTGATGAAGAAATCCAACATTTCCTCAAATGTTCAACTGCAGCCTTTGGAAAACCTGAGGAAGCAGGTTTTTGAAGTTCTCAATATCAGATTTGAAACCAAGCTCATGGTTTATCAAGCAATTATAGTCCCTACCTATTGCACAGAACTGAGATGTGGACAATGTATAGAAGACACCTCCAGTTGCTGGAGAAGTACCAGTCCTTTGAATCCAGTGGGAAGGCAGACACATCAATGTTAGGGTCCTTTCACAAGCAAACACCACAGGCATTGCGGCAATGACCATCTGGCATCAACTTCACTGAGCTGGCCATGTCATCCAGATGTCTGACTCCAGATTCCCAAAGCAAGTTTTATTCTCTTAGCTCAGTTAAAATGTATGCTCAAGAGGAAGGCAAAGAAAGTGCTTCAAGGATGTCCTCAAAGCCAACAAAAAATACAGCATCAATATCAGCTCATGGGAGATTATTGCCTAGGATGGCCCAAAAGGAAAAAGAGTATGTTGCAAGGACCTCATACTTTGAAACCTTACAATGACAACAGGAGACGGAAAAGCGGGAACAGCAGAAACAGCATGTCGTGAACCAGACCAAGAATCCAGAGGCACCCGTTCTGCATGGAAACATGCGCCTGAGTTGCATTAGAACTTGTCTCTCCTGGATTGGCCTTGTCTGTCAACTTTGGACCAACAGATAAGGCAATCATCCTCGACTGTGAGGGATTGCTGCTGCTGCTGATGAATGTAAAATGTATAAGCAATATTGGAAGTAGGGACTGTAGTCACTGTCAGTTAAGGACAGAAATGAAGCATTTCCTGCTTTTTATACACCAGAGAATTAGTCCTTACTTCCTCTCACTGTTAAATTTTTAGATGAAAAGGTGCTTGTTTGTGCATGACCCACAGCAATTTTTTATTTGTAGGCTTTCTTTGCTTGAAATAGACTTAAGGATGGTGTGAACATGTTAGTCAGAATTTGGTATACACACTTTATCGTCTCATCTAGATTAAATAGTATAGGCACGTTTTCACTCCATACTGGATGAATGCACAGGATTTTATGAACAACAGGATTTTTCATGAACACATTTGTGAACTGAACTGAAGGTTGATCTAAATGTATAAGGTGTTTTCATGGTATCATTAGAGGAATCAGTGAAATGTGTCATGAGCATTTTGGGCATCAGAAAAGAGAATATAAAGAAAAATTGAGTAGTTGGGTTCTGACACCAAAATTTCTACACAAACTGCATAATTCAAAGGAAAATAACCACAGGGATCTGCATAAATGTCCAGTATTAGCAAGCACTTAGCTATTAAAATAAGAAATGAAATGAATTTCCTGTTCCTCTTTCCCCCCACTTTTAATACTAAGTAATACACTAGGTGGAAAAAAACCACCTCTTCTAGCTTTATAGTAGTATTGAAGTGATGTTGGGATGGTTCAGAGAAGGTGCAAGAAGCAAGGCAAGACCCAAGAAAGAACACTGTGGTACCCAAGAGATTGTCTAAGTCTACTCCCAGCCATGCAGTTGGTCCAAAAAATACCACCCACAAAAAGCCTTTTAAAATTATATCTACTGGCCCCCCTCATTCACATGTGTGAAAGTTTATGTGCAAAATGATAGGAAGGGATTTGGTAACGTGCCTAATTCCTAATGCAATTACAGTATAAGCAGAGCAAATAACATTTGTCACTTGGGATAAGTTGGGATTTGTTTGTGATGGCTATGATTTTCAGGAAAAAATAATTTCCTGATGTGACATATACAAATTTTGTCCATTTTTGTTACCTACTGTGGACTTATGTCTCTTGCTGTCTGAATTTGAGTAAAGTAACATGTTAGCCATGTTAGCCTGGGACCAGACATAAGGTAGGGCAGAGTGGCACCTGGTATACTAACTGGTTCAGAGGCATGAGCTTTTGTAGGCAACAATCTACTTTGTCAGATGCTATCCAAAAGTGGTGATTCTTCAAAGAATAAAGACATGGATTGCCTTTTAATTTTTTCCTTTATGAAAATAACTTTGTGCAAGATCAGAAATTTCTTGCTTTAATAACAAGCTACAAATCCCTGTTGGGAAGAAGTTCTTTATCATAGCTCTAATCTTTCCTCTGTGTCTCCATGTTGACCCTCTGGGTTATTGAAACTACCTCCTGTTGACTGCATAAGAGAAGAACATTCTTTTTAGACTGATTTTGCCTGCTTCAGAGTTAGGAAATATACCTGGCTAACTGCCATGAGAAACCTGTTGGTGCCTCTGAATGGTATGCAAAAAAGAAGAGGTAGAGGAAACAGAAGTGAATAAAGATATAGAGTAAGAGAGATGGTCAAAAGTTCTTTTCATTTCAAAATTAAGATATTTTTATTTTTTTATAATAAAATTAGTAAAAAAAAAATTGAAGTTTTGAAAATTATTGAGTTTTTTTTTCTTTCCTGTAGTGTTACCCCTTCCCTCCCCACAGAGCAAATGGATACATTAGAGTGAATAATGTCTATTGAGATTTTTCCTCTTTGCCATTCTGGGGCGCATCCAGACAAGCCCACATGTGCCTCTTGCAGTGTCTCAAACCCCTTAGCGAGATGCTGCACAC
>NW_017729032.1:174049597-174050066 GCF_001723915.1 Gavialis gangeticus
AGACAAGCCCACATGTGCCTCTTGCAGTGTCTCAAACCCCTTAGAGAGATGCTGCACACTGCAGGAACAGGAAAAGGTTCCCCTTGTAGCAAGTTTGCAGTGTGGGGGCAAAATTAGACCCCTGATATTTGGGGGTCTAAAAAAAATGGAGTTAAAAAAAGCAGGGCAGGTTGGGTCCTCCACAGAAACACTCTGGCTGCCAGAACATCTCTGTAGTTGGCTCTTGCCCTGGTGCTGAAGCATGCTGCCTGCCCATGGAGGGAAGGCAGTGTGCCATCAGCAGGGATCCAGTGCTGGTAAATAAGGGGTCGGGGGACTGGAGGAGGAGGGAGGACTATGGGGGGGACCCCCGCTGGCCCTGCCCGCTCCTCCAGCCCTGCCCTGCCCAGCTCCCCCCCTGCCTGCTCCCAAGCCCCCTGATCCCTTTCCTGCCCAGCCCCACCCCCTGCCTGCCCCCCAAGCTCTCCAA
>NW_017729032.1:174051495-174052575 GCF_001723915.1 Gavialis gangeticus
CTGCTTCTATTTGAGCTGTTGCAAGCGCATGTGCTTGCATGTGTCGATGTGCCCCTAATGTTCTATGGCAGGGTGGCAAAAGGAAAGAGAAAAAAGGAAACTCACGAAAATGTGAAAAAAAAAAAATGTAGAGTTGGGGGAAACATTCTTGTATTGCATTTTATGACTGTGAAAAGAGGGAATTGCATTGAAATGAAAAAAAGTCTTTCTTAGAAGATAAATTGGAACATTAAAAGTAACTGGAAAAAATTTGCAATTTTCTTTCTGGTTATTATTTTTAAAGCCATTTTTGTTGGAAGACAGTTCTGAGAATGTTTTAACAAGTATATTTATATTATGCATGTGATTTTGGTAGTACCTTTATAGTAATGTTTTCAGTTTTTTATTAGTCCAGAAAAAGTATGGTTTGCTATATTCTGTTTTCTAAAATCCTGTTCAAGTATGTATACTTTCTTCAGTCATTTAAATAATTTGGGGAAAATTTGTTGCAAATATGCTGTTGTCAATGTTTCTTTGTGTAGGTTTTATTTGTTATTGTCTAGAGAACTTAATGAATAAGCCACTGTGTTTCCTTTAGGTAAAAGTACATCTGGGGCTGTGAGAACAAACCTTATTGCATCTGCATATGCTTATACAAAGTAATTAAAAAGGATATCTTAAAGCATTTATCCAGTATGCCAAGTTATGTATCTTGTTGATTAGTTGTATTTTCAAACTAACATATATCTTTAAAAGACTAAACATGGAAATATGTAAATAGAATAAGGTAAAACCTGCATCAAATTGGTATTCCAGATACATGTGCCAGTTATTTTCTTGGAGTGCCAGTTATTTTCTTGGAGAATAAACTCTAAATATAACATAACTGACCATAAACCAACAGTACTATTTGTGGACAGAGACTTCTGGACAGGCTATGACCATTAGATCACCTATTATGCTGTATTATAAAACCACAACACTGAGAGCAATCCCAGAGTGTAGATGTACACCCTAAAATTACTTCTGCTTTCTATAGGCTTCAGGTTGATGGATTCTTTTGAGACACTGTGGGGAAATGAGGCAAGTAAAAAAAAAAAA
>NW_017729032.1:174052586-174053164 GCF_001723915.1 Gavialis gangeticus
GCCCAGATGGCTGGGCAGGGGTCACACGTGGCAGTAGTGCTGCACAGAAGTCAGCCCTGCAACCACAGCCCACTGGCAGCTGGCCTAGAGTCCCCTTCTGGGTCTGGCAGGTACCCAGCAGGTCACAGCCAGGCAGCAGCCCCCACTGCCAGACTGCTGCAGTGGGTAAAGGGTACAGGGAACTCTCAGGGTTGCTTCAGCAATCCAGCTGGCACAAAGGGTAGTGTCCCCGGGTACCAATTGGTGGGGCCTCAGAACCTCCTGAGAGTGAGTAGCCCTGAGGTACTTGCTAGGGCAGCTTTTTGTACTGCTGGAAACAGCCCAGGTGCTGGCCCCGGGCTCTAGCTCCCCCGGCTGCATATCTGGGAGGTGCCAGGAAAGATTATTTTGCCTCAAGTGGCATGATTTGCTCCACAATGAAGTGCATGTCTGAGATTGTGTGATGAGGCAAAAAGCCCTGGCTCAAATTTGCACTGCTTCTATTTGAGCTGTTGCAAGCGCATGTGCTTGCATGTGTCGATGTGCCCCTAATGTTCTATGGCAGGGTGGCAAAAGGAAAGAGAAAAAAGGAAACTCAC
>NW_017729032.1:174053734-174067819 GCF_001723915.1 Gavialis gangeticus
AAAAAAAAAAAAGAAAATATAGGGTAAGAAAAGGATCAGAGAATGGTTAGAGAGGAATTAAAAATGAGGAACAGGAGGAGAGGAAAGTAACCAACCATATGAGGGGTGGGAAAGGATAAAAGATAAAGGGGATAAGCAGGTTGATCTTTAATGTTGTATTGTCTCAAAAAATGATTTAAGAGCTGGGCAAAACCCCTAAAATCTATCAAGTTCCTTCTTTTCATGGTTACTTTTTACAAGTAAGAACATTTTTAACTTGCTTCTTAAAATCTCATTTAAGAAGTAATATTTGCTATTTCAGTGGATCATTGAAAACATTTCTTTGTGGAAAAATATTTACGTAACACTTTCAGGCTGGCTGAACAACCACTTAATATTTGTCTTTGTTGTAAAATACAATGAAAACTCCTAAGACAGGTGAACAAGAGGGAGAGTATATATTAAAATAAGGATACCAGAATTTCTGCATTATGTTTAGATTGCTTAAGAAGAAAGGTGTATAGTGACAGAGACTTATTTGACTGTAAATTGCACATATACTAGGGAGGACATTTAGGCAGAGAGAAAAGGGAACGAATCCTATCAGTGGGTCATATTAATAATTTCCCTTCTATGGATTTTGCTCAGGAGCATGTCTAATGTCCTTAAGCTTGAAGGACTGTTCTGAAATATCCTCAAGGTGAGTGTGCCGTGATGCAATGTTTTCTTGTTATTGTAAAGCTTCAAATGTATAAGAAAAATGGAAATCCATTCACTACCCCCCAAAGGAAAGAAACAACAGGCAAGGTCAGGGTTTGCAAATAAGGATCTCATAGACAGGATAAACACATCTCCTTGTGCCTGAGTGGATGTAAAATACTGACTTCTCTGCACTACTCCAATAATTTCTTGTAAGAATACTTTGACCACAGGTACCCAGGTGTGGCGAATGCTCCATCTTCCTTTCATTGGAGTAAAAGGGGAGAGGGATAGAATGTTAATGCATTCAGCAACCAAAGTTTCAGGGTGAAATTTTGGAAGGGTACAAATGAGCCGCAGTGTTCACACCACTGTTACAATATGGTTGGAATTCAGCCTCAGTTTCCTCCAGCAAATGACATCCCTTGACAAAGGGAGGATATCCTCTATTTAGCAGAGTTCTTATTTCAGAGCCAAGTACTATCTTGCAAAACATCTCTTGAAGTCTGCTAAAATCCTATAATATCCATGAAATAAATCAGCATAATCCGGAAGGGGATCTCAAGCATATATTAAGCATCTGGTAATTTTAAATTGAGGGAAGAATATACAAGTGAAGGCAAAAAAACCAAAAGTAAGAATACCTGTCCTTGATTTGTCTTTTTTGGTTTTTTCCATATGACCTACTTTCTAACTCTTAAATACCTTAACTAATGTCTTTCATTGCAAGATAACATGTAATGAGGATATTTTATTTTAAATTAAGTGTTGACGCAAACTGTTACTTGTTTTAAGGGGACTTATAATTAATCAATATGCACACTTGTGATAATTGCATTTCTCAGTTCACAGATTTTGTCTTTTGTAACCTGTATATCTTTTTTAAGTCATTTTGGGGACTGACTTTAATTGTGAAAGGCACTGTCCACAGTGTGTTTATATACTGCATCATTTATTTCCTTGGAAAACAGCCAGATTTTGAAATATGCTGATTAATTACTATTTTTATTTTACATTATTAATTCATCCTCTCTTATAAAGTCAGGAGAAAGTAACTTAGGTTATATAAGTGTTTTCAGAGTTCAGTTTCAGACAGTTTTATATCAAAACTATTTAATATCTCAGTAGTGTCAAACATTGAGGTGCAAAACCAACATCTTATCTTACCATAGAATATGGAAATTTTTGTTGTGACTCTTTTTCAGGAAAATGTATAAATGCAGAAATTAAGAAAACAATACAGAAGCCTATACAGGCTGCTAGGGAAACCATGTTCTAAGGAGCTGATGCATTTGGTATAGTGAACAAACACAATATAATCTTCAAGGGTTTTCAGTGTGCTTTACTGGGTATTTTGTTGTTGGTAGGTGATCATTATAAAAAGCTTTGTTACTTTCTTGCATAGCTTGCATGATATTTTTGGTATTACAGTTGCTTTTTATTTGTGTATTTCCAGCTGGAATTATTTTCTCTAATTCAGTTGAAAGTTCAGAAAGAAGTCAGTGTACCATCCAAGGGGAAGGGATGTTATATCTAGGATGAAGGGATAGCTGTTAACAATGCAGTCATCCTAACAAAGCAATGATCATTCTTGTGAAACTAGACTTCTGAAGTTTGTAATACTGACAGGTATCCGGCAAAATATTATGGCTGGATTTCTATGGAATTGATATCTCTTCTAAATCGGCATTTAAATATATATTCATTGATCAAGCTATATGAAATAGGTACTATTCACTTGGGTGGCATAAATCTCATTTCACCAAAGGATCTCCTACTTGACAACAGTTTGTTTATTTCGAGTGCAGATGTTTGTCAAAACCATTTTTCTTGCTGTCACAGAAGTTGTAGGAAGCTGTCTTTTGTTAGAGGAGTTTTATAGTTAATCTAATGGATACAATTGGCCTTATTTATTGGTGTAGAGCATTAAAAATATCTCTTGTAACAAGTTAGAGAATCTTTGTATTCAGTAATGAATTATGTTTGAGATGATGGACCCTCTGTTCATACTACAAATTACATACTTCATACTACAAACTGTATTTTGTTTTTTAAGGATAGTTTGTTGTCTTTTTACCTCCATCTTGAAATGAAATTACAGAGAATGGTAACAATCAGGGTCACGTGGCAGAGAGAACTGTAACTTTAGAACTCTAGAAAAGGAAGATTTTTCACTTGCCATTTTGGAAAGAATGAAAGGGCACTGACTGTAGAAGTCAGAAACTCTCCTGGATGTGGATAAGCCATGTACAAGATTGGGGGAAAGGATGCTCCACACATGGTAGACAGCTGTGATCTAAGCCATCAGGATTAAAACAAGGAAGGCAGGCACCCCTTCTCCCCCTACTGTGCCTTCCACATGGTGTGTGCCCTCTTGCTGTACTGTGCTTGCAGTCCTGTGCTGTGTGGACCCTTTAACCCAGACACTTGCAGAGAGTGGAGGTGGGGAGAAGAACACTATTTGTAAGTGTAAAGTATTTCTTTCTGGCCCCTGCAGGTAACCAGTGGAAGGCCTGAAGTATGGGATTGTCAGGCATTTAGCACAGTGTGAAAGTGTTTCCTCTACACCCCAACATGAAGATTGCAAATACTTGAACCCCCTCACCTTACATGAGGATTGTTGAATCAAAAGTATCAAACTGTCCTTTCCATAAACTTGACCTGTTTCAAGCTTAGAGCAATTCAGGGTCTTTTCCCCCACTTTGTTGTTTGGGAGACCATTCCAAACCTTCACTGCTTCACTGTTGCTTAGAAATTGTCTTCTAGCTCCCAATATAAAATTGTTCATACGTAGTTAGCAGCCACTTGATCTTGTGCTGATGTTGTTTCTCAGGTGAAAATCTCTTTCCCTCCCTGGCAATCATTCAGCAGATGTACATATAAAAAGTAATCATATCTCCTCTTAATCTTCCTCTGTTGAGCTATGCTAGACAAACTCATTTAATCTTCTTTCATAAAATAAGGTTTCTATTCCTTTAATCATCTCTTTGGCCCTTCTTTGTACCTGTTCTAGTTTAAGTTAATCTTTTTCAAACATTGATGACCAGAATGGTACACAGTATTTTAAATAGGGTCACCACCTTGTACAGTTGTACTAGTACTTCCTTGTCTCTACTGAATATATAGTCAAATATATCCTAAAATTGTATTAGCCTTTTTCATAGCTACATCATACTCATATGGTATTTCCATGGCAGGTCATGGGCATTTTATGATCTGCCAGTAGGTCCAGGCCCTCCGTTGGCCTGATTGTCTCAGGTCTGAGCGCCACTGTGTCACATTGTTGTGGATTCTTAAGTGCATGACTTCTCGCTTTGTAGTATTGAATTTCACACCATTTCTAATGTTCCACTCTGCAAGATATTTAAAATCTTCCTGTAGCATAATCCAGTGCTCTCTTGCATTGGCAGTGCTGCCTCTTCCCTCCCTCCCCCCAGTTTAGCATAATCTGCAAATGAATGAGTTTAGTGTCATCTGTCAAGTGTATGCATCTAATTCAACATTAAGAGGATTGGATTGGAGATAGTCAGTGAGGACAATTCACTTATCTATTTCTGTTAACTAATTAATGTCCTGCGAACTCAGGAAAACATTTTGTCTAATATGAACTCCTGTCTTTAGGAAATCAAAACACTAATACAGAGTGATTTGTGCTGCATGTACCTGCTTTGGGATTTATTATCTATGAGGCACACATCTTAGCAAAGACACCATATTCAGCTTTAAAATGGAGCTTCCAGTAAAGACAAAAATGCTATGGACACTAACCTTATGGTAAAATATGTTAATTGAATTACCTGGAGAATAGGTAGTGAGGCAGCTGATTATGCCAAGAAAATGCTCTATCGCATCATTAAAGCAACCAAGGAGGATATTAAAGCAGGCTGTGTAAATATAAGAACTATATTCACAAGAGCAAATTATTTGCACTCTTTTTTTTTGTCAGAATTTAGTCAAGGATCTAACTAGACTACTGTTACTAATTTTTAATAAATTGTAGGAATATTAAAATATTTTTTAAATACTGGTTCAGTACTTTAAACAACGATAAATCAGGTAACTAAGTTAATCAGAAGCTGGTCAGTCTGACATTGATCCCAGGTTATCAGTAATGAATAGATGGTGCATACTGAATGAAGAAATGCAGATTGCAGCATATCTTCTACAATCAACATGTTTAATGGAAAACATGTATTTGATGGAAGTATTTATATTGACAGTAATAAACTTATGTAAAGAAATTGACTTGGTATCACAAATGTTTTTGTAAAAATCATCACCATATAATCAGGATAACGTGTGGATTGAAAGCTGGCTAATTTAGAAATTTCCAAATGTAACTATTAATGGGAAAACATTGAACTGGATCTTCTCAAGTGAGAAACTACTGAAGATACTTCTATCCCAGTGTTTTTTTCTGGTATCTTTAGGTTCCAATATAATTTCTCTATACTTTACAACTTCTAATTTGCACTGGTTGCTATCTGCTTTTCCATTTCTCTCCACTTGTTATAGATTGCTTTTTATCTCTGTTTGCTGCCTTCTTTCTACCACTGTCCCTAGATGAGTTGTTAAGGCCAATTTTTATTGAATATAATGGCAACTACTGTGTTTTCTGTTGTATAAGACATGTATATTCCTAAAACAGGTAGTCTAAAATTAAGGTGCATCTTATACACCAAAGCTCTATTTAAAAAAAAAGCAATTTAAATAGTTCAATAAAAATAGCAGTTAAAAAAGTCAAATTTAGGTTAAAAATGTGTCCTCCACAATTTTTTCCTTTAATGTGGTTTATCTTGGACACCAATGCATTTTATACATCAGAAAATAAAGTATTCCCCCAAATACTCTTTAGCTGGCCATTTGTTAACCTTGTCTACTTTGTTGATTGCAAAATTGTGGGTTTTGACCGTCAAATAAACTTTTTAAAAAGAATTCCCAATTGGCTTTCCTGAACAACAAATATGTGTGTGTAAAAGTGTGCGTGTGTATGTGCACATACACGCGCACACATGCAGACTGACCTGTTTTGCCTAAATCACAGGTGATCAGATCCTGATAACTGATTCACAGACAAGTGCCGGCTTTGAGTCTACTAGTTATTTTATGCTTATCCTCCATAATGAGATGCACAGTGAAATTACCTTTAGTTGGAAAATATGTTTTGTGTTGGCAAATAATCATTATTTTAACACAGGCTGCATGAAACCTCCAGCCTGGGTTTCCCAAATTAGAATTCCCCAACACTATCATTTTTTCTTTCTGCTCATTCCAGATGTGTGTTCAAGGAGGAGCATGTCACATTTTTCTGGTCACCTCATTGGTGGTCTTATGCAACTATACTCCTTTCTGATTTCAGTAACACATGATTCGTATGCATTCAAGCTTTTCGAGGTCTTGGTTATAAATAACTAAAAAACAAGGAGTAGCGTCTTAAATATACTCAACTCTACTTGTCAGTTTTTTTGCTTACTGTTTACTTTCCTGAACAATTAGATTTTGATATTCCAGTCTCCTGAATCAACCCAACAGTTTTTATTAACAATACTTATTTTAAGTTGATTTTCATCAGTAAGAATTTCCAGTTTTGTTTTCTTGCTGCCCAGGCTCCTAACAGTGGCATATAAGCCATGGAAAAAATCTAAATCTGTTTTTCTGTTACAGCGTGTTCAATTTGTTCACAACCTGCTGAATTTGAGTTTGTATAGCATTTATCTTTCCCTTGTGTTGCTATTTAAACAGACTCTTGGATATTCTAATACATTTCTAACTGAGAGTTTCCTCTTCAGAGATGAAAGATACTTTGGTTTATAAAAGACTGTAATAATGTATTGACTTTAATCATTTTTAGCATGTATATTAGATACTATACAAATCGATGTTTCTACACTGTTTTGTCTTACAACTGCTTGAGGGCTTTTTATAAAACAAAGTTTTTGTTTTTGAGAAATGGACTTTTTTGATGAGTCTCATATAGTTCTGGTGGTTTTCTGTGATTTTTTTTTTTTAACCAAAATCTTGCCAAGGTATAATTATTTACTCAAAAAACCCAAACAAACATGTAAGATTTTCATAATTCAAATAGGCTGCTGTTGTTTGTTTGCATTTCCTGGAGACCAGGAATCCATAGAACTAAAACTATAGCATGCTGGGGTTCCCAAATGTTGGTAAAATGTAATTTTAGAAGGAAAGAAAAGAGAGAGACATTTGTGTAAAATTACATATATCAAATTACATAGAGAGAGGTGATATGAAGGTGACAAAGTGCATGACCAGGTGTTAAATATACTCATCATGCATAGTTGACAGCATCACTTGTCATTTCCCTACTAATCAATCTTACCGTGATTTATTCTAACATGTGACAGCTTCAACAGCTGCTGACTTTTAAAAATTTACTTGCCAGTGAAATATTGCCCAAAATTATCCCTGCCTGAGGCTTGAGATCTGCAGTTCAGCATCTGCTCTTCTATATGGAAAAAGGAGCTCTCTGGAGTGGGAGTGAGTGGGTTTTGGATCATTAGGGAAGTCAGGGCAGAGAAGAAACAGGCTCTTAGTCAGAGGTTTGCCCTTTATGAAGCCATGCCAGGGCTGGCTTCAGGAGATCCTTCAGGAGAGAGAGACTCAATAAGACTTCTTTTTCTTGGGGAGTCCTGAAGCAGAGCTTCTTCTGAAAGGGGCATGACATGCCGACAATAAGAAATACTATGCTGAGAGGAAAAGGAGTGAATTCCTACTCCTTGTGAGTGCTTAGGCATTTGACTCCTGGCTGCAAGGGAGATGCTTTCATAATCTCAAGATCTAGACTCCTCAGAGGATTTAGGTCATTTTCAACCTTGAAAAACCTTAAACCAACATCTCCTACTTTCCCAAAGTAGCCCTCTTTACATGTGCAGGTAAATGTGTGATTGGATCTAGTGTGAAATCCACATGTACATGGCAGGAACCTGATCCTGGGCTTCCCCCGCATCAGCAAGAAGCAGGCATCTATTGCTGAGGGGACTCCCAGCCATGGGGGCCATGCACAGCTGGGACCGAGAGTCCCCACAGCTGATGAAGCTCTGGGTCCGGATTGTATGTGGCTCCTGTAGCTGGGAGTAAATTGCACGATACTAGTCACATGTAAAGGAGACCTCAGTCTATGTGTTAGGGTGTGAAGGATATTAATTCAAAGAAAATTGTTGGAATTACTGTAATTTGAAAAGTGGTAACATAAATATTTTAACTCACTGTGACTAGTTTGTCAGTATCTAGTTGTCTTGGAATCCCTATGTATGAAAATATCTGTGGTGTTAAATATTAGGTACAATATTTTGAGTATCTTAAGCTAATTTTAATTTTTTTTTTCAAATTAATGGTCAATGCAAAACTATTGTCATGAAGCTGCATGGTTTTTAACCAATGACATGGTAATGTAAAATGCATCTACAATCCAAGAGTTGGAGTCCTGCGACCAGGACTGTTTTACATTAGACAGTCAAACATTGTTTACAAATCAGAAATAAATGTCAGGAAGAACCTGAACCCAGGACTCTTCTCCTTTGATTACAGACTTAAGCTCTTGTTTGCTCTTTTGGCCACTTCCACATGGACTCTTCAACTTGAGGTGGGATGAAGGGGCATAGTCTGGCCATTAAGGCACTCTCTGAGAAGTGGGAGATGTGAGGTTGAGTCTCCTGAGGGTGAGGGAGGACTTATAGCCCAGGACTCCCATTTACTGACACCTCTGACCATTAGGCATCACCGCCATCATGTTCTCTTTGTCCCACCTTTGTAATGAACTACATGATCGCTGCAGTGTCAAATACTTGCTAGGCCGCCTCTGTGGGAACCTAATGAATAGGGGAGTTGGAGCTAGGAGACACTTAAAGTTTACCTGATCTGGCCTGCAACAAATCTTGGGCAGGATTTAGGCACCAAGCTGGCTGATTTGGATTGCTTCTGAGACTATATAACAGCCAAAGTCTAGGTACTTAAAGATCTTTTCAGGCCAAAACGGAGCAATTTGATGAATTCTGGCACTTGACAGGTTTTGCTACTACTGCTGCTGCTGCTGGTGCAGTGGAGTTGATCTGGATTACTTTGTGACTTAAGTACTTAAATTCCACCCAAGAGCTGCAGAAGGGAGGTGCTATTAGCACTGATCAAACATCTTTATCGCAGTAAAGTACAAAATATGTTCCCAAAGCTTCCATCTTTTTCTGTTTCCCAGAAGAACAAGAGTCATGTGCCCTCTTGGCCTACACCTATCCAAAAATTTGACTTTTTGTCATGATTTTAAAGCAGTTGTTCTCAACCTTGTTAGACTCAATACAACCACTGGAAAATGCTAGCTCTTGGCTTTCACTTGTTTTTTGGCTATGGAAAAGTAATACAGCATTTTTTCTATTGGAGCAGGTCAGAATGTTTTTGACTCTATGGATTCCTATTTGAAATCTTTGGGCTTATGTTGTTGAATCACGTGTAGGTGTTTGTACACCCACCTAACTGCTAATATTGTTTGGCACTGTTTTAAAGAAACAGTGTTCATATCTTCATAGCTGCTTGGTTCCCCCCAAAAAACTCTTACCTGCACTTGGCTTTTCATGCCTCCATTTATACATCCAGAATGCTCATTTTATGCCTATTGGGTTCTTTCATGATTCATATCCATAAGCTTCTCTTTTGTGTGTTTGAGATTTTCAACTTGATATAAGAATAAAACATAATCTACAATTTTGACTATCTAATTTGTGTGCAATATGGTTACACTAAAAAGCTTAATACATTTTTTTTTTTTTTACTAATCTAGAGGTGTGCGGTCAAGTCGGGTTCCTGTCTTGCACCAAAAGTTGTGCCAAGTCAGTTTATCTGTATGTATGTGTCTTTTGGACTGCAGAGTCAAAGGTGGCTAGACATGATGCTAGATATGTTTCTCCCTTGTGTATCATGGAGGCATGGCTTGTGTGCCTTCACCATGTTAGCCTGAGTGACGACCTCTGCTTGGGTAGACAATTGGCCTCTTGTTTTATTAAATTGTGTAACATTTCTGATTTATGGGTTTCTGTCTGGCTTTAAGGAAGGAATCCTACAGTCCATCAGTTCCGATTGTAGTTTCTGGAATGCTTAATAGTGTAACTTGAGTGAGTAAATAGAGCTGCAACCCAGATGCTGACTTAGGGGACACACTGACATAGCAGCCCCTAAAGAGCCTGTGCTGGGCCAGCAGTAACCTTGTGCACTGCAAGTTCATGCTATGACATCAGCAGCCTTGATAAGACTCTGTAGTACTTGGTTCTTCCCCCACTATCCTGTACTCAACATACTCCACCTGCCACTCATCTCACTTTCCATCAACTTTGCTGAGGGTGAAAAAAACAGTAGGTATACCTCTAGGATCACTAGTCTCTTTCTTTTAGAATTAAATATTTTCACTATCAGGTAGGGGAAATTAGGTTGTAAATAGAATAAAGGTACGTCTTTCTTGCTGAGTTAGCTTGTGGGGCTGGCACTCCTGTCTGAACATCTAGTTGGAGTCTGAGTAGCTTTTTGTTAAGGCCTTGCCCAAGTTACTGTACAATGGCTGATGACATACTTTCTTGTATGTCTGTCACTAGGACTTCTGGGGTTGTACCCCACATTTGTTTGTGTAACAGTAAGGTGAGCTACTCTTTCATTCTTTCCCAGTGAACTCTGGACATGTGCGGGAGGAGACAATCTTGGGGCAGTCACTGAAGTGATTTAGCTTGTGTCCTTCCTTTGAAGTATCCAGAAAGAAAAAGGAGTGTGTCAGGTGGCTTGGATTGTAGAAGTAACACGAAGCTCAGAAGGAAAGATCTGGTGTTGGCTGTGAGAACTTTGGGTTAACATCTGAGTAATAGCTCATGAAAAATCATGAAGTAATAGCTCATGAGTTAATAGCTCATGAAAAATTTACATACTGAGAAGTATACTATAAAATCTACATACTACAAAGTATAAAGGCATAGTACAAAAGACCTAGAGAAGCACAGTTGTAACCCTTGATCAAGCAAAACTCTAGAGGTGAAATCTTGGCTTCACTGATGTCAAAGTTTTACCATTGAAATCCTTGGTGTTGGGACCTGCCCCCCGGTGAACAGGAGCATTACCAGATGAAGGATGACAGGAGCCATTTCTTTAAATTGTAAATGTTGTGGATTTTAAATCTTCCTCTGTCTTGGTAGTGTCGAGTGTGCTGACTCCCTACAATAAAATGTGTATTAGCTTTTCAAAATAAACTAGACTCTGTACTGAGAATGAGCATAAGAAATTTTAGCCCAAAGAAATATGTTTTTTTGGTGAAAACTAGAAGTATTGGAAAATGGAAATTACGATAGAATAGTCCCTGTAAGCTAGCTACTGGGATCATTTTTGCATCTTCATGATACAGTCTTTATCTTACAAAAGGCTATAATTTTATTTGGCTTATGGGTTGTCTCGTTTCCGTTGAAGTATATAAAACTCATTGCTATAATTTTTTACTGTTTTTGCGTGCAGATATTTCAGTATATTTGATTTTATTTTGGGGGGGAATCATATCAGTGCTCCATGGGAAATACAAAGCAGTTCTAAAAAAAGGTAGACCTTTCCTCATGGTTTTAAGGAAAGGCAGAAATGCAACATACATAGTTAAGCAGCATTAGAGGCCATAGAACATATTCTTTCCTCCTTGTAAAGTAGTTCTTTACATTGTGGATGCAAATGGCACTTTGATCTCTGAATACCTAATATGACTGTTGTTCCTAGGATACCATGAGGTTGACTTTTTTTAATTTCAGTTATTAATTCCTTCCATCTCTACTGCCTCCATCTTTATTTTTTCTGAAATTTATTAATGTCTGATCTCTAAGACCAGTTACTTTATAGTAGGTTTATGTTATAACAGTTCATATTTGGCCCATGGCTTAACAGTGACCTTTTACACATGGTTAAAAGACCAGCCTTTTTATTATTAATATTATTAATTTTGTGCTGTGTGGTTGTCATAATTTTTTATGGCTGGTGGTAAATGTTGTATCAGGCACTTGATTCAGCATCAGTGAAAGGCTTGTAAATTACCACTGATGAGGCCAAAATTGCTGGTTCCAAAAATGAAATGGTACAAGGACTTCCTGTAGTTCACTGAATTGTCACCTTGAAGCAGAATTAGGACCAGCACAGACTGTCTGGTCAAACCATGATAAATGCATTGCTTTCAGCTGCCCTGTAGACAGACAGACATTGTTTTGATGAAGGGAGAAGGCAGAGCATGATTCATATTATCAGAACAAAGCCATTACATAACTTGAGTGCATGCATGTCTTTGTCTGTTGTTTGCTCCCTCCCCCTGCCCTCCAACTCCAGTTTAGTTAATCAATACTCTGTGACATTGGGTGTCAACACATTATTTGATTTTTGGTACCATATGACAACACAGCTGTTGACATTACCAAAGTGTATCAAACCAATTCTAACTAGAAATGTCTGTAACAAAATCAAACAGACCTCTCTTGGTTCTCATTTTTGGTACAGACCCAAAACTTCAGTCAAGTTTTCCAAACCATTTGAAAACTTTAAAATAGTGAATTTTAACTTTTAAAAGTGAAGCTTTTATAACATTTGTTTTCAGAAGATTTTTATAGTTCCTTTTGTCTTTGGTTTTTTTTTTAGCTGTCATGAAGTTAAAAAAAGAAAAATGGTGATAAAATTGCCTAAATTTTCTTTTTAAATAGTCTTAATCATGAATAGTCAGAGCTTAATTTGTGGCACTACATCTTGTTTGATTAATTTTATTGAAAACTATTTTATATATGTACTCTTGATGATATGAAACTACTAGTTTTGAGTCCCAGCTCATTAATTGGACACCCTGGAATTCTAGACTGGCTATTAATTTTTCATGTATTTATACAGTCATGAATGATTAATGCATGTTCCTGCACCAGTCTAAGATTTTGAGGGAGGCAGGGGGGAGATAACAGATGACACAGACTGCTTTCAACTGTGAAAATGTTTCCTAAGGGATCAGTGAAGCTTGAAGAGAGATAGCAGGCCAAAAATGGAGAGTTAATTTAAAGAAAATGGTTTGACTTACTGTAATTTGAAAAGAGGTAACATAAATATTTTAACTCACTGTGTCTAGTTTATCAGTATCTACTTGTCCAGGAATCCCTAGATATCAAAGTATCTGTGGCATTAAATATCAGGTAAGGTACTTTGAGTATCCTAAGTTAAATATAGAGATTTTTTTTTCAAATTAGCTGTCAGTGGAAAATGATTTTCTTGAAACTGTGTATCATAGGCAGTTCCTATCAGCAATGTGTTTTTTCTGTGCCTATTGCTTGGCTGGTGATTTCAGTAAGAATCTGCAAGTTTTTGAAGTGTTGATATAGAGGGATAGCTGTCTTGAGATGTACACAGTTTCCTTCAACTTACTAAAGTTTTCTCCATTATTTAGTTTCATGGTGACCTTGATAGTTCAATGGTGCAGGGGGCAATGTAAAACAAAGTGTAAGTCATTTTTAGGAATGTCATGAGAGCTACTGCTGCTGTCCACAACTAAGGCCCATTACTTATAAAAAAAAATTTAACAGTAAAGAATATATTTTTGTATTTACTGTTTCTTTTCTAACCGTGCAAGCACAAAAACATGGCCAGTGATACACTACCTCAGTTTTGTTTGGTTAACCTTTTTATTTTAAATGTAAAAAAAGAAGTGGCTTCTACTTACCACATACATACATAGTGTTACATCTAATTTTTCTGGATTTCATATTTTTCACTTGTAAAACAGAGAGAGAATAATGCATCACAGGTGTGTACTTTATGTCTTATTGTGGAGCTTGCTTCAGCAAATTGTTTAAACTGCTTTGGGATGGCAGCAGAATGTGACCTACACTGAAGTGCAATGGCTGTGGTACAGATGTTCCAAAAGGTGCTGTAACCTGGAGTGGTTTAATCTAATACTATACCCATCAAGGGCTAACTTAGAGCTGGACCCACTGTTTTTAAAATGCTGTGAACATCTCTTCTATTATGGCTATAAAGCTCTTTCTGCTTGACTTGCATTAAGTGTAACATCTGTACCTAGCCATAGTGACCTCACTCTATCCATTAAGTGAGGTGAAGCAGGTCTGAAGTTTCCTGGTGAGCCTAGGCCTACTGTGCCTGCATTAGAAATAGGCTTGCTACTAGGCCTGTGCAAAGCGGACAGTATTTGATTTGGATTCGGGGGAATAGCAGGTAAAAGTGGAGAGGTACCTGGGGAGTCAGATATCCAGCAGGTTGTAGTCTGTCGTAATGTCTATATTGAGTCCATGAGTTTTTGTATCAAGGAGGTTGATGAAGATAGAAGCTTCACACAGAGCCTTATATGCTGTTTCTATGTCCCTCCTCCCACAGCATTGTGATTGGAAGGGGACTCAGGGA
>NW_017729032.1:174068212-174079694 GCF_001723915.1 Gavialis gangeticus
CCCCCCCCCCCCCGCTCCCCCTCCTACTCAGTTTCTGTTTCCCCGCAAGACTGCCTTCCAAATTAACGAACCTTTTCCGAATCGATTCAGATGCTTCGAATCGACTTGGAGCTTTTAATGTGTCTCCTGATTCAATTTGGTTTCAATGATTTGGCTGCTGAATTGGGCCAAATCTTCTCCAAATCGAATCAGTGATTGAAGCGTCACACATCCCTACTTGTTACCCTGTATGTTCTGTGTTTTTCTTCAGTCAACTGTTAGCTATTTTCCTTTATCGGCTTATTCACAGCTATACCTGGAACAAGAAAGATGAACTGTATAGCTGGAATACATCTTTTTATGTTATTTTTCAATGCCATGCTGTTTCAATTGTAATTGGATTAAATACAAGGAGCTATGCTAGCAGGATAGGGTTCACAGAACAGCTATTGTATATGCATTTTTTTTCTGTTTGAAAACTTGTGCTGTTATTATGAGGCCAGTTGCTAATGCCTGCATGATGGCTCAGTATGCAGGAAACAATGTGCAAAGACTGAGTGTGATAGTTATTGGGCAGGGCTGGTTGGGCAAAGAATTTTGGTTTGTCTGTGTTACTGCAAAATGTCACTTGAAAGTGCCGGTTAAAAGGATTTTTCTAAGTGGCAGTTGCATTTGCAACAGGGAATAAAAATACCAGGAAATAATGATTTATTATTGACTTTGTGCTGTGGAGATGGTCCAGAATACTATGTGATTGGTTCATTTAAAAAAAAAAAAACACAACCCAATACCATGGACGAACTTAGGTGGCACATACCAAAAGGAAATATACAATAGCTCAACTTTAACCCCTTCCTCTCTATGCAATATTTGTACTTTATATCTTGCCCCTAAACAAATATACTTACTGCTTTACCTTTTGTTATTTGTAGGTGGTTATACAAAGGATAGTCAGGACCTTGTAGGCTACAGCTTTGCCAGTTTTATTTTAAATAATTCTGTCACCTTGATAGCATGCTGCCTTGATACAGGATGCTAGAACAAACTCAGGAGTCCAGAATGAGATTTTCCCTTCATCAGTGATGCTTGCCTGGGTCTGCTAGCACCTTGCACTCCTGTCTTTTTCAACTGTGAGTGTTGCTGTGCATGTAAAACATTTATTTGCCTTTTCAGGAAGAAAAGAAATGCTGAGACTGGGGAGGAGATGACACTGGGGGAAACTTTTGAATTAGTGGCTGCTTGCTGTGTGTTGTTTATATATGGGACACAAGCACAGCAGATAAATTAGTGTTTATTTGGCTTCTAAGTTCTGCCAAGATGAACCTATATCTATCATTCAAACTGATGCCTCATGCTAATTCAATGTCAAGGAGCATGTATTTTTTTCAGGGTTAACAAAAGCATAACAGGTAAAGCTGGAGCTGTGTTGCTTGAGCTTTGTAACTGAAGCTTGCTCAGCATTTTGCATCTGGACAGTTTTTCTTCCAGTCTCTCACTTGGGAACAAATTAATTCACATTAAAAAAACAAGATAAAAGAAAGCTCATTTCAACTGCAAAATATGTAGGTATGATCCCAGGTAATATGCTAGCAGGGGGTGCCAGTGAGGACAGACCTTCAAGTGCAAATCAGTATGTACAGTTGAAGTATCACACAGTGTTGAAAAAATGTTTTACCAAAAAGATTCCTTTCACATGTCCTCTATCAGTTTTCCTCTCTCAGCACCAGTGAGTTCAGAGAACTTTGAGTATACATGCTGAGTGCTTTCCTTTATGTTGACATGTTTTTTGAAACCCAAAGAGATTTTTTGTTTTTCTCTGCTGGATAAATAATATTTATCAGTTCTGAAGGTTGTGCAGGTGAAGATCAGCAGGCTAGCAATTTACAACACTTCGAGAATAATCACTTGAAAATAGACTGCAATCACCTGTGAATAACACTAACAATTAATTTAGGCAAAATAGACATCCAGTGCTTTTAAGGAACTCAAGGCATACTTTATTCTTAGGCACTTTTTTCTTATTCAGCTAGATGGCAGGGTAAAGGTGTGCCTTATAGACTAATTGTATCAGAGATTAATGTTATTCAATTATGTTATTGGTTCTCAACCTCTTTGGACTCAAGGCACCCCTCTGTGGACTTGCAGCACCCCTCAATAGCTTTTGTGAATTGAGTGGCACCCAATTTCAAAAACTGATTATATATGTTTATGCTTACCTCCTTGCAGAGGGGCATTAGGGATTAGGGCTGGGGAATCATCACCAGGCAGGGACAAGCCTGAGACTGCATTTATCCACTTAGCTTATCAGCTTATCTCTTCACACCTCACTTATCTCCTTACAGCCTGGGCACCCTTCAAAGAATCTGGAGGCAATTAAGGGTGCCTCAACACTCTGGTTAAGAATCACTGAATTATAAAGTCACTGTAACTTAGATGTTGCTTTTGAGATGGTTCTGATTGACCCGAGTCAAAACCTGGGACCAGTCCTTTACACATATAGCTTGTCCCTGGAATGACTACAGTTAATTTGTATGAGCCAAAATTGTCCCAGGAAAAAGGGTCAGCATAGTTCATCTCAGATACTTCACAGGTACTTAAAGTGGGACAATGGACTTATACCTGACCTTAGGACAAAACGCTTTCTCCCTGGAAGTCTATTTTTACCTAGTGTTTAAGGTTCACTTCTACCCTTGCCTTCTGCCTGACTTTAGACTAATGCTATTAAATCTCTCTGTCTTTTCTTAAACAGATAAAGATCTGAGATAATGCATGGATTCTGCAATAATTTAAAAAAATCTGTCCAGTGGGCCACTATGTTTGATGTCTTTGTGTCATTTCATAGAAACAAATGTATCTTTCTTCAATGCAGCCATGGCTACCACTTACTCTTAGATGGTCTTTTCTTATCTTGCTGAAGTATTCAAATGCTCAGAGCACATACACAAATCTGCTTGAACTAAGGAAAGAGCTTCTCAACTGCTAAATCTATGAAGTACAATATTCCAAATGTTGATGCTTATGGTTTTATTTTCTCCAACTTATACGAAAGTGATATTGTTTATTTTTTGAAGGACAGCTATACTGTCTTCTCAGGCTTTTTATCTCTAATCCCAAATATGTGGCTTATTATTTTTGTTCAGCTCTTTAATGAGGTTCACTTGAGATCTCCTTTCTTTTTGTAACTGCTCCTTGTAAGAGAGACCAAGGATAGTGGACATTTAAATATCATTAAAGAATATCAGAAATGCAAAAATCTAGAACTCTTTTGTTAGACCAACTAGGAAATTACAAAAAAATTATCTTGTTCTGCAAGCTTTTGGGTTCAAATGCCCTTCATCAGGCTCTGGGAAAATTAAAGATTGTATAAAGTCCCCTTAGGTAGGAAATAAACTTCCTTTTTGTACAGAGGAAGCTGGAGATCGATAATCTGTCCCTCTGGGTCCACAAGAGTGTCTCTGTGAGTTGCTCTTTATTGTGTAGATCAGGTAGGATTCCTTCCCTGGAGGTGTCAGATGGCAAGCAAGGAGGTTTAAAAATCTTTCTTGTTGTTTTGCAATGAAGTAAAATCCAAAATTGGCTAAAGTTTGGCATTCTGTATGTTTTGGTGATGTATTTGGTAGCTGTGATGGGCTGAGACAAAAAGAAATGCAGAAATCTAGAACTCTGAAGAATATCAGGATTTTTAATGCTTGGTATTGTTTTACCACTAGGTCTAAGTTGTTTCCTGAAAGTAACTTGCATAATCAAATGGCCAACTACTAATATAAAATAAAAAAGTGTTACCTTATTAAATTGTACAAACAGAGGCAATGATTTCTGTGGGTGGTTGTCTCTTGCTGGAGAAACTGCATAGTTGTGAGATATTTAGAGAAACTTTGGGAATAAACTACCCTTCCTCAGGTCTGAGAAAACAGAAGACACAGCTGGAGCTAAGTAGCAGTGAGGTAAGCTAATGAAACAGCTATTTAGTTCAAGTTGTATCTTCTTGTTTCCCACACCTGAGGAAGGGTACCTTATGCCTGAAAGCTTGTCTGATTCTCTCACAACTATGCAGCTGCTCCAATAATATGCATCACAAAGATCCTTGTCCAGCAAAAAATGGCTGGCCCAATCTAACTTAGTTTACCTGAGGAGTGTGAGCTAAGTGAGAGCAGAAATGGGTTAACTCAGTCCACCAAATGTATATACATGTTTGGAGCTCAGCCCCAGAGTTGGAAAAGTCCAGTTGCATAGCTGAGCCCCAGGACTGCCCTTTTCTAACTGGCACCCCCCTTATCAGACTATTGTTAGCCCCCGGCAACCACCCCCGCAAATCTGCTAGTCCCTCGCCCTACTATTGTTCCTGACCTTTCCTGACCCTGACTGACTTGCAGTTCTCAGCACCAGCAAACGTGTGCACATGCTGTGCTTCATTTATGATCACGTGACTTAAAGTAAGCTGTGTCATTGTAGATCAGGTACTGTGACCATATTTTATACCCATGCAGACAGTCTTAAATACAATTAATGCAATTACTTAAGGCAAATAGAAGATCATTGTCATTATCCAAATCTGTATGCAGACTGTACTGTGGATACAGAGCATATTTATTTCAGAAGTAATAGCTATTTTAGGTTTTATCCTGAAAGTAACTGGAAAATATCTGGAAAGCATTTGATGTAATACCATGCCAAAAAAAAAAAAAGAGTCAGCTCCTAGTACATTTGACAGCACTTTTTATTTTAAATTTTCTTCTCTCGTTAAAAATATCAGCGTAGAGCATGTCACTTTACAGATAAAAGAGATTTTGGCATGAGAATTCATGCATCACAGGAAGTCATTCCAGTACAGTATGTAGCTATTTTAGGTTACTGATTTAAAAGCGACAATCCCAGCATTTTTGTTCAAAACATGTACACCAATATCACATGGTAGTGCGTGCTGTAAAAAATCCTAAACTAGGTGTTATCTGTTTTCCTACCTATCAGATGTATGACTGCCTTTGCTAATACTAATGGCATAATGGATTGTTTTGACCACAAAATATTGCAAATGCTGCTGACTTTTCTTCTAGCACAGATGGTTTATGATATAGAATTGTTGTAATTGCTACAATATATAAAAGGACTTTATATTGCCAGAAAATTCCATGGGACATGCATCAGGAGAAAAAAAGTATATAGTTTAAATTCATGTAATCAAGAAATAACCTGAATTTTCTGCATACATTTTGTTGTTTATCATTTAATCATCATTATTGATTATAACAATTATAGAGAATGCATGATGGCATTCATAATGATTTTATTGGCTTTAATGTGGGGTGGCTACTAGTCTCTTAGTTATGATGCACGATAAAGAAACTATTCTTGATAAATACAGCAGTATATTGCTCTCCTGATTATGTCAGAGTTTAGTAGATATACATACAATCCAGTAATTGAAATAGATGTTAGATATGCAAATTTTCAAATGCTCCGATGAATTTTTTATAGTGTTTGAAATGTTGATGATATCTGAACACTAGATATATAACCACTTAGATTTTTTTCTGACATGTACAGTATGTAGATTAGCTTGCTATTAGGCAAACCTTCAGAAAGATGCTTATATAACATCTACTGGGTAGTATAGAGCAGGAGGCACTCAAATATTCACCATGACCAGGACCACACTCAACCTCTACTATGCTGGAGAAGGAATGGCTAAGTTTGATGGCAATCTCAGTTCCTTTGCATTTAATCACACTGCAGTCATCCAAAAGCTGACTGTGCTTATATTTTTAATCAGCATGATTTATTTTAAATATTTAAACCTGATATAGTGCATGATAGTATTTAGGTTGGGAGACTTTGACTAGCTTATATGAGGAGTTTTAATGATGCAGAGATGCAGCCTGGTGCATTAGAATAAATCACGATCCATGTGCTAGTTTAGAGACTATCAGAATATATAGCCCTTTTCTTAAGAATAAAAAGTCCAAAAGTGCTTGTTTGATGCTCAGTGAAAGGATATGGCATTGTCTTTTAATTAAGACAACACTTCATTTATTTTCATGCAGCATTAAGTTAATCTGTTCTAATTTAATGCAGACAGGAGAGAGAAAAAACCCAGCAAACTATTAAATGTACAGTCCTTCCCCTAATGTATCTGAAGGTGGTCTATAATTGTACGGAACAAGAGCTGACTTAAAAACAAAAATTATATTAATTGATAAAATGTAGAAAGCAGCATAGAAATCTACCTTACAGACTAATTAAAAAGTCTGTCTGTCTGTCTGTCTATAAGCTTTCGTGAGCTGGAGCGGACTTCATCAGATGCTGTGAAAGGATATGCACAGCTTGTGAAAGCTTATGCTATATATATGTCTCTAAATAGCTAGTCTGTAATGTGAAAATCTTCCCTCCCTTCTGCTTGACTTCAGACTAACACAGCTACCTGTGTGTCTCTGTTAAAACTATTCACAGCAGCCTTGTGTCCTTCATTCATCTGCATTATTTCCTCTGTTGTCATCCTCACTGAAAAATTGACTGTGTTTAGATATACAAGATAAATTTAAAATTATGAAAAAGGAAACAATTAAATTTAGAAGTTTATGTTCTTTTCTACCTACTAGGCAGAAATCATATGCTGGACTAAATTCTATTGTATGATAAATAAAAAATAAATCAGCTGGAAGTTAAATAAGTTACTTTGTCTAGTAGAATGCATATCAGGATTTGTTCTGATATGTATCTTGGCTTTCCAGATATACAGGCATACCTCGTTTTATTGCGCTTCACTTTATTGCTCTTTGCAGATATTGCGTTTTTTACAAATTGAAGGTTTGTGGCAACCTTCATTGTTGTCTTATTTTAAGAAATTGCCACAGCCACCCCAACCTTCAGCAACCACCACCCTGATCAGTCAGCAGCCATCAACATCGAGGCAAGACCCTCCACCAGCAAAAAGATTACGACTTGCTGAAGGCTCAGATGATGGTTAGCATTTTTTAGCAATAAAGTATTTTTTAATTAAGGTATATACATTGTTTTTTTTTAGAAATAATGCTATTGCACACTTAATAGACTACAGTATAGTGTAAACACAACTTTTATATGCACTGGGAAACCAAAAAATTCGTGTGACTCGCTTTATTGCAATATTCGCTTTATTGCGGTGGTCTGGAACCGAACCCACAATATCTCCAAGGTATGCCTGTAGATTGTTTTACAGAGAATAACTTCAAGCATTTGAAGAAAGTGACCTTACATGAGTTTTTGGGATCTGAGAGTATCTTTTGGGAGAATAGTAGTAGGGCATAAACAAATTTTGTGCTTTGGAGGATGAAGTACTATTATTGTGATTTTTATTTAAGGTTTATATACCAGGTCTTGAGGCTCACAATCTTAAATTAGCCAGTCAAAAGCTAGTTACATGTGCAGTGTTTTTCTAAAGAGTCTCTAGATGTAGGCCCAGATTTATGGCAGTTAAACTAAATAATGATCTTAGTTTTATATTCAGGGTTATTCTTCCCATTTACATCCAAAATCAAGAGAGAAGTCCCCAGAATTGAATAATTCATTGTTTTGTTTATTGAACAATAAGTTACATAAATTACACTTTTTTTGAAATGTACAAAAACTCATGAGAAGTTTTGTTCTCATAGCTGAAACAATGTGGGAAACAACCTTCCTCCTCTCACCAACAAATTGTTCCTTGTATTCATTCTTGTCTGTTTCCAGGAGCATAGAGTAACTTGGCACAATACAGGCTGTTACTGCACTGTCATTTAGTACTTTCAAAAGTACTTTTTCCTCTGTAACACAGGTCATAGGGACCTGCCAAGACAAAACCAGTGGTAGGATTTTTTCATATATTTTTCTAGGAGTAACCAATGTGGTCATCTGGTATGACCTTTGAAACATGGACTAAAGATATCTTCCCCATGTAAGTTCTTCTAGGCCATCTTCAATCCCCTTTTAAGCTTTGCTTCAATAAACAAAACATATTGAGCTGGAGTGTTGTGGGGAGAGGTAGGGGTCCTGTTTATTTTGATAAGAAGATAAAATAAAATCTTATCAAACCCTTGACAATAGTCAGTTGTTCCAAAGGAAATTCAATATCTATTTGTTATCTCACTAGGTGTTTCCAAATCTTAAAATGTAAGAGGCCTTAAAATGTTTCTTACTTGCTTTTAATCTGTACAGCATATATACAGAGTGTCCAACCAATTCAGAACAACAATAACTTATGTGGATATAAAATATTCTACCAATCTTGGTAACTGCAGGATACCAAAGTATCTAACTCAGTTAGGTACCCTGGAGGAACTGAGTAGAACAACAAAATTGAATCTTTTTGACCAAAAGACAGAACATTACAGTTTATCCAACCAATCTTTAAAAAAGGTTGATAGAGAATGTTATTGCTTTGCCATTTTTTGTGTTTTTACTTTATTTTATTACGCTGAAAGCCCCTAGTTTGTTCTTCTGCAATCTCATGCTCCCTCTATTTGAGTGATACAAGTTAGAACAAGCTTATTCCCACCCATGAGCAGCAAATCATACTCATTTGTGAAATGTGTTGTACCTGAAAGATTGTATTTAGTTCAGAAAAGTGTCCCCTTCCTTTACTGCTACTCTAGGGCTACATGCAGACACTCATTTTCTACCAGGAGACTCACTGTTCTCCCAGTGGAAACCAAAAATGTACAGCTGTTCAGGCTTTTTATCTCTGAGCAAAAATGGCTACTCTTGGAAAAATATAACCCAGAAACAACTAGGGTAAGATTACTCCTGGGAGACTTTCTCCCAGGAGACTGAACACCTGTGCATTTTTCCCCCACTGTAACTCATCCCAGGGACCAGGAGGAGTGGAGTTGAGGAAATGCTCCTATCCTTTTCTGAAACTGGGGTCATCCTGGTCTGGAGAAGGCATGGGGGAGAGCTGTTCCTGACCCTACCATAGACTGGGAGGTGAGGAAAGCAACAATCACTATTCCCTGCTTCTTCCCCAATATAGGCAGTCCCTGGTTTCCACCCCTGCCTTTTTCCTGAACCAGGCAGACCCTGGTTTTGCCACCTTCCCCTTGCCCCACCACCCAGCTGTGTGGTGGGGTAGTGATTTAATTAAAAGCCAGTAGCTAGGAATGCACCTGAGTCCTGTTCCCAGCTGCCAGCTTTTAAATCGCTGCTTCACTGGGTGGTGAGGTGAATTTGGCAGAAGCTGGGACCTGGGAAAGGAAGATTTGCCCCCAAGACCCATTCCTGGCTGCCCTGGTTGTTAAATCACCACCCCCACCACCCACTGACTCAGAGCAGCGCTCAGCAAGGCTGGTTGCTGTGTGTGGCAGCAAGGCTTAGGAGTCTTGTGGCCATTGTGGAATGCCTCTGCCTTCCCCTACACTGCTCTGGGTCAGCCCAAAACAATGCAGGATAAGGCAGGTTGCCATGCCCCTGTGGCAAGGTTTCCAAAGTCCTGCTGTGGTGTCTGAGTGTTCCCCTCTCTCCCCGCATTCTTGTGGGTCAACCAAGAGGAGTGCAAGGAACAGGACAGTTCTCATGCAGGGAGAACTGGGAGGGTGCCCACCATGGAAGAACAGTGCCCTCCTGCCTATCAGCTGATTGGCACAATATGGGAGTAGTCTCCTGGGACTGGAACCTTCCTGAGGGTGTCTGTGCCAGTTGCTGCTTTTCCACAGCTGCCAACTGCCAACTGACAGCTTGCCCCCATCCCAGGCAGGGGAAGGGGCAGATTATCAATTAATAGGCTCCCATAAGTGTGGAGATGGTTCAGGGAGAAGTCCTTTAGTGCTCCCTGACTGGAAAGCTTGCCTGTGAAGCTCTCCAGCCATGGGGCTGGAGGAATGTTTATATTGTCCAACTTCCAGACTGTTTTTCTACAAGAAGAAATTTCTTCCCATAGAAATGAACATCTGTATGCAGCCTAAGAAGGAAAAAATAAGAATAAAATAATAAAATGCCCACAGTTGATATTGCTCTTGATACACCATTCAAAACTTTTATTTAAATTGGAAATAAAGATCTTGCCACTTATAATTCACATATGCTACTTCTTTTCTGTGCAGTTTCTTTATAGGACTGTATGGTAATCAACAAAGCAGCTAAATGTGATGTATGGATAGCCATTAGGATGTGTATTGTGCTTTACATATTATCTCCAAAAGGAAAAAAACGGATATTTTTTATCTAGGTTAGAATATATGTATTTACAAGAGTAATAGCCTTTCCAAAGTTACGAATATATGTCAGTGGCCTCTTATACACATGCCACAGATTTTACCTGCTTTCTTCTAGGGCTTCAAGCACTACAGCTTGCTTGCTTTCTTCTAGGGCTTCAAACATGTGGCCTCTCTGAAAACAGTTCTCCTACCATGGTTGCTATTTCTGACATAAGGTACAGTCTGTATAACTGGACTTTTAAACTTCACCTATCAAAGTGAAAAATAAGTAAATAAATCACATCTAATATCAAAAGGCAAGACTACAAGTGTAAGTATTTTATTCTATTCTGTACATGGGAATCTCAGAGGGGGAAAAATAAGCCATAAAAATAGAATTATGCTCCAGTGCCTTGATATATTGCAAAAGAGGCAGAAAGCCACTGACAGAGAAATAAAATGTATTTTTCATGCTTTGGCCTCTTCAAATCCAAGAAAAACATAGATTAAAAGGAAAACAGATGCTCCTGATATTGCTGGAAAATAAATTGATGGTGCAGTCAAGGCATATGCTTATTGACAGTTAGCAATTTGCTGCTGATGGCTTGATTGTAAAAGTTCTCCTAGGAGAGCAATGAGTGTAAAAGTTCTCCTAGGTTGTAAAGTAATGCTGATAAGAAACAAAAAGTTCTCCCTATGAAAGGCTATGGGAGCCAGTGGCAAGCCTCACAGTAACCACGTATCTTTTAAAGTTAAAAACAGCCACAGCTGATTTTTAGTTCCCATCTCCAGCCAACACTTTTCTAAATATTTTTGATTAGTCATTGTTACTTCAGACAGGGAAAAGGTGAAAAAAGGCAGGTACTTCCCAGGTTTAGAACCATTATTTTGTCTGTGGGGTATATATAAAACACTTAGCTATTTTGAGAGGTTCATTCCTCATGCAGATTCAGTTATTAAAAAAGAGGATTGCAGATCACATTTGGCAAAACGCACAGGAGGTACAGAATACATGCAAAACCTATCAATTCCCCTTAGGAAACAGACAGAAAAGCAGCTCCCGCTGTAACTCATCGCACTTAGCAGGAAGCACTATGAGTTACAATGATCCTTCAGACACAGCAGAAGTTCACTGTTGGTTCTGGGGGGTTGGGGAATCCAGTTACTGGCTGTGCATCTGCAGCTGATCTCTCCTAGCAACATCCCTCCTCTCTGCTCCTCTCTCCCAGCCCCAGCACTGTTTTCAGAAGGGGAGGGAGGAAAGGGAGCAGAGGAGCTTGTTCTGGGGGTTCCCCAAGTGGCTTTGGAGGGTGAGGTGGGTGAATTGGAGCTCCTGCACCTTTGGGGGGGGGCGGGGGAAG
>NW_017729032.1:174079718-174085237 GCF_001723915.1 Gavialis gangeticus
GCTGAAAAACCCCCAGACTGAACTCCCTCCACTCCCTTTCCTACTTCCCATTCTGAAAATAGCACTGAGGCTAGGAGATGGTGCAGACACAAGTTATTGAAGATGCGGTGTTTTGGAGTGTGTTCATCTGAACCCTCATGTAATGAGGTTTCAGATTTTTGCAAGATTGGACCCTTCTAAAGCACTCTGCAGCCATGCACTTGTTTGGTCATAGCTGTAGAGTGCTTTCAGGGGCCAGATTGGGTCAAAATTGTCACTTCTGTGTGTACTTTCTGTGCCTAGATTATCATTAGTACAAGAGGAATATACCACTAACTCATGTAGCATCTTATTGCTCCCATTACAGCCAAAGACCTATAGAAATTCCATGAATCCATCCATTATTAAAATGTCTTCCTCCCAGTGATTGTGTTCCAAGTCATCAAATGTTCCTCACTTAAAAATAATCTGAATGTCAATATGAAGCATGTACAAGACTGGGTCCTTGATATTTCAGCTGAAGTTTATATTGAACTAAACTCTGTCCATGAACCAAGTCAGATATCTGTCTAGTGGTTCACATATAAAGGTTTCAGACATTCAATATTCTTATCAGCAGTCTTAAAAATTAATCTTTGCTCTAACTTTAGGAGATTCTAGAACTGCTGAATAAAATGAAACACCTGGTAACAAGAACACATTTAAATACTGCAGAAAGTTGTAATGCTTTTTTTAAATTTTAAATGAACAAGAGTACATTCTTATTACAACTATAATGGATAATTTCAGGATAAGAACTATCAGAGAGATTATGTGGACGTTATTTCCCCTTTAAACCATGCATCATACTCAACACATGGTGTGTGATTTGTTAAGTCAATTGTGGATAATTATTTCCAAGTGGTATTTATTAGCTCTGCATCAAGTGAAATAGCCCTGACTGATTTATCTTTCATTTTACTGATGTCAATTCGGTATTCTACTTGAATGTATTAAAATTCTCTCTTCTTCACCCTACTTTAAGAAGGCAAGTTCAGGCCAGATTCTAACAATTTCTGTAGGCACCTAAACAAGACTGAAGCAAAATTTAAGAGTCCATGTCATGAATTGGAATTGAAATCATTCTTGCCCCAGCAACCACTGTGTTTTTTAATATTTCCGTTTTGACCTGAAAATATTCCCAAGCATTTTGGCTTCGATATCTATATCCTGTCAAAGCAGCATTGCAGTCAAGATCAGCACTGGGAGGCACAGGAAGTCCACCTGAGTCCCCTGTTTGTTAGGCAGCTACACAGCACACTTACTACCTGATTGAGTCTGACACCATAAGGGGTAGTTGGGCACACTGGTGTTCTGTTTCCTGGTTTCCACTTTTCCAAGAAGTGAAAAACCCGGGTTATAGGCCCTCCCGAAATTGAGAGGATTCACACCTCCATCTCCCACTTCCCAGATGAATGCCCTAACTACCAAGCTATAGGTTAGTTTGGATGGAGGCCCATTACACCTTTCCAGTCTTAAAATTAAATATATGCACAGCAAGGACTGAAGCCCAGGTCCATTCATCCATTCTGCACCTCTCCCCTCCCCTTCCCTCCCCTCCCCTCTCCCCCTTCCCAAGGGAGCATACTTCTTATTGGGCTACGGAGCTTATGCTGCCTCTAGTTTGTTCCTTGGTTCTCATACATTTTGCCATCTTGACTACCAAGTGATCCAAACTTAGAAGGAAAGATGAGCACCCCCCACCTGATTAGAAAATAGATTGATTGATAGTTAAGGTCCCTCCCTCCTAGGCTTTTAGATCCCAAGATAAATTAGATGCCTAATGTGTGTAAGGTCTGTCTTTGCAAACACTTAAAACTCAACTTTGAAAACCAGTTTGCTTTATGTCTTTGCTTTATGTGCATGATGAAGTTTGCAACACGGGTGGAGGACTGGGAGCCATGGGAAAGCACTTACTGGCTATTTATGCCATTGAAAAAAAAACCAGACAGCCATAGCACTAGGCAGCAAATTTCCTCATTGTTTCTATTTTAGAGTTGAAGTGGCTCATGAGGTTTGGTTCCCAAAAGAGGAGGAGTCCTGAATTCTTTCATCCTTTAGCTTGCCAAACAGCTCACTCAAGTTTCACGTTCCTCTGTGACAGCATAATACTCTATTTCTTCAGTCCTTGAGTGAAGAACAGGAGAATCAGATTCTTTTTATGCGGTAAGAAAGCACTATTTTGAGAGGATGAGTGCAGTTTGAGATCATATTTATTTATTGTTAAAGAAACAAATCAAACCGTGTATCCAGCTGAGATTAAGAAAGACCTCTTATCCATTATTTATGTACGCTATGGTTAAATCTGTGTGAACAACGGTAAACTGCAAAGTATCTAGGTCCTGAAATAACTTCACAAAGTCAAGCAGATTAAAGAATGAAGATCCCTTACCTTAATTTTGTGCTAATCAGGAAAAAAAAATCTTGTAACCTTTTCCATGTATTTACTTTAACTGTACCTTGAATACCACTAATAATTTTTTTTAAGTGCTGGCACGTCTCAAAGAATGCTGCTGCTTGAGAGACTAACAATGAATTAGTTTGTGGGTATTTGAATGTAGAAAAGGCAAATGATGTTGAACTTAATAAAGAAAAATTCAAAATATTACTAATCATTGAATGCAACAGACTAGTAAAGTGATATAAGGAAAGCACCCAGACAAAAAGTTAGTTTCCAGAAACTCAGTATATATATATAACACTGGATGCATCTATACATTGCCCTATGGCAAGGCTGTTACTGCGCCATGCTGTAGTACTTCCTCTTAGAAGTACTAAAGCATGGGATAGTAACCGCCTGAACTGCACCATACGTGCAGCGCATGGTTATTTTTAGCCGTTACTTCACTGTAGAGGCATACTATGACGAAGGAGCATGCCACTACGGTGAAGTAGCTGCTGGTCATATGTAGATACCCATGGATGCTATGTTGCCATAGCGCCATAACTATGGTGACATAGCGTCACATGTAGACATGTCCACTGAGGACTAAACAAGTGAAAGTGGCAGTTCTGAAGATGGCTTTGATTATGCAAGGACCAATAGGAAAAAAAGAGACATGCAATATATACAGATCAATAGAGTCATTACTACAAGAGGGGAGAGACTATAAGTAAAAGCATGTAAGGCAGTGATCAAAGAAGCGTAGATTGAAAAGAAGAAAAGACTTCCATAAAGCACATAAACAAAGAACAAGATTGTGCCTTTAGGCTAATCTGTGTTTATAAAATGCCCTTCATTGCCCTAATGAAATCTGGGAAGCATTGTGAGTAAAAGACTCATGGTTTTCCTGCTTTGCCCCTGTGTGTTTACTGATATACCTCCCTGGTCCATGCCCTGCCAGTGGAAGTGATACACTATGGGATATAAGTTCCGTGCATTTCCTGCCACTTCACTCTTCACCCCTCTGGACTGGAAGAGGTAGAGGGGTGTTGCAGATTCAAAACTCTTTGTTGCCTTCAGCTTATTATGTAGAGAGGCTACAGACCTGGCTGCTGGGTGTAAATGTTTGTGCGTTGGAAGGAGGCCTTTACTCCTTATGAACCAGTGTGATTATGAAGGATTTTGCAAATATTTCAAAAGCGGGCAATCAAAGATGTCAAATTTGCCGACAGATGCGATTTAAGATTGTTTAGATAGAGGAGTAAGCTGCTGTATTGTATTGACTCCTTCTGCAGCAAAGAAATATGCCAGAAATTGAGATCAGTATTTTCACCCTCTAATGACTGTAAATAAATAAATTGGGGGTGAGGGGAAGCGTGCACACAAAAATGTATAAAACTAGACTGATTTTAAAGAGAGAGCTCTGAAAGAAACACACAGCTTATGTCCCAGAATTCTGAAATGGAGCTGAAGGAAATTTTAAAATGATCCAACAGCAACAACAAAGAAAAACATAGCAGGATTTTAATAAGTTTTTTTCAAAATGGAAAAGACAAAAGATTGAAGAGAATCTAATGTGGCAACTCATTGTTAAAGCAGAGAATATAGGATTTGATTTTTCCTCATTTGCAATTGTCTAGAATAATTGTTCCAGGGCAGAAAGAAGAAAGTTGAGAAAGTATAATGAACTCAAAGAGATATTGAACTCATCAGGCCCCACAGGCCAGATAAACGGTGCTGAGTCGGTCCTTACGACAGACCAGGTGTGCACACCGGTTCCAGCGTGCGGGGCCAGTTCAGCACAGTGCCATGGGCAGCCTGTGTCCTGGACTGGCCCAGAGCACCGTGGCAGCATGTATCCTAAACTGGCCCGGATTGCAGTGCACACCCTGGACTGACCATCTAGCTGACATCTAGCAGCATGTGCCTGGGATGGGCCCTACGTGCAGCTGGCGACACGTGCCTGGGACCGGTTCTGTGGGCCACTTGCTATAAGCATGTGGAACTGGAACTGGCCTCATGCTCCCTGTGCAGTGCATGGGGCTAATCTAGCATGCGGGTCCAATCTGAGACTCACAGGCAGCACTGGAGGCCAGATTGGTTGGATCCGGTTTATGGGCTCTGTCTTTGACAACCCTGGTAATGGAACTGCTGGCCCTTTAAAGAGACTTTCTGGCCTACCATTTTGTTTCTGTCTTACCAAGACAGTAATAAAATTCTGGGATTGTGGTTCTGGGTAGAAGTATAGGGGTGGGAGGCTGGGAGTGAGGCCTACTGGGAAAAGATATACAGTGTAAGAAGCAGCTTTTGCCATTATGGTGAGGGACCAGGGCGTACTAGTGATTGAGGTTACAGTAAACCTGCACTGTGGCTCCCAGGAAAGAGGGAAATAGAAGAGAAATAACACCTTTCAGTTTAGGGTTGTGATTCTCAACCAGGGTCCCTGCCTGTGCTCACTTGAACACAGTGCCTGCCACAGCGCTGGGCTCTTTTATGAAGCTTTGTGAAGTGCTTAGCACAGCCACAGACATCAGAAGTCCCTCTCTGCATATATAAGGGAAGCATGTGGCTCTGGGCTTGTTGGTGCTGGTGCTGATTTCTGTGCTTTGCAAACTGAGAGTTTAATGTTGCATATCATTCAGTGTATTTTGCTGTTAAATTCATTCATATTCAGTTTTTGCTCTCTCAAACAGGTTCATATTATTCAATTTATTTTGCTCTGTTAAATCATTTCATACTCAGTCTTTGCTCTCTCAAACTAGTTCATATTATTCAGCTTTTTACTTTCTTAAAACAGTTCATATTCTGTTTATTTTGCTCTCTCTACTTTGTATCCCTAGATTTCAACATTTCATATTGCTCACTTTGTGTTTTTCTGTTCTCTGATTTCCTTCTTGGAAATACCCAGGTTTATACACACTTCAAATAATTCAATTCTTCCTGATATTCTGCTTTCTGTTTGCCTGTTTACATAGTTTGCCCTTTGGTTTGCATGAACATCAGGAAATTTTACAGTTAGAAGACATACAAAGGTAGTAAATGAAGTAGTATTGTCACCAGGCTTAGAATTTTTAGAAAACCTGGTATTTATTGTAAAAAAAAAAAAAAAAAAAAAGCA
>NW_017729032.1:174085248-174086440 GCF_001723915.1 Gavialis gangeticus
AAAAAAAAAAAAAAAAAAAAGCAACATTTATAATTATTAATTATATTAATATGGCATGCACCCTGCCATGTACTCCTTATCCCGGTTTTGCTTTTGTGGCATACAAGATAGACATTGAAGTTTTTTTGGCACTCCAGCCAAAAACATTGCCTACCCCTGGCTTGGATGTTCTCTCCAATGCATTATTACATGAGATTGAATGTTTTTGCCTTTTTTCATAGTACCAGCACTAGGCACTAGTATCCTATGCCACCCACAGGAAGTAAGGCATTTCCTATCCCTAGATAGGCCAAGTGGAAGACAATTTTTTTCTGTCTTTCTACTGAGCAGCAGAAATAAGAATAAGCTTGGCACTAGTGAATGCAGAACAGTGAACAGTAACTGATTTAATCAAGCCTTTCCCCTCTCCCCAATATTTGATTAATAAGCCTCTCCCTCCCCCCAAATTCTGACATTGGCTTTACAAATCATAACATTTTCAGAAATAATACAGTTTGAATTCTTTTAAATTCCCCTCTGGGCTTTGAGCCTTTATGGTTCATATTTTAAGGCTTTTCTTCCTCAGTGAGAGGACTAGAAACTTACTGCATTGTTCTGATTAGAAGTTGAGGATGCATCTATGTTAAACCCTTATTTTCAGGTTCAATTTTGGAAAGAGAGATTTTTCTCTCAAAAAGATAATATTCTACATTGCTGTATTTGGTTTACAGTTCAATTGTCAGGGGCCCAATTATAGTGTGGCACTCTACATGAGTTGAATGTGATTTTTATGGCTTTTTTAGGGAGGGAGGGGAGGTTGATTTATAACTAAAAATGATTCACATATCATCACCTGACTCTAGAAGCTGAGACTTTAAGAAAAATGATAAATATGATGAGGCTTATAGTAAAATAAGTGTTGGGAAGAGAAAATGTTCATAGATGAGAAGGGAGAGCATTATTAGTAGATTCCCACAAATAGGATAAAGCTAAAGTTGCTCATTCTGTGGGGAAGAAAACGTGTCACAAAGGATACCCATTTATAGTTCTTGTCAAGCTTGAGTTATCCATACATAATCGGTTTTCTCATTTTAAGACATAACCCCTTTCTCCTATGCATAAAAAATATTGTTCTCTCTATATAGGTATCTATTAGGGCTGTGTAAAGCTTTGGCCTCTAATTCAATTCTGCGGAGATTTGGCCCAATTCAGA
>NW_017729032.1:174091440-174101306 GCF_001723915.1 Gavialis gangeticus
TTCTGTGGGGAAGAAAACGTGTCACAAAGGATACCCATTTATAGTTCTTGTCAAGCTTGAGTTATCCATACATAATCGGTTTTCTCATTTTAAGACATAACCCCTTTCTCCTATGCATAAAAAATATTGTTCTCTCTATATAGGTATCTATTAGGGCTGTGTAAAGCTTTGGCCTCTAATTCAATTCTGCGGAGATTTGGCCCAATTCAGAGGCTGAATCTCCGAATCCGAATCAAATCAGGAGACCCTTTAATCTCTCCAAATTGGATCAGAGCCCTCCAAATCGATTTGTAGAAATTTGGAAAGATTCAATGGTTCAGACATAGACACAACTTTAAATGTTTTTTCTACATACCTCAAGGTACCAGGTGGCTCATGAATGCTGCGATGCTGGGACAGATACGTTGGGGGGGTCCCCAGTGCGCATGGCAGCAGAGCCAGAAGTGGACCAGAAGCACTTCCGGTCCACTTCCGGGTCTGCTGGCGAACGCTCTGGGGCCCACCCCCCTGGCTCAGCAACTGGTGCCTCCTAGGTCTAGATGAGTCATCCAGGCTCCACGCTACAGGCGATCACTGAGCCAGAGGGGTGCAGGGGGAAACCACTGGTGCACTCGGGAACGGAAGTACTTCTGGTCCTCTTCCAAGTTTGCCGCCAAGCATGTGGGGGGCCCTCCTGCACTCCTGTGGGATGCTCCATCTGCCCCACCATTGCAGTGTTTGCCAGCTGTGCCTAATACTTCAAGGTATGTAGAAAAAACATTTAAAGCTGCATCTATGGTCGAATCACTGATTCTTCGAATCGGCATCAAATCTTTGGATTCGGCCAAATCAAATCGGGACAGTGATCCGAACCAACAAATTGAATTACTGGCCCTGATTCAGACCAAATCTGAATCAAATACTGTACAGCCCATTTTGCATGCCCCTAGTATCTATGTATGTAACATATACACTCTATATTGTTTAGAAATTATATGTAGATCTGCCTCAAATGATCATAAGATGCACAAAACTGATTAGAAGAGGTAACCCTGTGTTTTACTAGATATTATATGGACACTTAAAATCCTCAGACCAATATCTAACAGAAAAGCAGGGGAAGTTGTCATAGGTAGGATATTTCTTTTTCCTCTTATAATTTTATCTTTACATATGCTGTTTAAATGACCTGTTTCCCATTTCATTTGTTAGAATGTGTTAATACCTTATTTATTTTAATAGCTTGTTTAAACAGTTGTTCAAAACATAAACTGTACAGTTTGTTTTGTATTAACATGGAACAGCTTTTAAGCAGTGATCTTTTTTTCTATGGATTTCATAAACTTAAAAATGTCACTGCAAAACTGATATCATCTCCAGTTTTGGGCACCATCCTTCAAGAAAGAGGTGAACCCATTAGAGAGAGAGCAGGGGAGAAGACAGAGATTCTTAGAGATCTATAAAACATAACCTATGAAAGATTCAAAGATCTGGGTTTATTTAATTTAGACCAGGGGATCCCAAACCGTGGTACACATACCTATGTAAGGCATTTCTGAGGGGTATGCAGGAAAAATTGTGTAATGGTGGATTTAATTTTCATTATAATAATAATTGGCATTTAAGGGATACAGATATAAAAAACATGCTGGTAGGGGTACGTGGGTAGCGGTAAAGCAGATACACAATTAAAAATGTTTGGGAACTTCTGGTCTAGAGGAAGAGAAGATTGAGGATGATGACAGTCTTCAAATACGTAAAAGGGGAGTGTTTTTAACTCAGTCTTATCCACTGAAGACTGGATGAGAATAAAGATATTCATGCCAAAAATTAAGGGGAAAAATCTGATTGTAAAGATTGAAAACATTCAAAAGAATAATTTAGGGTGATTCTAGAAGCTATGTCATCAGCGGTTGTTAGGAGCAAGTTGGATGAATATCTGTCAGAAATGGTTGATCCTGGCTCAGATCTTTATTACTTTAATTTTTAAAGAAAATATGCTTATTTCCTACAGAATATTTTTTATGTTTTCTTGAGGGAGAGAGAAGATATACTCCTTGGGAGTATGTTGTAACTTGTTTAAGAGTAATCATTCTTTTTATGTAAGGTAAATCAAGTTAATGGATTCAAGAGTCTGACTTTAGTATGTTTACCCCAGCAGTGAAGCTAATGCAGTCACAACTCAACCTGACAGTCTGTAAATATTGACAAGCTGAACAACAATTTACAGTTCCTTGGTGCTGTCATTCTCCTTAGAATTAATTTCACACTGCATGGGATGTAATATAGATAGAAGTGTGGTTGAGTATGTATTGTACCTTGAAGCTTACAAGCTGAAGGCCTACATATTACTGATGTTTGAAACAGCTTTTTTGATGTTGATGTAGAGGCCAGATCAACCTATGCTTTGTCATAATTGTGCAGTCCTACTGAACTTAAGAGTTTCATTGGGTTTAGATAGATGTTATTGATTGGGTTGTAAAAGTGAAATCCCAGGCACACTGAAGTCCACAGAAAAACTTCCATTGCCTTCAGTAGGGTTTACATTGATCTTTCTACAGGCAGAATTTAGGTTTTTATTTCAAAGCAAGAATGGCTGAAGTATATTTATTTATAATTTTTTTCAATTGTGAATATATCTAGCTCTGCTCAAAGACTTATATCTTGATACTTAAGAAAAACTATTCAGAGGCCTTTGCATTTGTGACCTTTAAATCTAATTGACAAAGCCACTTAGCCTAATTGAATCAGTTTGTTAATATTATATTTTGCAGTGCCCAAATCTCTCTTGAAAAGGGGACTTACACATCTAAATTGCGTGGGGACAGATTTTTTATAGTGTTTAGACATCTAACTATGCATAAAAGTACCCAGTGGGATGTTCAGCCTTGGGCTGGGGCCAGTGATCAGCTGACTGTCATTTTATGGCCCCTTAAATTGGTGCATATGTAACACCCTTTCCATTTATGCCATGATTAACATGTTAATTGTGGCAATAGCCTAATATAGAATATAATCTAATAGAGAAGGGCTCTGAGGTCGTCCCCCCCGCAAATCCTGCCACACATCTTTCTGCACCTTTAAATATCTACATACTTAAAAAAAATGGATCTCCTTCTAACTGGCTACATCTACACAAGACGCTGACTGTGCAGTAGTTATTGCACAGGCATTTAGTACTTGTTTATACAGTAATAAATGTATAAACTTGTATAAACTTATATAAACTTGTATAAACAAGTATGTGTGACTGAGCAGTAACCTGAGTGACTATGCACTGCAGTAGTGTTGACTAATGTCTTTTTCATGACACTATCAGGCTACTGTGCAGTAGTGCCTTGTGCAGACGTGACCCCTGTGCCTCCTTTCCCTGTAAGTAAAATAGAAATAAGAGATTCCTACCTCACAGGATGAGAGGGAGAATATATACATTAAAGACTGTAAGGCACTTGACTGTAATGGTAGTGGGAGGTATACATATATCTTAGGATCCAGGTTAGGTTTACTACTGTGTAATCTAAATGACTATGATCTGGAATCAGCAGAAGAGCAGCTCTTCCAGAGTAGTATGTGGTAGGTTGTTATTACGGTATTTACACAAATCCAAGATGACTGAATTTAAGATGACCCCCAAGTCATTAGATTTGAAACATGGAAAATTATAAATTTGCTATAATTTACCAGGCATTGAATCTTAGTATTGAAGGGTCTACTTAAATTTGCTAATCCCCAGTACTGCAAAGGGGAAAGCATTGGCAGAGGACAGATGTGCAGGAAGGCAGCCTGCCCGCCCCTTGTCCTCCCCACTTGCACCATGCCACCTGGCCCTCCTCTAGTGCCTGCACACCTGGTACCTGCCCATGTACTTCTTGCCCTCTGCCTCCTTTGGTACCTGCCCCCTCAGAAATTTGCTCCTCCCTGCACCATCATGCAGTTTGACAGCTTTGATTCCAGCTTGGCCCAGGGAATGGAGCACATTGGTGGCTTTGGCCCTGACCAGGTAGCAGTACTAGCTCCAGCCCTAGCCCCAGGTTGGAGCTGGAGCTGGAGCCGGAGCTGCAGCAGCTTCCTTGTACTCCCCCCCAGGCCAAGCACCATGTGGTCTCTCCTGAGTTCGCCCTCCCCACTCCTCCTCCTTTCCCACTACCATACAGTCTCCTATGCTTTAGGGCTGGAGCCACAGCAACCACCTGTCCCATGTCAGTACTCAAATCTAAGATGATAGTTCTTTTCCCCAATGTTGAATGAGGATAAAACCCTCATCTTGGATTCCAGTAAATATGGTATAGTGAATATCCACACAGTGACTGGAAACCAGAAAGTATCCTGTTTGCTGTAAAGAACTGATTTAAGTTGTGGTCACATGGCATAGAATATACTTTGGTGTAGTTTTAATGCTTATTTTTCCAGGAGTAATTCTATAAGAGATTGTAGTGAGTTACAGCACTGTAAAGCTATCTGCATACTATGGATCTGCTCATTTTTAAACTCTGATGTAATGAATTATTATAGGAGCATAAATGCAGTATGTGGACATGTCAGGAGACAAAAAGAAAGCTTCTAGCTAATAAACATGACTGACTCTGCCAGCCATCCTCATGGATGGAATATCAAATGATAAAGAAACAAAGTAATGAGAGGGACTGGACAGACAGTAGTAAGTTGCTAATGGCAATTCATAGTTGGAAATATTAGGAACACATCAACTTTATTGGGTCAGCCATGTTTTCTGGATGTCTGACCCCAGACTCCCAAAGCAAGTTTTATTCTTCCAGCTCAGCCCAGGCATACACTCAAGAGGAAGGCAGATAAAGCACTTCAGGGATGTCCTCAAGGCCAACTTAAAACAATGCAAACATCAATGTCAGCACATGGGAGACTATTGTGCAGGACCTCCCCAAATGGAGGGAGCTGCAGAAGCACAGTGTTGTGGATCAAATCAAGAATCCAGTGCCACCCACCCCACATGGAAGCACATGTTCAAGCCTCAGTGGAGTCTGTTGATCCTAGATGGGCCTTATCAGCCATTTTCAGACACACACATAAGACACAATCGTCCTCAACCGTGAGGGATTACCGAAGAAGAGTGTGTGTCACACTTGCAAAATAACATTACTCTCTCTCAGTTCTTTTTTTCTGGTTGGTATAGTGTAGGGGTCAAATATATGGCCCATGGGCTGTCCATGGCCTGCAGAGCCACTTCCTCTATCATGTAGGGCTTCAGGTAGGTCCAGGAATTTGGAAACAGTCAGCAGGGAAACAGGCCCTGTGGCAGAATTTGGGGCTGTAGGGTCCTTTTAGGGACAGACTTCAGCAGCAAGGAAGCAAGCAATGGCTAAGCTGACACAGCACTCCTCCTGGTGCTGAGAAACCCCATGATTTGGATCTGGCCCAGGGGCCAGGTTGACACCCTTGGTATGGTGGAACATTTCATTTCAGTTCATTGTAATAGTATTAGTAAGTGTTATTCATGAGCAGTGTACAGTATATGTGGATTTCAAACCAATAATTGACCCTTATTTAATACCAGATGTTGTATTCAGCTGACAAGCTAGAACAGGACTTCTCCTTCACTGGCACAGTACAGCTCTTTACAGCAATGTACCCCATTATGGCACACTTGGGGGAAAACTCCTCTTGAAGACATACATGTTTTCAATACTGTTGCCTTCTGTAAGTGATTTTCTTATGATAAGAAAGTTAGTTTTTTTTCCTGTGAGACGCAGAGGTCAACCACAGATAAGATATGCTACATCAGCTCAAGCTCCACACACCCCCCCTGCTTTCTTAAACCATTTTGCTATTTTTCTCTGGGTACCATTTGTGGAAAGGATTGGAAAAGTTTAGTGCCCATTTTTAGATACTGCATACATCTCCCAAAGTGGGCTTTACAGTGCCAAAGGTCCTGTACATTGATTTATTCTGGGAGCAACCAGCATGAATCAGGGATCAGTTTTTAAAAGTAGCCATACAGACCCAGGGAGATTGTCTCTCCATCCAGGTACATACTTATTGGTATAACTTTGCCTTCCCTCTTCCCGCCACCTGCAGTATCTTAAGAACTCCAGCTGTATATAATAATAGGTGTTTATTTCACGTGTACTTTCTCTCTTATGAGTTTTTGAAACACCAGCACTTTACAAAGAGTATATTGAATTAAAGGAAAAATACCTTTTACATCACCTTCTCTGTTAACAGTTTTTCTGTTAAAAGCAGTGGAATAGGAAAGGTCAGCGCACATGGAAATAAAGCATATGTCAAGAAGCAGAACAGCAAAAATTCTAAGTTATGCCCCTGTTTCTTACTCTTCCATTGTAGGGTAAATGCTGAATTGTCATATCATATAGAAGATTAATAATACCTGTAGTATTTATTGTTAGCAGTAGGAACTTTTTAGTTCTAGTGTGTAATACAGAGAGAAGTTGTAAAACAACATGAAAATATCTGTTAAAGTGTGCATTTCAGTGTGCCTTGCCACTTAGTAACCAGCTGTGTTTGACCTTAAGACTGAGCTGAGCATCTTGAATTTAGTCATGGCCTCTGCTGTTCAGTGATTATAAACCAAATTCTGTATTTGGGTTAAAACCTATCTGTTTTGAAAGACTGATATTAGAAATAGCATGCCAGTTAAACTAACCCTGGCTCATGATACAAAAGAAAAACAGCAATAACAAAAAAAGTGCATCCATGTGAATGCACTTTAAAAAAAATAAACTTCCTTTGTTTTTCCTGAGCATAGCTTTTATCCTTGATTTTAAAAGCTTTTTATTTCTGGTCCTGTGCATAACTGCTTTGACTTTTCCACCAGTGTACATGATTGAGCAATTGCAGAATCAAAACAACATGATGGAATTGATAGATATGCAAGATATATAGGAGCCTGGAGAGTTCAGCGTTAGAATGCAATGCATTAAAGAACATGATGGATGAAGAGGATGATTAGGAATGAAATCTGCTTATTCTCCAGTGGAATAACAATGACATATTACTCATTTTCTTGTTCCATATTTGACAGTTAGTCTAACTTGTGCCTTGCATCCTGGCATTAACAGGGTGGAGAACGAAAGTGAAAATTAAGGTGCATATTGCCAATGTAGCGTAATAAATTTAATCTTTTGACTGCTTAAGTTAATGCATTGCTTGTTATTGAGATGGCTTGGTGGAAGTACTTTAGCAGAAGCCTGCATTTCTGGAATCTTTGCTGTGTGTTGCACAAAAATGTAATTTAAGCCATTTCCAAAGCCACGTAATGAAATATCACTTTTGTGAATACTGTCCAGTACTGACAAATACAGCCCTTTCTGGTAGTTTATCAAAGAAAACATAATGACTAAATCAAGACTATTTGTGTTCCAAAATCAAGACCTTTTGTCCTCAGAGTTTTTCTAGTACCTCTCTTATCCTAAAATGATATTCCTCCCAGACATCTGGGATATATTCTGAAATACCCATTTTTATAGGTAATTGCCAAAATATCATAGCTGTCTTCATTTCAGTATTAGTTACAAAGTATTTTTTGGTTCAAACTTATAAATCAAGGCATATTAGTAAAATGCCATGTTATTTGAATGGCATATTTTTCTAAATCATACATACTAACTTTTAAAAGCTGTCTTTTCTATTTAGTATACAAAACAATATACAGTTCAAGTTCATAAAAAGAACAGTTGCTTATCTATCTCTCTATCTACTTACAGACACATACATGAATATATATTTTATATATATATAAATATTTTGATTTGTAAAGTAATATCTAAATGCCAGCAGATGACCTATTTTAATTCAAAGCAAACAGTCTTGGGAAACAGTAAGTTGATACAGTGATTTACTCTTTGGCTTTTAGTAACATTATCATCAAATCATACCCTTTGAAAGAAGGATTAGAACCAATTTGACACCACAGCATATATTTTGTCTGCCAAGAAAAAGAGAGGTCAGTTAATGAAAGAAGTGGCACCTCTGGAAGCTTAAAAGAGGCCATTAATTCTGTGTTCTGCTGAGTTTTCCCAGACTGTAAATTTGAAGTAAAAAACCAATGATGATTGTTCATTACTACTGTGTATGGTAAGCTTAAAATGTGAAATGAAGCATTTTACTCACAAAGCCCACACAATATCCAGTGTTACCTCAAGTATTTTATTACTGTTTTGCTCAGATTTATTTGGACAAGTTGCCCATTTATGAATAATTATACCTGCAGTTATTTTTCAAGGAAATATATTTTACAAGTGCTCAGCAGAAATATCTTAACATTAAAAGTCATCTTGAGTATATAGTTGGTTGCAGTATATGAGCAATGTTATGGCATTATTTAGCACTGTGATATTTTAAAGGTAATTTTGTACAAAGTTAGGCACAGATAAACTTAAAAACTATAGTTAACTTAAATCTCTGTGAAAATGTTTGTTATTGATACACATTTTGATACAATTCAGTGTAACATGCATTCAGTTTCACTGTATCACCATTACAGAAGTAAATTAGCTTCACCTCTCTGTCTGTTTTTCAGATACTTATAGAGGAAAGCAAATCTATGAGGAGCATTCAGAAAGTATCTGCTGTTTAGGCCCATTCAAAAAAGTGCTAGAGCAGGGGTATTAAACATATGGCTCATGGGTTGTAACTGGTCTTCAGGGCCACTGTCCAGCCCACCAGGCTGGACAGTGGAAGCTAGGATGGGGAATGGGCAGGGACAAGTGGCTTACAGCAGAATCTGGGGTCCTTGTCCCTGCTAGACATTACAGTCTGTGGCAGGTGAGACAGCAAGAGGTGACGCAGCTCAGGTCATCCTCCAGCCACTTTTCCCATTGCCACTGCTCCTGCTCCTTGGCTACCAGCTCTGCTGCCTGCTGTCACTACTGCCATATGCTCTGCACCAGAGCCAGCATTGCATGCCCCATGCTCCATGCTGCTGTTGAATGCTCTGTGCTGGCACTACTATGTGCCATATGCTGCAGCTGGAGCTTGAGCTGGTGTACAGTGTGCCCATGCTGGAGCTGGATCCAGAATCTGAGCTGGCACCCCATGTTTCATGCTCCATGCTGCCATTGCATGTCATTTGCTGGAGTTGGTGCTGCATGCTCTGTACTACATGCCAGAGTCATCACTGCTGCCACTGCTGTCGCTATGTGTTCCGTGCTGGATCCACAGCCCTGGCACGAAACATATTGGTAGAAGCAGCTCTGATCTACGGCACATGGTGCACAGTGGGAGCTGGAGCCAGAGCCCTGTTGCTTGTAGAGCCACGTCATGCCATGGACTGGATTCAGCCCACAAGTAGCCCCATGAGTTTGACATCCCTGGACTAGAGCCTAGCAGATTTCACTGGCCAAAAGCTTGATGTATTGATATTTTTGCATTAGCAGAGTCTGTACTGAAATTTGACATGTCAATATATGTTAGTTAACTGAAATTTGAAAAATGAAGATGAATTAAATAAGTGGTTATGAAGGGCCTGCATAAAGGTAGCTCAAACCCGCAAAGGAAATCTATGCACATGCATACCTATTACCAATTTAAGCCCATACGTGCTACACGCACCAAATTTATACAGAATCAGTTACCCGTTACCAACACCTGCACATTCAATACACATACGTGTATTACTAATTTATATACCACACACACACACACAATAATATCTATATATGTATATATAAATGTATTCACTAATTTACACATACCACCCACCTACACATACACACAGGTGAGTTCCTAAATTGGGTGTTGTGATGCATATGTATATATGTGCTTGGTGTACTTGGGATACCTGGGGAAAGGTTAAGGTAAGAAAGTAGAAGTGTAGGGAGTTAAGGTTACCAGAACCAGGATTAGAACTGGTAGACTACAGGACCTGGGCTGAAGAACTGAAGCTCAGGGGTTAC
>NW_017729032.1:174106306-174119011 GCF_001723915.1 Gavialis gangeticus
TCCCACTGGGTCTGTCTTCACTGTCCCTTTTTATAGGGGCAGACCTTGTGTGACCCTAGTGACAGGAGGCATGCCTAGGCAAGGGTCAGCCCCTAGCATACTGAGCATGTGTGCTCCGTGCAGTTTCGGGTGTCTGTAATGGCGAGAGTTGCTGGTTCTGCAGGGTCTTTTGTCTTTCAAATGCTGGGTTCTTGTCTCTGTTCCTGGGTGAGGTCCATGGTTTCTGGATGAATCAATGCGAGGTGATGGCCCAGTCATTACAGGCCATTCAGTACAGTAGAGTACAGTACAGGCCTGCTGCCATTGTATTTCAGTATTTCCCAATTACACTCATTCATCGGGGAACCAATTTACATGGGAGGGGTACAATGAATTATTGTTGCAACATGGGATGCCCAGGTAGAGGACAGAAGATGGAGGCTTGATATATAACATGGAAACTTGATATGGCTTTGGTTCACTTACAAACACAGGCCTAAACCATACAATATCCATTTGAAACAATAAAAATCAATGCAAAAATTATAATAATACAATATACAACAGTAAAAATCAATACAAACCTAATAATAATACAATATAAAGCAGTGGACATCTAAAACCAAAAACTTGATACCAAAATAAAAATGTTTAAAGCTTATGCTACATCTTAGCTTACTTATACTTATCTATAGGGAATAGAGATGGAGAGAAAAAGTCAGAAATGGTTGGGGAAGGGGAGTGAATGCAATAAAAAAAAAAGAAAAGAAAAACTGGGGGTTTTTCCACAACAGAACCCATTACACTAGGAAAAGTTATTGAAGTGCATAAGATGGTGCTGAATGACAGATGATCAAGCATGTCATTAACCATGAAGACTGGGTTATAAGAGAGGTTTCAGTAGGACCAGTTCCAAGAATGTTAAGTGTGGATCAGAAGACAGTCTGATATGACATTTCCAGGGAATGTTTGGAGTAGTTTCAAGCTAACTCAGGGAAAGTCATGGATCAGGATGGTGACTCGTATGAAGATATGGCTCACCACTTGTATCCTGAGAGCAAACAGCAGAACATTTACTAGAAATGCATGTTATTCCCATCAAGAAATTCCAATAAGTTTGTATCAGTTGGTAAGATCATGGTCACAGTTTTCTTTGGATCATGAAAGAGTGATCATGGATACCTGTCAACAGGCAAGACCAGCAGTGAGGAATATTACTAGGAGAAGTAGTGAACTGCTGTCCTTCAGAGATGGAGCAAGAATAAGCACCATGGGAAATCAAGTTGGAATGGTCCTTCTTCAAGAGGGTGAATCACCTCATACCGTCCAGGATGCAGTAACCATGGTTACCAGATGTAGCTTTGAACTGTTTCCTTCTTCAGCCCATTCACCCTATTTGGCCCCCTTGATTCTGTTCTGTAAGTTGAAGAGTTTAAATGATGATGATGATGATGAGGTGATGACAGGAACCCAGGAGCTTTTAGACATCCTGGATAAAGACTTCTTCAAGATAGGGATAGCCAAGCTGCATTGGACCATCTTTGCTTGTTTCTTTATCAGTCTTGACACTTTCAGAATGCCTCTGCATATTGTGGAGATGTAATATTGAGATCACAAAATCTTCTGGCATTTAGGAGGAAATACAGTTTTTGAAACTCATTTTTTAAATTCCACTTTCAAATTTGCAGTGCCTCTTTATTGTGATTTTATTTTTCAAGGCCATATTTTAGCAAATTATTACATCTCTCTCTTTCTTTTGTAACTTCTTGTAGCTTTCTATTTTAGGCTTTGCTGTCTAATTAACATACCTAGAAAATTCTGATTTGCTCTCGAGTGCCAGAGTAGTATGGAATGGAACAGCTCTTCTTCCAACCAAAGTATTATGGAAGAATCCTTTCATTGGTGGTTGTTTCTTAAAGGAGCGATCCTCAGAGCACAGAAAAAGTTCATTCCTGTATGCAGGAAAGGTGGTAAAGGGACAGGGAAGCCCTCTTGGATTATCAGAGGAGTCAAGGAGTACTTAAAGAAAAAAAGGAGGCTTATGGACAGGGATAGTCACCAAGGAGGAATACACAAGTATAGCACATATTTTAAGGAAGGCAAGAACGGTGACTGAGGTCAGGTGGCCGACCAAAATCAAGGGCAATAAAAAGTCCTTCTTTAGGTATATAGGGAGCAGGAGGAAGACCAAGGAAAATGTAGGGCCCTTGCAAAATAGGACAGGGCAGCTGATAACAGACATTCAGGAGAAAGCTGAACTCTTTAATAAATACTTTTCATTGGTGTTCCTGCATAGAAATGGTGGTTGCCCGCCTGGTTGGATACAGGATGGATGTGGGGGGAAGGGGAATTGCCAACTGGTAAGGGAGCACTTAGAACAGCTGAATGTCTTCAGGTCGGCAGGACCGGATGGACAACACCAGAGATTGCACAGGGAATTGGTTGGAGTCATTGCGGGACCATTGGTATTTGAACACTCATGGTGCTTGGGAGAGGTTCTGGATGACTAGAAAAGGGCCAGCGTGGGGCCAATCTTTAAGAAGGGGGGAGGTAGGATCCAGAAACTATAGGCTGTTCAGTTTGACCTTGATACTGGGGAAAAATTTGGAAAAAAATATTGGGAAGTGCATTTGTGAGAGACTGGCAGAAGGCATGATACTGAAGGATAGCCAATATGGTTTAATTGTGGGCAGGTTGTGTCTGACCAAGCTCGTTTTCTTCTATGATCAAGTAATTAACAACTTAGATGTGGGAGACATGGTTGATGCCTTATACTTGGATTTTAAAAAGGCCTTTGCTGTGGTATCTGATGACACTCTTATAAAAAAAAGCTGGGGAATTGTAGGCTGGTGGAGTTCATGATCAGGTGGGTTGGGATCTGGCTAAGGGGTTGAACCCAGAGAGTGTTAGTGGATGGGTCAGTAACATCTTGGCAAGAGGTGGCCAGTGGTGTCCCACAGGTTTCAGTTCTTGGCCTCATACTGTTAAACATCTTTATCAACAATTTAGATGAGGATATAGAAAGCACATGGGCCAAGTTTGCGGATGATAGACAAAGTTATGGGGAAAAGCAGGAATTCTAGGGGATATGATGTGGATCCAAGTGGACCTGGACAAGTGGAACCTGGAGTGGAACTGGATGCAGTTCAATAAGAATAAATGCAGAGTGCTTCATCTGAGGAGAAGCAACCAGTGACATAGATATAGGTTAGGAGATCTCCTTGCCAGCACGAGGGCTGAAAGGGACCTCGGGGTATGGTTGATCACAGGATGAACATGAGCCACCAGTGTGATGCTGATGTCAACAGCAGAACTAATAGCATACTGGGGTATACTAGGTAATGCATCGCAGGCAGGGCTAAGGAAGCGATACTTCCTTTCTCTGCAATGCTGATAGGACCCCAGCTGGAGTACTGTGTCCAGTTCTGGGCACTGCACTTCAAAAAAGATATGGAGAATCTTGAAAGGGTCCAGAGATAGGCCACAAGAATGACTAAGGGCCTGGAGGACAAACCTTGTGAGGAAAGACTAAGGGATCTGGGACTGTCCAGCCTGAGGAAGAGAAGACTGAGGGGGGACTTGGTGGCCATCTTTATGTATGTAAGGGGTGAATATAAAGAGTGGGGAGAAAAACTGTTCACTAGGGTGCCCCACGGGAGGACAAGAAGCAATGACCATAAACTGCTAGAGGATGGTTTCAGGCTGGATGCAAGGAAGAACTTCTATATACTAAGGGTGACCAGAATCTGGAAGAGACTTCCCAAGGAGGTGATGCAGTCCCAAACCTTGTAAGTCTTCAAGAGGAGACTGGACAGGCACTTTGCTGGGATCATGTGATCTCAGCAGTATTCCTGCCCAGTGCAAGGGGGTTGGACACAACGATCTTTCAAGTTCCCTTCCAGCCCTTAATCTCTATGATTCTATGATCTCTTCTTCATTAGTTTTTGTGTTTGGATAAAACAGTAGAGTGATATCTTAGTATAAATTGTGAACCTCTGTATATGTATCTGTTTATCATAGCAATTTAAAAATAGATTCTTTATGTGCTGCCATTGTTTTTGTGTGATTCTGAACAGTGTATCTGCATAGCTTGTAATCAACTATTTTTCAGTCCTTATGACCACTTAGTTTTTAATGTGGCTGTTTCCAGAAGCCTTTGTTTTGCATTGCCTTCTTAAAATCAGCTAAACTGGTCCTTGAATACCGTTTTAAGACTTTTGTTGATTATTTAAATATATAAGATTATATGGCATTAATATGCGCTGACTTGCCTTATCTTTGCTTTCTGGAATCCTTAATGTTTCAGTGAAAAACATGAGCATTCCTATTTTATATTGTTTTACATTCACTTTGCTCTGAAATAAACTACATGAGGATCAGAGCAACAGGAAATCGGATCATTTTCTTGGCACTATGTGTTTCTGAAACAGAACTTCTTTGAACTATTGCTTGTTTTCTTAAGAAAGCTTGTGACCAGAATACTTTAAGGTGCCTGTCATCTCTTTAGAGCTTCTTAGCTCATTACCTCACAGGAATGTATTATTATCCACTAAAAAGTATGTGTGTGGTTATTTGTCAAAAAGTTCTTTATGATGTATCTCAATAGGTTGTTATATACAATGTACTATTAAGCCATAACTCCGTGATACAATATAAACCAGGTAAAAGAAAAGGGGAAGCATCTCTTTCACATGAGCAACAGGAGTTTGTTTATCAGACTGGGTTGTTCTCAGTGTGAAAGCTTGCCTTCTGTGAAGCTTAACAAACAAAAAACATTTACTCTGAGTATGGAACAATATGATTTTTTTTTTACAGTCTCTGTCCTTTAGAGAGATAATTGCATTGTTGGTTGTTATACCTTCCAAATGCAATTTAAATAGTGATATGGTTGTGCTGAAAAAGAACATTTATTTCACAAACAAATTTGGATTGTAGTCCTCTGTAAGGACATTGGGACACAAGAACATTAGGTATAGTACTGAACGGGTACGTCTACACATGCATTTACTGCACAGTATCTTTACTGCACAGTAAATGGTTTTTAGGCTGGCATCTACACTTGCAGCTGTTAAAGCACAATAATGCTGTGTATGGACAGCAATGGGGGGAATTATCTTGGGACTAAACTAATTGGGTGTAAATTTGATATCTGTATGATGCAGGTATCAAATTTATGCCCAAGTTGCTATAAGTCACCATAGTACGGGCGTGCACATAATATGGGCATGTACATGTAGATGTGTGCCTGTACTGCACAGTAATTTTTTGTTACTGCACAGTAACCTAAATTACTGTGTAGTAAATTTGCACATATAGACATGCCCAATGTCTACCATTGGATGCCTTTTTAATGTTTAATTATTTAGAGTATGTAGTTTCAACATATTTTTTCAGCCATCTTAAGCTACTGTCATTGCCAGTATGAAGAACTTGCAGGCCATCAGGGAGCATTATAAATGGACACGACTCAACAATGTGGACCATAGTTTGAGCTTGTGCACAAGGGCATTTGTTGTTATTGAGAAGGCCCCTTTGCTATAGGTTTGAGGCACAGTGACCCTGTCCCATTTGAAAACAATTGAGAAGTGCCCCATAACAGAAAATGTTTAAACAGTTCTACATATATATAAACTACCCGTGTTGCTCAGCTTAGCTTCTTCAGTGAAAAGAAGTATCTTTTAGAAGAAATAAGCTTCCATCCACATAGCTGCAGTCAGTATAACACCATATGTGTGTTATGTGTAGGTACTTATAAAATATAGAAATATGAATTCTTTTGAATCTTGGTGAACCTTATCACTTGGAAAATTCTTGTTCAAAAATATGACTGGAGATTGTAGCATTTTTGTTATGTTTTGTATTAATCAGTTGAAAGGTCTCTCTTATGCTTTCTCAGAAACAACCAACAGCTTCAGCTCTGTCATAGCAGAGTCTTGGTAACATAGTTGGTATACAGTCATCTGACATTTTGAACATGCTCACCTTCTGTCCAGGTTTTTCACACTTTAATCTCTGACTGACAGTGAAAATATTTATTTTGGGATAATCTAGCACATGATATTTGTGATCATTATTCTATGTTTTTATAACATTTTTTAAAAATTGCCAATTACAGCAGTCCCTGTGAGCCAGTCTTAAAGATCATCTGCCTTTATCCAAATCTTCTGTCAAAGATAGGAGTGTTTGTTCAGCTAATGTTAGTTCCAGTTAGGAAGAGATTTTGTAGAGTGTCGAGTGAAATATAAAGATTCTTTTCATCTATGAAACAGAACAAGACCTTGAACTATCAGATATTAAATGGAATATATCTGTGCAACACAACTAAAGAGCCCTTTCAGATTTATCTCTGGTATAAAGCTGTTTCTGATCAGATCTGCCCTCTGTGAACCCTGAATACTGTGGTGTACTTGAATATGAGATGACCCTGAATATGAGCCAACCCTCCAATAATTAAACCCTATGTATGGAAAATGTATAAATTTGTCATAATTTTCCAGGCATGGAAACTAAGTATTGGGAGGTTGTCTTGAATCCCACCCCCACTGCTGCAGAGTGGAAAGCAGTGGCTGGAGCAGGGTGTCAGGTGGCCCCCTTGCCGTCTGGCCCACTCACTTCTTTCCCCTGCAGCCTTTCTGTCCCCCCCCCCTGCAACCTGTGCCCCTTCCTTTACTCCCCCTAGTCTCTGCCTCTTTTCCCTTCCCTCAAGCCTCTTCCCCTTCCCTCTCCCCCAACTGCCCAGTGTCTGCCTCTTTCTCTGTCTCCCATTATTGTCAGATGTTACTTGGCCTGCTTTGTCCTGGAGAACAGCATGTGGAAGCTCAGCCCTTGCCTGGCTATGCAGCAGTGTTGGTGCTGCTGACTGGCCAGGCAGTGGAAGGAGTTTCCATGTGCTCCTTGCCTGGGAGAGACCTTAGCCTGAGCTGGAGCCAAGCTGTGCCTGACAAGGGGGTAAGGAAGTGGCCTGAGGAGCAAAAGCTGCGTAGGGGAAGGAGACTGCTGTGGGTCTGATTGGCCCTGACCCGGGCTCAGAGTCAGTCAGAGCTGCAGCAGATGCCTCACCCCCATCCCTTCCTCTTTGTATGCAAATATAAGATGAAGGGCTTTTTTCTCCATGCTGTTTGGGGAAAAGAGTCTTGTCTTATATATGAGTAATTATGGTATTTACCACCTATTTTTCTGTTTCTAAACAGGGATTTCTGAGGGCATGGACAGATGTGCATGTCAAATATAAATAGTCACTGGTGGGAATTGGATAGACCTGAGGGCCTAGAATGAGAAGCATTGGTGCCAGAAGTTCAGGGTGAGAAGGGATACCTTCCTCCAGATCTGTGGCACCATCTCACCAAATGGAAAACTACCAATATGAGGTTGCTCATGAGTATGGAGAAGCAGGGGAGAGTGCCACCTGGTTGCTGGCAGTCTTCTGATCACCCGTGGGATGTTATCAACCATGCAAAAGTTGTTCACACTACACCTCTTCCCTCTCCCGAGCACAGCAGGCCATAGCTGGATTTGCCCAGTGCAGTTTTTGAACTGTGTTGGGGAAAGCAATGGCTTGTACATGCCCATTCTGTACCTAGAGTACCATGGCTCCAAGGATAGGTGCCAACTTTTTTTTCTTTTTGCTGGTGGGTGCTTGCAGGTGTAAACCCTCTCCCCCACCAAACCAGCACTTAACTTTTAACTTGGCGCAAGCCTCGCTCATGCCCAGAAGAGGTAGTGCATTGCTTCTACCCAGCTCTGTAGCACAGGGATGGGCAATTATTTTTGGTGGAGGGTCACTTACCCAGTTTTGGCAGGTTGTCAAGGGCCACACCAGTGCCCCACCCCTTGACGGGTGCCCTGCCCCCTGGTTACCATCTTGGGACCAATGTCCCAATATCTTGGGACCAATGTCTCGGGGCCAGCACCAGTGGGGCCCAGAGTGGGGCGCAGGCCAGCAGGGGCCTGTGGACCTGGGCTGGGCTGGGCTGCACCAGTAAGGGGGGAGCTGGCTCAGTTCCATTGGGACCCTGCACTCCTGCCACCCTGCTCTGGGCCCCACCGGTACTGGCCCCGGGATACCAGTGTGGGCCCTGTGCTTTCACTGGCTCCCCACCTGTTCACACACAGTGCTCCCCAGCCCCGTGGTACAGGCGGGGGGGGGCAGTGCACAGCCCCAACCCCTTGCTTGCCAGGAGGGAAGAAGCTGGTGCTGGGCAAAGGGAAAAGTGGCCCCTCGCCTGCTCCATGGCCAGCGCTCCCCACTGCAGGCACAGCCTGCGTGGGGCTGTCCAGAGCAGGCACAGGCAGCCTCATGTGGGCTGCAGGTGGCTGCAGTGCAGGGCACTGGCCATGGGGTGAACGAGGGGCCGCTTTTCCCCACACTCAGCACGGGCTTGTAACCCACCCCACTACCAGCCTGGCAGTGGGGCCAGGTTACAAGGTGGTGCTGAGTGCAGTGGGGTGGGGAAAGCAGCCCTTCCCCACCCCATGCCTGGTACCCTGCGCTGCAGCCGCTCACAGCCTACCTGGGGTGCCTCCAGACAGCCCCACATGCACTGCAAGAGCCTGCAGCGGGGAGCACCGGCCATGGGGCAGGTGAGGGGCCACTTTTCTCTGCACAAGGAAGGAGCCCAGGGAAAAGCTGAGTGTGGGGGGGAAGTGGCCACGCCCAGTGCCCCACGCTGCAGGCACTCGCAGCCCACATGGGGCTGTCCGGAGCAGGCACAAGTGGCCCCATGCCGGCTGCAAGCAGCTGCAGCATGGGGCACTGGGTGTTGGGTGGGGAGGGGCCACTTCCCCCCCCACTCCTTCCCCCCCCACACTTACCTGAGCTTCCAGCGCGGGGCAGCCATGTGCTCCCAGCCCAGAAATCTGGGCTGGGGCTTCCAGCTGGGTGGCAGGGCCAGGCAGCCCAGCTGTTGTTGGAGCCCACTGGGCTTCCCCTGGGTCCTACTGCCCTTGGTTCCTGTCAAAGTGACAGGAACCAAGGGCAGAGAAATATTCATTTTCTACATTTTTTTAGGGGCCCCACAGGCCAGATAGAATGACCTCTACAGCAGGCGTGGGCCATATTTTGCCACCCCTGCTGTAGCATCTGCAAAGATCGGGCAGTTTAGTGGGGCTTTTTTGGTGCTTTTATCTAATAGCTGATTGAATCAGCTTTAGCTAAAAGTGCCAAAAATCCCTGCTAAAGTGCCCAATCTTTACATTGCAGAGCTGGGCTGTAGTCATAAGCTGGTTCGTCCAGTAAAGGACTTTTGTTTTTGTGTTTTAGGAGTACCCACAGAGTTGGTGCCTATGGCTCCAAGTACATCAGCTTTAATGAGCTCTATTATGCTGCAGGGTGTTGTGGTCCTGCAGAGGTGGACTGTACTCTCATAGCCACTGGGTTGTTGGGCAAGGGCCACAATGCCAGGATCTTGATGAACTCCAGCAAGCTGCCCCAAATGACTTGGGACACATTTGTTCCCAGCGTAGAGCTGGAAGGATTGACAGGCCCTTCACCCTCTCTTTGTTACTTTGAGACCCAATCCACCTACCCCTCGATTGGTTTATGAATCCCCACACTGGACATTTGAATGGCAGAAGGAAACTCTTTTTCAGCTGAGAAGCTGACAGGTAATTGTGGTCTCTGAGTGCTTCAAGCACTGGTGGGATGTTTGGATGCTAGAAAGCAATTCTTGCCCCAGATGATAATTTCAACCTGTGCTCCCCACAGCATCTGTGACATTGTCCCAGAAACTTGGGTGGTGGAACTCAAAGGCTCACCAAGTAGTAGCAGTCCCCAGAAACTCAGCCTCTTAAGTACCATGACCACATATGCAAACTTCATGCCCAGCTTTAAAAAGGTGAGGTCAGCCAAGGGCAGTAGATGTGGGAGTGACTCGGAGGTTTTGCCTTGGGCAAGCAGGGCATAGAGAGCAAACTACCGTGAGATTCTGGAGGGGTAGTCAGCTCCTTGTTGCACTCTGGGAAGAACAAATATAGCCTCAGGTGCTTTGCAATGAACCTCTTAAGAGTTGTTCTTGTTTAATCCAGTTTAAAAAAACAAACCAAGTTTGGCCCAATTTATAGCTCTATAGTGCTGTGTATCATCTGTTCCTTAACTTGATTTTAAAAAGTCCTTTTAAGGCATTTGACGTGCTACAAATGTTACATTTTCCCCCATGCCTTAGGAAGGTATTTGGTATATTTAGTAAAGGAAAACTTGCCTAAAGACATTATAGAAAATGGAGCTAATCACTTCAGTAAAAATAATTCTAAATTTCCTTGGTCATCAAATATGCCCCAAAGGAAAAATCCATGAGCTTTTAGAACTAGCCGGTGAATCACTGAAAAATGGTGTTTTGTGCTGATTGCTAATTTTAGCATAATGATTTCGAGTCAGCAAATAGGATTTTATAACAACAGTTCTTTTCAATAAAAAAGACGATTGGTCTGATTTAACTTTTAAAATGTATTTGATATAATGTCATCGTGTGTGTTCTGTTTCCCTACAGAGAACTGAAAATTTTATTTGAAGGATCTAAATATATGTTTGGAGATAAAGTACAAAAGTTATATCTGTTTTTTCCTACTATGGTTGTTTCCAGTAATCTGAAAATTTGTAAAAGTGCTGTGCATTAATGTAGCTGTCCTTGAAGATGCAGTTAAATTATGAGACCTCTTACAACTTGCTGTCAAAACAATAGGATGTCTGGCTCACTTTGCTTGTGAAATACAGTCTGGTCTCCTCTTTAAAACTGCACATTAAACTGGATACTTCTTCATTCCATTCTCTAATTTAATTTCAGTCTCCTAAAAATCAGACTGTAAAGTGGTTCAGGGAGCATATAAAAGTTCCTAACAACATTTTAAAGTAACCTGAAACAATGCACTTTTTGTATGTTATCAGATGACAGGTGTTAAAACCAGGTTATTTAATTATAGAACATAATTCCTATAAAATTCTTCTCCAAAATAGCTCTGAATTTGTTCTTATAACATAGTTATTATTTTTAAATTGGAACTCGGAAAGAAAACTGTGGCAGAATAATCCTTGGTCCTTGTCTATACTATACTTACCCCAATGTACAATTCTCTTCTCCCCTCCCTCTGAAACTGTGATTTCCCCTCCCTATTCTTCTGCTCATACTATTCAGTCTAATCTCTTTAGCCCACTTCTGACCTAGTGTTTTCTTTCCTTCAGTCATGCAGATGTAAAGCAAATCTATTCTTCTTCAAGAACCCACATACCTTGTATTGCATGCCATGTACAAATAGTGCATCATATTCTGTCGGTTCTGCTTTGTTCTGTATGCAAATCCAATAAATACCCCTGTTATGCATAAGAATACACGCACTTTTCTGTGCACTTTTCAGCATTCGGTGCACAGAGTTAGATTTTAATGAATATGTAGTGTCCCCAGAATTGCACAGCTGGCCAGTTTTCATGTTATGAAAAATATGTGGTAAGAAACAAACTAAAGTATTATGTTGTACTGTGTCACTTATTTAAAAGCTGATGTTTCAAATGTTCTAATTTGTACCGCCTTAAACATTCTGATTATTAGGAACAGTACATTTAATGAACTATACAACAACTGCATGGCAGATGATGGTGTTTTTTTTCCACCTAGGAGGAATGATACAACTTCCTTATCTACATTTGGTGACTTGAGCTTTTACTAGAAAATTTGGAAGATTAAAAGTATTTAGAAAGATAAAGGAAACAAGCCACAAAAAGATTAGTTGTTCATTTTTATATAATGCAATATTGCTTCCACTACTGATACCAGTTACTTTATCAGGCATCTGATTTAATTGCTGAAGATCTACATTTTAAGGAAAATGTAAGAACTAATGCAATAGTAAATATTATTTTTGTTTACCTGTTATACAGAGGCTTTAGGCTTGATATAATAAAATTTTCCAAATGCTCTCATTTAATAGAAAACAAGGTGTTTTAAAAGAGAGCTTCTATGAACTCCAGAAAGCAATTCCATTAGTCTGTTTACTAAGAAAGAGACAAATGTGCTTTGTACACTGCTCCCATTTTTCTAAAACATTGAGTAAACTTCAGAGAGCCTAGGGTCAAAAACCCCATTAAAGCAGAGACACAATCCTACCTACACACCACAATTCTTTAAAAATAGACTGGTATTACTTCTGTTTTGCACTGTATAATACTGTACAACTGCAGTAACGTACAGAACAGTAACTGAAATCCAAGTGGCAAGTCCTAAAAAGTCTAGGCCCAAACTGCTATTCACCTGTTAGGAACTTTAGCCTCTTCCCAAAATAGACTCCAACGGATATTTGACCTGGCATTGTGATTCTGTCTCTAATGTGGTTGGCAAGCTTCAAAGCAAAATCTATAACAATCAAAAAAAAAGAGAGAGATCATGTCATGTATTCAAGCACATATTTTAAATAAAAATGGAAGTATAGACAGGGAGAAGAGAGAATGAAAATGAAATATGGGTTCATGTGGAAACAATAGGTGAACAAGAAAAATAATGGGATCTAGTAGACACCAGTGACTGGGGAAAATGAGATGGAAAAGAGGAAAGGAGGGAGAATAAGAAAGGGAAATGAATGTTTTTTTAAGAAGAGAAAACTTCTCATATCTGTAATTCAGAGCTGAAACGTAACTATCAAGTTTTGCACCCTGGTCAAATCTCCACTGTACTCAGAGGTGGGGATGGTGCTGAGAACTGAAGAGCAGTGGGGAGGGGGTTTAGGGAAGGAAGGTAGTCAGTT
>NW_017729032.1:174124011-174134200 GCF_001723915.1 Gavialis gangeticus
GATCTAGTAGACACCAGTGACTGGGGAAAATGAGATGGAAAAGAGGAAAGGAGGGAGAATAAGAAAGGGAAATGAATGTTTTTTTAAGAAGAGAAAACTTCTCATATCTGTAATTCAGAGCTGAAACGTAACTATCAAGTTTTGCACCCTGGTCAAATCTCCACTGTACTCAGAGGTGGGGATGGTGCTGAGAACTGAAGAGCAGTGGGGAGGGGGTTTAGGGAAGGAAGGCAGTCAGTTTTCCCTGCCCTGGAGACTCAAAGACTCCTGGTGCTACTGCTGTTGTGTCCTTGCACCTGGCTGTTACAGCTAAGCAGCACCGGGCTGCTTCTGCCCAGTTCCTATGGCTAGATACAGCAGGGCTGCTAAGGAATTATAATTTGTGTCTTAAAGGAAGATGACAACAGGTAATTTCCATTTTAGGGTAAAATAATAGGAGTTTGCTGATGAAATTTGCTGATAAAATAGTTGTGGAGGCATCATCAATACGGGGGATCAGAAGGCCACACAAAAAAACTAGTGACTTTGAATACTGTTTTAAAAGAAAATATATATATATAGTCAACAGTATAATACACAAGGTTGTGATCTTTGGAATTAATAAGAAAATATTCTATAAAAAGGGAAGATATTTCTAATAGAGATAGAAAGTGTACAAGGCTTTAACGTGACTTTTTCTGAAATATAGTATATATTTCTGGTGGTTCTTGTTCAAGAAAGATGACTTTAGGCTGAAATGAGTGCAGAGAAAGTCTTTTAGGATAGTCAGAGGAATAGGGATACTGACTTATGAGAGGACTAGAAGACTTTGGATGGTACAGCCTCCCAAAATAAAGGCTAAGAGGGAATAAGAGTTCTGTCAGGTGAGAAGCAGCTGACAGGGGAAAGAACAATATAAGCTAAAAGACAATGTTAGTACAAGAACAAATGAGAATAGATTTTCCCTGAATAAATTTAGTCTGGAAATAAGGAAAATAATCTGAACCATGTTCGGGATGTCCTTCCATTGGGAGCGGTGATAACAAAACCAAAAAAAACTATTCACAATATAATGTATAACTTAACACACAACTCTGTGGCTCCCCCATACCTGCAAACAGAAGCCTTCCAGTTCCCTTTAATCGACCATGCTATGTCAACCCTTGCTCCAGATGAATGAGGAAATAGTGACAACCTATCCTGACCACCAGGATTTTTATTCCTACCCTCTACCAGAAGAGCATCAGCAGCTGGATTCCCTTCCCATATTTGGCAGAAGAACAGGAGCAGGGGGTCCCTTCTGTGGGTACCAAAAGATCCCCAATGTTCTGAATTTCCTACATTTCCAATCTGGAAATAGACTGGCAGTAGTAGCCAGTTTCTCTCTCTGACCTCATGCAGAGAGTGGTAGCAGCAGTGAGCGTAGCAGTAGAGCTCAGATCAATGTCCTTGGGTGCCTGCTGGGCTCAATCCATAAAATAGACATTTTTAGGCATCTTAGATTACATCCCATTTAAAATAGTCAACAGCACAGGAATTGGTAAAGTTATTCAATGGAGATTCACAGGGTGAGTTAGACCTTTAATAGGGGGGTTGGCATCAAGCTGGTTTATGCATGGTTTTTCAATCCTTGCATTAAAGGCATTTTAGGATAAATGGTGCCATTAGCTGTGTAGGCTGGCAGTAAATGGAATTAAAAAGTTACGTGGCATTGTGAAGTGAGACCTGTAGAGAGCAAGGATTATTCCACATATTCCTTAGCCCAATAACTATAATAAACAATTGGAAGTGTCTGTGGTGAGAAACCAGAAAGGAAACAAGTAGTGGCGGTTTGGGTTTTTTCTGATAACAGGTTGAGAAGAGGTGACCACTGGCACCTAAGAGGGCTAAAAGGGGCATGATTTGCTGAATCTCTCTACAAAGGTACATGGACTGTTCGTAGTCCTCAGCAAGAGGCACAGGGGTATCTGAAGCAAGATTTTGAGTGTCTGGGGCTTCCATGTAGCCTGATGCTGGCTTTATTGATAGTTCCTCCCACATTGGCAGGCCAACAGCTGTGTGGTACAGCCTTGCTTGAGTTTTCAGGCTGTTGAGTCAGATGAACAGCTGGGCCAGGGATACCAGGATTGGGGCGAGCAGCCTATGAGGCTGTCCACAACCCAGCAGGTTGACTGTCTTGCCCTGCAGCTCCCAGGGCAATGTACTTGACATCTCGGCCACAGGGCCTCTAGGATAGGCTTACTGATCTTGGGGTCTTTATGCAGCGGGTCCTTTAAAAAATGTGTGCGTCATTGGGGTTTATACAAGGTTGGTTTTCTGATGTCCCAGTGCAGGGGGCTCTGAGAGCCAGCTGGAGACCCTGGTGCAGGCTCAGGGCTGAGACCAACAACCAGCTGATTATCACTCCTTGTGCTGGAACCTCACTGGAGCCACGTGGAGACTCTAGTGCCACCCTGGGGCTGAGACCAAAAATTAGCTGATTGTTGATTCCAGCCTTGTGACTCCACCAGAAACTTAAAGTGGCTTTGGTGCGGTCCTGGGGCTGAGACTAACAATCAGTTGAATGTTAGCCCCAGGCCTGTGATTGCTCCAGTTCAGTTGGGTACCTGGCTTTCAACTTGCTGTTGTGCGGGACCCCAGGATCATGATCCCAGGCTCCCCTGCCTTGGCAAATAGTTATGGCAAATTATGATGTCATCCAAAAATCATGCGTCTTATAATGCAGGTTTGGCAAGGCAAGAAGTGCAGTTATTGGGATTGGGGAACAGATGCCATTGCGCCATTAAATAAACATGTGCCAAGGGCCTTACTCAAGCACTTCTTTGCCTCTAGTCATGCTGTGAATATTTCTCCAAGTGGCTCTGGGAAAGCTATGGTACTTAGGTTTGACCCATTAGATCCAACCTGTAAGATTCATGTGGCTCTTTGTGAGTTAGCCCTAAATCTGTTCCTAATTTTTTTCCCCTAATATTTCCTATATTGTATGTTTCTAGGTTGCAAAACTCCTGGCTGAAATCTGCTTTTATTGGAAGATGCATTTAATTTATTTTCTCAGTATTTTGTTTGCGTGCAGAGATAACCCTTTAACTGTCCTTGATCATATATCAACTACTCTTTGTCCATCCTGTCCCTACCATGGCATGTTGCATTGCAGGAGGGCTTTGATAGCAGGATATGATGATTGATCTTGACAGCACGGCCATTTTATTTCTTTTTCAAATTAAAATAAGGAGATTGAACAGGCTTAGTGAATCAAAGGAAGCTTCTCTGGAACAGGGGAGACCTGAGTTAAGGCAGCAGGTTTTTATTCCTGAAGAAAAGGAAGATTAAATGTCATAGAGATAACATGCTTGAGCTCTCACAATACAGTTGTGTTCTCTAGACAGTTAACAGAGCAGCACTGGCACTGAGTTTCAGAAAAGCCTACTCCCTTTTTCCCTCTGCCCCCATCCTTTGCAAGATACAGTCAGGAGAAAGCAATATTACCAAACAATGCCCAGGAACTATAGTAATCCATCTAGGTCAGTAGAATAAGTGAAAGTCTATGCCTAAATGGCTCTGCAGAAGAATAGGCTGCCAAAGCAGTACAACTTCTCTTCTTCCTTGAATACAGACATTTCAACCCAAGATTTCAAGCATGCTGAAAACTAAGGCAGTTGCCAACAAGCCTATAGATACATCTAGTAATTCTCAGACAGTGCTTTTCCTTTAAAAAGTAACTGCCAAATTTCTGGCATCCCTCCAGGAAGTCTTATTTCCATGCTGGAGTACATCTATTAACAGTGTTACTACATTGGTAATGTTAATTTACTTCTGGTAAAAGGTCATACATAGAGGTACTGTGAATCCCCTAAGAGTACTTTCAGGTATGCAAGAAAATTGCCATGAGTAAATAAGTATTATCATAGGCTCAAGATACAAGAATGTGGAGGCAAGCTATTGCAATTGCAAACAGTTGTATTTGAGATCCTTATTAGTGGGCATGTGTACACAGGGCCATATAGCACCTTTGTTACTTTGCTGTCGTTTAGTACTTCCTAAAGGATGGCTCACTAATGTCCCGTACTGCGCTGTCCTGGCTATACATGGTTATTTTTTGGAGCACGTTGCCATGGTGATGTAGCAGTAGCATCACAGTTTTTGCCAATGGACAATACAACACCATAGCATCGTATATAGATGCATGTAGTATTTTATAAATCCATTATAATTTATTGTCCCAATTTGCTGTTATCAACTTGTAAAATAATTAAACAGTATAAAATATTAACATAAGGACAGCATAGGAATGCATATAGGGGTCCAAAAGGTGGAACAGGATCTGACTTCTTTGAATAACTGGAAAACATTTTTAAAAGAGCTGTTTTATTATTTAGCTACCTGAATGTGGATTTACATGGCTACATGTAGGTATCTAGGATTGGAAAACTAGCTTAGGTTTACTACCTCTTTTAAATGCAATGAAGAAGCAAGTTTACTCCTGTTTCTTTACAACTTTTATAACTTACTTGGTTAGAATTAAGAAATCGAGTCACTTGTGAATCAAAAAGCTGGCTGGCAGGCAGTTTCAAACATACCAAATCAGTGAGCATAGTATTGTGACCAGTTGTTCATTGGTGAAAATATTGAACTATAAAATTTTAACATTGTTGTGATATCTCTGTCTCTCAACAAAGATAAAAGATATTTTCTCTTGCTGATCTTAAAATTATACATTGAAATACAATGAAACAAGGAAATACAATCCAGAATAGGGGGTTTTTTTTGTTTTTACCTGTTCTTTAATATTTTATTCTAATGACCAGGGATCCTGGTTTTCTCTGATAAAAAATAAAAATCCCCAATTTTCAGATTTAAAAAAGTAACCCAAAATCTACATTTTTCTGTTATTAAAATGAAATGCCATTAAAACATACATACATACATACATACATATATGTAATGGTGTTTCATTTTAATCATGGAAAACTGCCCCTTTTAGTGGGTTAATTGTCTTTTTTTAATGATTTAATTGCTTAACAGTGTACATGTTTGACAGCATGTTATGATGAAATGGCGTAACAGTATATACGTTTGGCAGTGTATTTCAATTTAAATGACTTTTTATGCAGCAGACTAAAACACATCCCATGCATTTTAGTTTGCTTTGTAACAAATTACAGTGATATTCCCCACAAGGGCCCTATTAGGAGAAGGTGGCAGGGATGCTAGGGCTTGGCAGGCTTCCAGTGCCCCGTGTACCTTCCCCACTTCCTTCTCTGGCTGCCAGCACACCCAGCTGCCCTCCTGCCACCTTCCCAAGACAGCAAGCCCGTATCTGGGTCATGTGAGGTGACGGGAAGGTGGCGGGGATTGTGCATGGGGTGCTGGAAGCCGGCTAAGGCTGAGCTTCCCTGAGCGCACCCGGGCTTCCAGTGCTCCATGCACTGTTGGATCCAGCAGGTGCTGCCTGCAAGCTGAGGCTGCACCCATGCAGGTAGCACCCCTCTTGGGTGGCCCTGAGGGGCACAGCCACTGCAGAAGGAAGCACCGGACCCCTTGCAGCTCAGGGGCTGTATAACATGGCGGCAGCTCTTGTAGGCAGGCTCTGCCAAAGGGGGGTGGAAAAAAGTGGTGAGGGGCCTAGTTGTCTAATCTCTTTTTCCTCTCAGAGCCTATGTGTGCCTCCTGTGGCTGGGGAGTGAGCTGTCAGCAGGTCACATAGCCCCTGAGCTATGGGAAACCCCAGTGCTTCCCTCTGCACCAGCGGCACCCCTGTGCAGTAATCATACTGCCCCTGCCACAGAGGGAAGCACCAGGGCCCCCCACAGCTCAGGGCCTGCTGGCAGCTTGCCCCCCAGCCATGTGAGAAGTAGGCAGGTTTGGTGGGGGGGCAGTGCTTCATTCTAGCTCTGACTTGCCTGTGTATCTGTTTGAAATGTCTCAGGATCTATAATAATAATAATAATAGGCTTATTCTGTCTGTCCAGAGCATTCTGGTTGTTTCAGTAAGCATTGTGATTGGCTGCTGAGACAACCAATCAGAGTGTTCTGAACAGACAGAATAAGATTATTATTATTATTGTTGTTGTTATTATTATTATTGTGATGGTGATGATTATTATCACTGAATATCATTATATTAATAACAACACCAATATTTCCAATATTATCAAATATTAAAATTAAGTCCAGTTTATGGCAAATGCCTTTGTTTAGATATACTTAACAGAAATGTTTTTCTACATTGTAAACATAAAGTCATTAGTATAATTTGTAATAAATTCAGGTGATCTCAAACACTCCATTAGAATATACGCATAAAACATAAAGCAGAGAATAACATTTTGAAATTCCGTATCTTTCCTTATTAGCGATTAAAGCTTGAAACATCAAAAGTGAGAACAAAAATATAGAATTTAATCTGTTTGTTTTAATGGTGCAGACTCCCTTGGGGAAAGATTATGTACAACTTTGTAGACTTAAGAAGTTGCTGGGGTATTCCTGGAGACCATTTTCTTCTTTTTAAAGAGTGATCACCAAGTTACATTTTAGTTTGTGTTTGTCTTGAGGAAATGTATCTGTATCTGTCTGTCTGTTTTATTTATTAATTACCCAGCATCATTGGTATGCATGATGCTTGACAGATATAAGATAAGGTCCCTGCTTACATTCTACTTCATGTAAATAAAATGAGTAAAACTATTATGGTCTGTAGGTAGAAAAAGGAAGGGGAGATAGGGAAGGGATCGAGGTGAAAAAGTTTTTTAGGATACATATAGAAGTTACATTTAGATCAGCCTAACTAGGGTTTGGTTGATCTAATGGGTATCGTATAGACAATCAGGGTGGTTAAATCAGGCAAAAAATGGGGGCCTGATCTAAGTTAGTTCACCTGAGGAGATGAACTTATTTACATCAGGAATGGGTTAGCCCAGTCTGTCACCAGTATATGTTTAGAGCACAGCCCTGGGACTGCGAAAGCCAAGCCAGTCACCTAGGCCAGGGGCAGGCAATTATTTCGGGTGGAGGGCCGCTTACTGAGTTTTGGCAAGCCATCGAGGGTTGCATAATAGGCAGCCAGGGGCAGATAAATATTCATTTTCTAAATTTTTTAGGGGCCCCGCGGGCCGGATAGAATGGCCTGGTGGGCAGCATCTGGCCCCCGGGCTGCATTTTGCCCACCCCAGCCCCAGGGCTGTGCTCTTCTTACCCTTCCTCCAACTCTGACCAGGCTATTTTTAGCCTTCTAACCTCCCCACCCCTGGATGTACAACCCCCCCTGCAGATTCTCCACCACCTGCCCTGCAAACTCCTTTCACCCCTACCACAGACTGGCTAGCTCCCTTTGCTCCGACCCACCCCCTCCCACCCTGAGTTATTTACTCCGGTTTCCCTTTGCAGCTCCCAGGACTGGTAGACACCTATACATGATGCTCTCAGTCTATGTTTATACATCTTAGTGAACTATGTGAATGTAGACCAGGGGTGGCAAATGACTATATGAGCGCTTAGATGTGTGTGTTCTTATTTTTGTTGGCACGTATGAATTGGATGTAGCAATCAAGTTCTCATATTTTTTTTTTAAACTTCTTCTTTTTTTAATAAAGGGAACTTATTGTCCCACCTTCTTCTGGTGTGGAGGACCCTTTGGAAGCCCTGTCAACATTTCTTTTAATCCCATTTCCCTTTCTCTGGTTTCTTTTACACTCTACTTGCCTCAGTTAACTATGCTGGAAGCAAAGCTACTGCTGTTTTAATTGTGGTGTGGCAGAGCCCCCCTGGTATAGATACAGTCTCTGTTGGCAAAAGATTTTCAATCAGTGCAGTCAAACCAAATAGCAGGAGACTTCTTCAGCCAGCAAAGTTGAGTCCACATATTAGAGATTTTGTGGCAGAGCTACAGGGTATGATCTTCTCACACCCCTAATCAACTTGCAGAACCTTGTAATGTAAACTGGAGTAATATTTTTGCTCCTATAAATCTCTGAGTGAGGCGGGTTTTATACACAGGAGCTGGTGTATCTGGTAACTAGCAGCTTAACTCCTGTTAATGAGTGCAAAGGATCAGTAGAAAGGCAGTAATTCTCCATTGGGTTTTGAGCTTCCTGCTTAATAGATCCTTAGGATATGTGGCATTGGGAGGTCATGCATTCAACAACACCATTAATTGAAAATGTGGATGAGCCTCCCATAGTTTCATGATCTGAATATATTCCTCTAACAGGGTTTTTTTAAGGATAGCATAAGTTAGTCTATGATAAGAGTGTGGGAGTAGCAGTGGTGAATACTCAAGCAGAGGTCAATAGCAGAATGATAAACTAAAAAACTGAACTTAAAGAAGTGATTTGGAGGACAGGTAATGGATAAGTGGCTTTAAATACACATTTATACTGAATTAATACAGGATCTCTATACCTACTGTTGGGGTTCTTCTTCATTATCATATAAGAAGCAGTTAATGGTAACAGGAGCATTTATGGTGGGCTCCTGGGCATTGCTACACCTTCCTGTGTCATTCAGTACATTTAAATACACATGGTTTACAGCAAGGATTTATGACTAAAAATGAAGTGTTACGAGTCTTATATTTGAACAGAGGATTTAACAAGAAATGGAACTGCTCCCCCTCCTTTTAGATATGGTGTGGTATATAAGAAATGTATATTATACAAGCTTGGCATCTGTGGACATGTATCATTCCCTTTATTAAATGACCTGGTGTCAGAGCTGTTACACAGATATGCAGGACTAAATCACAGTCCTCCATAACTGCTAGAAAACAAATTATGACTGAGATCAAAACTAACAGCAACTTTTAACCTGGAGATTGTTTTGGGGGATATTTTATAAAGCTGATGGTACTCAGATGCCATGGAGAATTATTTTGGTATAAGGATATCAGTAAAATAAGGAGAGAAGAAGTCATACTCTTTTTCTTTCTGAATGCTTATATTTTTTGCTACAGCCACAGGACCAAGTCTTCAGGCTGGCCACATCCTTCAGGAACCTGGAGCTTGAATCAGGGGACACCCTATGGATGGGAGATGACGGCAAACAGAGATGGGAGAGACTACTTCATCAAGTAGGTTTGACATATTGTGAGCTCTTGCTACAGAATGACACAGGCATAAGAACAGTACTGTAACAGTAGCACTTAGTAGTTGATTTTCTTTGCATCTTGAGTTGTTGACATCAGCTTTCAGTTTTACAGTGTTCATACAAAAATCAGTCCAGTTGCACAAATCAGTCCAGTCTTCATTGTGCCGTTTCACACAACAGTTTTATTATCCTGTTATTTCTAATACATATGGAAACATAGAAAAATTAGTGCTTGCAGATGTTAACCCCCCCCCACCAAAAACGCGCTTTACCAGAGGAAGCGGCATGTTCCTTCGACCCAGTTCTGCAGTGTCAGTATAGATTGGGCTTTTTGGCACTTTCAGCTAAAGCTGATTCAATCACGTATTAGATAAGTGTCCAAAAAGCCCCACTAAAGTGCCTAATCTATACAGATGTCAGGAAAGCTGGGTCCAACTAATACACTGCCTTTTCTAGGCATGTGCTAGACTTGGCATGAGACTGTGCTGAGCTTAAAGTAAAGCACTGGGTTTTGGGGGTGTCACAGGGCGGGGACCCAGGAGCGGCCGTGCTCTCTCCTGGCGCCCCCTACCATGCCAAGTTGGTATAAAATGCACCCTCATTCTCGCCTGCCACGTCTTTGATGGTATGAATATTAAGGGAGGCTGCCTTTTGTCCTCTTTGGCATGGTATCCCTGACGTACTCAGGCCTGTGCCCTGTCTATGGTGATTCTGGGCACTCCCGCCTCAAGGGCTACGCATGGCTCCTGCCATCCCTAATACCACGCCCCAAGCCTCTCAGATGTACCGAACGTTGTTAAGTCTACTGTGTTCTCTTGGCGGCCCTCTCCGGGGCCTCTCCCCGTACGCTTGCCCTCTCCGGGGCTTCTACTCTCATGCGCCATCCCTGGGGCTTCTTATTCCCATATGCCCTCCCTGGGGGCTCTACTCGTGCTCCTGCCCACACTGGGGCCTTGCTCAATAGGGCTTAGGCGGCCTCGGCCTTACCTGGCCCTCAGGACCCCCTTTCCAGGTCCTATGCCCCACTGGGGCTTTCCCACAATTGGGGCTCAGGCGGCTTCGGCCTTACCTGGCCCCCAGACCCCCTTTCTGGGTCCTACACCCCACTGGGGCTTTGCTCAATAGGGCT
>NW_017729032.1:174134337-174137872 GCF_001723915.1 Gavialis gangeticus
GTGCCCTCTCTGGCACTAGACTGCTGTGCCCTCTCTGGCACCAGGAACCCCCCCCCCACGCTACTGGGGAGCTCCCATGAGGCCTCCTCCAACCCCTTACAGCCTCACCCGGTCCTCCGGTGTAACAATAACCAAAACCATAACCCAATCAGCTGTAACACAAAACCCAAGCCTGTTGGCTAAAACGTAAACCCTAAGCCCTCTGGCTCATCAGCATTACCATCCCTGCCAGGGGTTCCTCTGCCTGGTATTCTCACCCATAAGCTACTCAGGTCATCAGGCTTCTCCTGCTCTGCTTGCTCCAGCAGAGCTCCACCTTCCTCAACTGCCAGAGGGGAACTGACTTCTGGCCTCAGCCTGGCTGTTTATATAGGCCAGGCCCCGCCCCCTTCCGGTCAGCTGACCAGACTGGTTGTCACAGCAACCCACACCTGTGGTGCCCTGGTGACTGGCAGCTGAACCCATTTTACTGTCTACCAGTAGCAGGCACCTTAGTGCCCTGCTACAGGGGGGGATTTTTTAACATCTGCCAGCAGTCTAAGGATTTTTTTTTCATGTTTGGTGATAACCTCCTGCAGAAATTCATTCCTTAAAAGAGAATTTAACAATGAAGAATTGTAATTCAACTGTAATTCACAAAAGTTGTTCTCCAAGTTTAAAGAATGAGGCAGTAGGTCAGGCATAGACGTGAGTTTAGTTTGCTTAATACATGTATCAAAATGACAAAAAGAAAATCACTTCTATTCAGCCAATGTTGTTTTTAATCTAAATTTTACATCTCCTTGTTCTTGTACAGGTCAGATGCACTGTCCTCTGGTTGTGAGTTAAGAGGACAATACAAGAAATTTAAATGAATAATCAAATTTTAAACAATGTTATTTTCTCTCTTGGTCTTACCTTTTAAACCTGGCATAATTGTTTGAGTTGTTTAGGTGCCATGGGATTAAAATAGATTTTCCTAGCCTAGCAAGCTCTGGAAGCTCAGCTGTTCATTGCATTCCAGTCTGGAAACCTTTTGTCAAAAAGAAATGGAGCTGAACCACTTGGTTTTGCCATATGTATTGCTACTAGTCTAACTTACATCTTCCAGGATCAGCTAACTGTCATTTCAAAGCTGTGGTTTCAACACACTTACCCATGGCAGCTTCTATTGTTCTATTTTTAGTTAATTGTTCTTAATGGGAACTGATTGATAATGAACTCTTGAAAATCTTGGGCGAGATCCTTCTCCCTTCTTCATGTTCTTTATTCAGGGTGAAGGGGATGGAAGGCCTGAATATAGTCACAGGAGGATTTTCCTCATTCAGAAAACAAGACAGACTGAAAACTCCTTTACAGGATGTGGGATAAAGTCATCTTGGGGTTAGTGCTAGGAGCCAGCTACAGCAGGTAGATTCCAAACCATGTCATGTCCCACGGGCATCCATGAATATGTTACTATAACTTAGAGCCCTCTACAGTTTTCCAAAGGTCTCCACATAATGGGAGCAAGAATACTTATTCAGGTAACTAGGCAATAAGTCCCCAGCCACATGCTACTGTGTATATATCAACCCCAGAAATGAAGTGGTGAGGTTGCTGTGGAGTATCCATAGCATTGTGCTCAAGTTTGGGGGCACTCCTGCAACATCCGTACCACTTCATTTCTGGGGTTGTCATGCACAGTACAGGAGTGGGTAAGCAGGGCTTATTTACTGCCTCTGTTTCTGTGCTGCTAGCTGAGGCCAAAAGTGTATTTACATTGCACACAGAATAGCTCAGTTAGGAGGTAACCAGGAAGGCTGGGTGAGGAAGAGTCAAAGGTGACTTACAATCATCATAGTCACCCCATCCCCTCTCTTTGGGCTGGGTTGGTCTCACCTCTGGACTTCAGAGTGTGTTACAATCTGAAATTTGTCTATCACATGACCTTGGACTGCAGTATGGAAAATTACTTGTATAGCTTTAAATTACCTTACTCAAGTATTGGAAGCAATGTAGGCACAGCCGCACAGGGAATCAGGATATATTACACTGTGTGGAGCTTTGTGCTACTGTGCTCAGGTATCTTTTTCACTACACTACATTGCAGTGTACAGTATGGGTGATGTCCTTCATATCTGATTGACTGGCATTTCAAGACTCCTGGTTATTAGCAAGCAGAGATGCTTTTCAGTCTGCAGTATCCTTTAGTACTGCTTTGTTTTCTTGTGCCTGTGCATCACTAGAATAGAGTCCAGTTCCTGTAGTATCCTAGCTGAGAAGTTTTTCTCTGAAATATTGTGCTGTCATTCAGTGCCTAAGTTCTGTAACCTAAATTCACCTGTTGCCCCAGGGTCCTTTCCCAACGTGCACTAAGTCCACTGAAAAAAAATAAGGAGAATCACATGGACTCTTTTACATGGATGCAGTGACCTGGTGAAGAATCTATTTTACTTTAGCAGTAATAACTAGTAAGTAAAGATAGTCATAGAGTTTGATTCCTGCTTTTCTCACTTTCAGAGTGATACTAGTCACACAACCTTGTATATCAGTATGATGCTGTGGCTTACTGTGTTGAATGCATTAACACTAATTAATTTTGTAAATTAAGCAATCATATGAAAGTTAACATGTAGCTGGTAATTATCACCTTGGACTACACTTTTTTTTTAATTTGGATTCCCTTTTACTATGTTGAGGCCCATTTACAGCCTTTCAAAATGTTGTATTCTTGGAATTACATTCATACCCAGTTAAAAGACTTTGTATGATATCAAATAATACTGCCCATAGTTTAATGTTCCAATTTCTTTTTAATGGGTTTTAGTGCTCATATAATATATTAGATTAATTCCTTGGAGATAAATGATCTCCATTCTCTTCAAGGCCATAGTCTGATGTCAGTCTGTCTATTTATTTATTTGGATTTGTACAAAATGTAATAGAGGAGCACTCATTCACTGTTTTGGGCTCCTTTGTCAATATTTCAAAAACACTCTAGAATAAACAGATGCACCAGTTTTCTCCAGATAAACCTAAATGCATGACTGAGGTTTCACTAAGCTCATATACAACCTTAGTGCTCTTCAGCCCTCCTCAACAAGCATTAATGTATGGACAAGGGAAAAAAGAAAAGCTCTGCCATTTTCCTCTAAAGTAGGGGTGGGCAAAATACAGCTCATGGGCCAAATCTGGCCTGCCAGGTGATTTCATCTGGCCCATGGGTACGTACCTACTAATTCACTGGAGCAGCCCAGGGCTGGGCTGGATACTGCTGTGGTCACATGGGACCGAGCCCCATTCACTCCCATGAGGGCAGCACATGCTGCACTCCCATCCTTGCCCATGGGATGGCCCTGACCCCAGCCCTGGAGGTAGGAAAGTGGTGGCAGGTGAGGAGAGTGGTAATGGTGGCGGGGGCAGTGGTGATAGTGGCATGTGAGCAGTAAGGTAGGCAAGTGGCAGGGGAAGGGTGGCAGCTGTAGTGGTGGTGGAGGCAGTGGTGGCAGGGTCAGGTGGACAGGGGGGAGTGGCAGCTGTGGCGGGTGGTAATAAAGCAGCAGCTGGGCAGAAG
>NW_017729032.1:174137970-174141338 GCF_001723915.1 Gavialis gangeticus
GGTAATAAAGCAGCAGCTGGGCAGAAGCGTGAAACCTGCGCCAGTGCCCCTGGGCCAGAGCTGGAACTGGGAGTGACCCAGGACAGGATGGCAGGAGTGTGGATCCTGGCAGGGGTGTAAGATCCACCTGGCTCCATTGCGCAGGGCTCCCATGCAGTTCCTGGGTTCTCCGCCAAAGTCTCATACCTCTGGGGGGAGCCCCATGGGATAGAGCCAGTAGCCTGGCTCACTGCTACATGCAGGTCATGGGGAATGGTGGAGAGCTCTGCACTATGGAGCCAGGCTGACTCTGCCCCTCTTCCTGCCACCCGGGCCAAGCCCCATGACCTGCACTGCCAGCTTCATTGTGTGGGGCTCTCTCCTGGTGGCATGGGGCTTGGGCATGTAAGCCCTACACGATAGAGCTGGTGGCCCAGCCATGTGCAGTCCTGGGATTTGCCAGGACTGCGCACCACTGGGGGGCTGTGCCTGCTGCTGCTGACAAGGGCTGTGTGCAATGGGGGGCATGTGTGAGAGGGGCATGTTTGTAGGGGGGGCCCCACACATACACTCCAATGCACCCAGACCCTCCTACACACACCCCATACCCACGCCCCCCAAGCCACCCTCCCCCACACAAACCCCATACCTACCCCCACACACCCTACCCAACATACAGACACATCTACCCACAGCCCCCCACAAAACCCATACCCACAATCCCCACAGCTATCCAAATCCCCCACAAACCCCACATATACACCCACATCCTTCCCCACACCTCAGATACATACACCCCACCACACAGCCCTTACAAACCCCATACCCACCCACTCATACCTCACCACACTCCTCCCCACAATATACATGTATGTTGGTATGTGGGTTTCTTGTATATCATGGTCTGTATTTTGCCATTCTGGATAGTGATCATAGTGTCTAAAAAGAAAATGTTGGTGCTGGAGTATTCAAGAGACAGTCTCATGGAGGGGTGATGATTGTTGAATTTCTGATGGAAACTAATCAGAGATTTCAGGTTTTCAATCCAATTGATGAAGATGCCATCAATATATCTTAAGTATAACAAAGATTTAATGGTGCAGTCCTTGAAGAATTCTTCTTCTAGGTGGCTCATAAAAAGGTTGGCATACTGTGGGGCCATTTTGGTGCCCATTGTCTGGAGGAAGTGTTGGTTATTGAAAGTGAAGTTTGTGTGTGTGAGGATGAAGTGTATAAATTCAGTAATATATTTGGGTCATATTCTGAGTTGTAATCTTGCTCTTGTGGATATGTAAGGCAGGCTTGGTCACACCCTGGTGTGAGATGTTGGTATATAAGCTGGTAACATCCATGGTGGCTAGGAGGGTGTCGCTAGGAAAGTGGTCTGTGTTTAAGTTTTTGTAGAAAGTCTGTTGTGTCTTGGACAAAACTCACTCTTTGGGTGACAAGAGGTTTTAGGATTAGTTCAATGAAACCTGATATTTCCTCAGTTAGGGTTCCATGATTGGATATGATAGGTCTTCCAGGGTTCCCTTGTTTGTGGATTTTAGGGAGCATGTGAAAAGTCCCTGGGTTAGGTAGTGAGGGGATCAAGTTCTTACTTCCAACAACACTTCATCCTTTGACAACATCAAGGAAAAGATCAACCCCCCAAATACCAAAAAATATATCAGATTGGACACCTCACAGCGGACAAAATTCTAACCTTGACTGGTATATTGACTGCTTCAGGGAAAGAATGACCAATGAAATAATCAAAAACACATGCCACCATAACAACCTCTACCTCTCAGAGAGAAGGGTTGTAGAATATCTAAGATCTGACCACCAAATAGTAATAAAACCAGCAGATAAAGGAGGAGCTATACTTATCCTTAACTGTGAAGACTACATAAAAGAAGCCAACAGACAACTCACTGACACCACCTAGTACAAACAACTAAAGGAAGATCCTACTCCCCTTTTCACCTTGAAACTCAAAACTACCATCAAATCATTTCCATCACAACTTGATCCTCTCACTATGATTCATTTTGGCTGTGGAAATATTCTGTGAGGTGGAGGCATCAGAAGATATTCTGGTTCTCCTCATTGAAGTATTTTATTAGGGTATATTTCTGGACAGAAATTCAGGCCTTCAGAGAGGACACATTTTTCAGGTTTGGTAAGTGTGTGCATGGAGAGAGTGATGATATTTGAGGGTTTGTTGCTTCTTTCAGTTTCATTGAGTTTGAGGCTAGAATGTTGTAAGGTGCTGGTGTTGTTTCTCTGACAGTTGTTTTGTGGTTGGAAAAGTTGTTCCTGGAGTAATTGGTTCCATTTCTTTTTTTTATGTTGGATGGATGTTATAGAAAATATTTGGTACTCTTTTTGTATACATTGTATAATGTTTGGGGGAAATATCTGAATTTTTCTCTTTTAAGTTGTTGTAGCATGTGGTGATTTCCTTCTTGAGTTGATCCTTTTGGAGTAGGTCAGATCAAGAAGATGATATCTAAGTTTCTCTGAAGTTCTCCTGTATAGTTGTGAAGCATATTTGGAGTTGTGTGTAGTAGTCAGAGGACGGTAGATGTTTAGTCCTCTGGGAATGATGGTGTGTTTCTTGCATAGGCTTAGAAAATGTGTGTCACTATTGACTTTAACATCTTTCTTTTTCATGTTGTGCAATTTCCATTTCAACAGCATTATTATTATGACCTGGCACCACATTTAAGTCAACTCTGTTCCATATATGTGTGTATACACTCTGACAGTTAAGTCAACATAAAAAAGCTAAGCCGGCTTATGTTAGTCAGAAAGTTAGTACATGTGTATGCACCCTTAGTAAAGAATGTGGTGGGAGTGCATAGTTGGGTGGATAAAACAGATTTTCATTTTGTTTTAAGTAAAGACAGAGATTGAGTAGGCCCAGAGAAGTATCATCTCACCCTTCATGGTAGTCTCCCAGACTACACTGAGGGACCTAGATGGGGCAAAGTGCTCTTATTGCTGGTGTCCCAGATCTGCTACAGGACATTAATGCTTCTTCTTTGTCTATATAACTGCAGCTATTAATCAGGCACCCTTCACTAGCACTAAATTCATTTAAAAATTAAACCAGTAATTAATTTTCTCTTCCTTCATTTTTGCCCCTGGAGTCTCAATAAAAGAGCAAACTGACAGTTGTGCCAATGGAGAAGAAGAGAGATCAGCAAGATAACATGGCACATATTGTTGGAGGTTTCTATAACCCTAAAATTAACAAAGTATATTACATCAGAGGCAAAATAGCAATTAAGAAGCTTTTCTGTTTTTTATTAAAGATCTATAAAACAAATACAGTGTGCATATGACTTCTGCAAAACAAATCAAATAGTTCATCTGATGCAACGTCACCTGGTTTTTAACTG
>NW_017729032.1:174146338-174148271 GCF_001723915.1 Gavialis gangeticus
GTATATTACATCAGAGGCAAAATAGCAATTAAGAAGCTTTTCTGTTTTTTATTAAAGATCTATAAAACAAATACAGTGTGCATATGACTTCTGCAAAACAAATCAAATAGTTCATCTGATGCAACGTCACCTGGTTTTTAGCTGGATCATTCGCTTTGTGCTATATGTATATATCCATTCAACTGTGAGGAGGCAGATCTTATTTTTAAAATGGTTGGGGCCGAAGGGAGAAGAAAATATGAGAACATTTTTATATAAATGAGAGGTAAGTAAGTAGTGTTAATGCAAATGTTTTCCAGCATGAGCATTTAGAGATGTTTATTCTTTTCTCAGAAACAGATTTGGTTTCTTTCAAATCTGAAAAAGCACCTGTGTGCTGAGCTAATAAATGGTAGCTGAGTGACTGACAACACTTTGCAAAACAGATAGAAAAGCAGTTAATCAAAATGCTTTGAGATGTCAGTTCACTATCTCCTTTTAACAGATGGTGCAATTGGGGTTATTTTGCAAACTTCCAAATAACTTTTCTTGAATTAGGCCTGCTGTTATTAGTTAAAGCTCTCAGAATTTCACTTATTCCTGTTTTAAATTTTTCTCACATGAATAACTTCGTGATAAGTAACCAATTTCAGTAAGGCTGCAAGAGGTGGTGGTCACATAATATGAATCCAGCCTGCTGCTGTATAACACAAACAGTATTGAGCAGGAAACTCAGCACAAAACTACCACCAGCATATATTTAATTCTACTGAAGTCATATTTTCTTCACCATTTCATACATAGCCCATATACAATACACACTGGAGTATGACATTTTTATAATCCATCTTCTAATACAAAACTTGAAACATAGGCCAGGATCACTGATATTAGAATGAACTTGGAATAATATAGGTATTTTTAAGTATTTATCTTGGAAAACGCAGTGAAATTTGTTTGAGTTTCACTTAGTCTTTTAGTTCATTCAAATAGGAAATTCAGGATCTTCTACCAGCTGAACTGACACAAATCATATCCCCCTGCCAACTGTGCATTGCTCAATTCTGTTTATTTTTTTATGAGTGCTCCCAGGTGGTTTGCATTCTAAAGCCTATGCTTGATCTGAATAATTAAATTAAATTAAATTAAGAGAGAAACCTCTACAATAAAGAAGGGCACTCTAACTTCACACACTGACTTGGATGGTATAAATCAGTGGGCCGCCAATCTTTTTGGTAGGCTTGCCACAAATGAGCCCTGCATTTTCTCCAAGTGCCACCCCAATTCCTTTCCCTTACCTGTTCTGCTGCTCAGCTTTCTGCTTCCTGCTTTGCTCCATGATCAGACTGCTGCTTTGCTTTCTGGTTCATGCCCTGTGCTCTGTTTACCAATACCAAGTCACAGAATAGGGGGCTCCCACTGAAATAAGTGGGTGACCAGTTAAACTTGTTAACAGGTAGACCAGTTAAAAACTAACAAGAAAAAAGTACTTTTTAAAGCAACAAGTAGTTAACTTTTAGAATTCATTGTCACAGGAGGTGGTGAAGGCAGAAAGCATAGCCAGGTTCAAAAAGGGACTGGATAAATTCATGAATCTATTAATGGGTTTGGAACAGAATAGTTGAAGATGTTTCCTCTGGCATCTCTAAACCAATAAATGATGAACGCCAGGGAGAGTATTGAAGAGGGTACAGATCATTCTAGGGCTGTGTGGCAGAAAGCCACCTTGGTCTCTCCCCCAAAAAAAATCTCTGCCCTGTGACACTGTGATTTAAATCTCTGTGCTGTGACCATTCAATTAGGGTGGGCCCAGCACACAGGGGACCACACCCTCAGCCTGTCTCTTTAGGGAACTGGAGCTGGCTGCATTCCTGAGGGAGGGGGAAACCTGCTCCCTCTGCCTATGTGACTTGCATCACTTACCTGGGTAAGGGGTTTCTACCTGGGGAGCTGG
>NW_017729032.1:174148587-174156968 GCF_001723915.1 Gavialis gangeticus
CGAGACAGTCCATTCTTGGGGTGGTGGCGGCACGTTACCCCCAGACTAGCGAGTGTGCTCTGGGAGAGGGGTTGGCTGGACATAAGGCGCCCCTAGGGAGGCATTCAGAGCCTGGAAGGTGGTCGGGCGCAGGGAGGTGGGTGGCTCGACGCAGGAGCACCCCCTACTGGCCCGCCTCACGTGGTGGAAACAGCAGAGGGATACGAATACCCAGCTGTGTTCCTGAGGTGGGATCTCTGCACCCGCCACAGGCCGTGGTTCCCAACCTCGGGTTGAGACCCAAATGAGGGTCACGGTGGCAATGCCGGTGACACTGCACACACAGGACGAGCTGTGCCGTGTGCTGGGAGCTCTCCCACCCCAGGCCGCTGCCACGCTCTACACTCCACTCCCAGGAGCAGGTCACAGCAAAAAAAGGTTGGGAACCACTGTTCTAGGGATATCTGGCTCAATGCTCTCCCTGTCAATGGTCAATGCTCTACCCCTGCCACTGTCGCAGACAGGATACTGGGCTAGGTGGACCACAGGTCTGACCCAGAGTGGCACTTGCGTTCTTCTGTTCTTATGGTCCCTGCCTGATCCCAGTCCTATATGCCATTGTGCTTCCTGTCTCCTCCCTGATCTGCCATGTGCCACCCACCAAGGCTGCCCATGGTACTTGTTGCACTCATGCTGCAGGCTGACCACGCCTCATATAAATGTTCTTGATGAAAGCATTTGATTATCTTGCTGCATAGGTATGCCTCAGTAGCTACACCAATTAAAATGACCTATGGTATAGTTCTTGCATGTAAATGAAAAAGCATGCTGGTTTTCTAATTATGTGAAAATGGCAGAAAGCAAGACTTGATATTATTAGTGGCATGCTATTCATGCACCCTGTTTGTTAAGGGTCAGTAGTTCGTTTCAGTTGTAAAAGTGAAGGTTCACAAGCACACTCATCAACTTGCTTCAAAATAAAGAAAGAAAATATAGGACCTTTTGCCAATGTACCTGGCATTTCCTGCACTTTCCTAACCTATCAGTACATTCTCCATGTGTGTGTGCACTCTCTGCCTCTTGCTTAGTAATCCCCTGCTTTTACAGTATTCCCCTGGAGTTTGTTCTAACACTAGCCTCTGAAACCCCTTAAAATTCATGAGAGTATAGTGGAAGTCATGCCGGTTGTTTCAACGTTGTTTGCCCTATATGTTCTTGGAAGGGCTACCATAGATGGCAGTCTCAGCACAAAATCATAATGTTGAAAGCCTGAGGCAACAAACACCTCGTATACCTACTTTTCTGATGTTATGCTGTATCTCCTCTGCTGATGACTGCATTGCAATCCAACAAAATTCTCTCTAAAAGAGAAGAATGACTATGAGCTAGTGCAGAAATGTTTTGAATTTTCCAGCTAGATTTAGAAAGGCACCTTTCACAAAATGGGAGGAAAAAGTGGTGGTGGTGTGAGCAGTAGTGTCCCCTCTCCTTATACCTGTGTCTCAGTGACTAGGGAACTTACCCAGGTGATGAGACACATGGCTAGAATCCCTGCCCTCAAACTGGATTGGGAACTGGGATTTGAACCAAAATTTTCTCATTCTCAAGAGAGTGCCTTAAATCACCAGTCTGTCTGGTATTCTTAGGCATGTCCCTCTGTCTCTCCTGTTGATACTTTTCCACTATGTATAAATAATTGAATGGAGTAGTGGAACCCAGGTGCCCCTTGTTCCTGTGCGAGTGCCAGACAGACAGGCTATTGAGTCATATTCTTTGGCCTACTTATTTGCACAGCTCTAAATGAGACATTTAATGAAACTGAAAAGGAACACATTTAACAGTGATAAATATAATGCAACAGATGCAATTAACATGTGTAACTCACCTCCACAGGTTAAAGTAGAACCCAGAATGCCCAGTAAGATTCAAACCAGGCTTAGGAATGTGCAGCTGCAGTAAGCCTCCCAGAGTTAAATGGCATAAGTAAAAAAGAAAAATATTTGGGCAAACAAATTCTTAGGTTTCAGGCAGGGGTGTGAGTCTGTAAGGGATGAAGAGGCCAAGGCTAGGAAGAATCTTCTTACATAATCATGTTATTCTGGTTCCTCTGAAACTGGTATTGGCCACCATCCAAGACATTGGATCAGAGGCACAACTGGTTTCTGGCAAGGGGATTCCTATTTTTTGTGTTTTTCTCTGGTTACTAATATTTTCCATTAAAATGGATATGGTACAAGGAAAAGCCTGGGATGTCTCCATTAGCCTGCATGAGAATTTGTTCTCTGTTTCCAGGGCTTGCACCTGCTTCCTCAACGATGGGTTGTTCAAAGGCTGAATTGTTTCAGTGGGAAGAAGGGGAAGGAGAGACAAAGCAACAACAGGGAAGCAAAACTACAAATGAAATGTATAAGGAAACTTGGAATAAGCAGAAAGGAGAAGAACATGAATTATATAGTAACTGCTTAATGTAATGTTCTGCCTAGAGACAGCTCTAGCATGATTTTAAAAAACTGTTAAATGAGCTGAGCTACTTAAAAAAGGTGATACTTATTAATTCTTGACTTGTGAAAAGCATTGCTTTTTTTATAAAGCACAGGAGAGGTGAGGAACTGAGCATGACTGAGATAAATCATTTAAAAAATAAATAGCAAGGGAATATTGTTGTGTGGCATGAAGCCAAAAATAGGATGAGGGAAAAATGGGAAATTATAGGGTAAACCTGTTTCACGTACTACACATCTGATGTATAGCTGCTGGTGATGTTCAGATGTAAATGAATTGAATCCGGAAAGCATTCTGCTTTACCTCAGTAACCATGTAGCTCTCTGATACTTTCAGTGGAGAGAAAGTATGTAGCTTGTGCACTCACATACGTCAGTTCTGCTATTAGATGTCTCCAGAGATGCATCGTCAGTTAGACAGGAGTTTTAATGGGTGCTAAGATGTGTCCAGCAATGTAGAATTCTACTTCCCTCTGACCACAAAAGGCATGTGTATTGTAGCAGGGATTTTTTCTCTTAGCATCTAAATGTCTTCATCCATCATAAATAGTATATTGGTTTTGAGTACTTACCCAGGTCATGGGAAACCTGTTTCTAAGTATCCTACTTAGCCTTGGGGAGGTTTCATCCTATACCTCCTATGTCTCCGTGGAGTGCTCTGACAGCTGAGCTGTGTGGTAGACATGACTGTTAGTAGTTTCAGTTTCCAGCCTCTTTAAGCTGGCTCAATGGACAGTGAAGAGGTTAAGCACAATGGGGCCAGAAGAGAAGCAAACAAGAACCTAAATCTGAACCAGGGAGGATGATAATGTCCTGGAATTAAGGAATCTATGGGTTGTTGTTCTTGTTCCCAGGGCTGTTTATGCATTTTTCTTGATAACTCTTTAATGCAAAATGTATCATGTACACTGACCTATATCTGGAGTCATGCATTTTAAATCATAGTATTATTCCAGATCTTATTTTAAGATCTGGTTCTATGGAGCTGCATCAGTGGAACAGACTCTGGCCTGCAGGTAGTCTAAACACCAATGGACTCACCTTCCTATGAAAGCTGTAGTGAGTAGGGCCATGGGAGAAGTGCGATTTCAGGAAAGATTTAACAGTGGAGGGACTCAGCTGGTGTTCTCACAAGGTCAATGACAGAGAGGCTGGAGAATATTTAGTGTTGTTTACATAGAAGTTTTTTTTTCACCTGAAAGGGAAGTCCAAGACCTTGAGGTTTTCCAGTCCCTGTCCACCAGGGACTTTCTTTTCCTCTCTCCAAGCACAAACATAAACTCATTCCTGTTAGAGATTCTGTAAGCACCACTGCAATGAGGACTGCCACTCAAAGGCTTTCTGTGGTCTATAGGGCTGGGGACAAACATTACACATAAACTAGTTTAAGTGATAAGAAACTGGTCTAAACCTGTAACAGAACAGACATTTAGTGCATATAAACCAGTTTGAAAATGGCTGAAACCAGTTTGAGCTAAACCTGGTTGATTGTAGTATCAAGCTTAACTGATTTGGGTCAAACTGGTTTCTGTAATGTCTGTCCCAGACCCTTTTCTAGTTTAAGATAAACTAGAATCCCTACCATCCTGGCATGCGCTCTGGGCTGGGTGGGGCTCTCTGCTTCACAGCAGTGCGGGTTCCTCCCCGCTGCTCCCTGGCTGGAGCTCTGTCAGAGACTTGCAGGCACAGTAGGGTCTGCCAGACTTCCCCATGTCCCTCTCCCCCCACTTTCACCACTCCCTGCTTAAGCAGAGATCTCTCCCTTCTCTCTCCCACAGCACAGCATATGGTATGGTAGCTAATGCTATGTGAGGCAGATAAGACACTGTCTGCTTAGGGCTTCTTAGAGCTAACCAACAGCTTGGCTGGTAATGTCCCTGCATTCCTTCTTTTGGAAAAAGCTGTTTAAGAACAGCTTGAACTAATGAGTGAGGCTTTGTTTTCTGGTGGGGTGCAAAATGCTGATAACAAAGCTGATAATTGCTCTGTTATCAAGGAAGGAGGAGGACCCCACCCTGATCACAACTACATGCTGTGGCTTGGCCACACCCCCCTCAGCTCAACTCAGCTCTGTGCAAGTGAACAGAGGGCTGCTCTAGCACCCCAGGCCCACCCTCCCCTCCCCCCCCGGCTTCAAGCCTGAGACACTGCAGGCATGTACCACCATTTTTTCAGTCCAGAGGGGATGTCTGTGCTGTTACAAAGTGATTTAGCCTATCCAGGTTAGACTAACCTGCAAAGTTGAATCAGTTCAGGCTCAGGCTTTTTGAATGTCTGTCCCAGCCTAGCAGACCTCTGAGGAAAGCAGTGGAGCACCACATAAAGAAGACTGCTCTGTGTCTGTATTTTTTACATAGGTTTTCCTATGATCCTTTGATGCAAGATACATAAACACTGTTGGAAACAAGTACTCCTCCCCTGCTAGAGAAGCATCCATCTCCCTAAGCTACAATCAGGCTCCCTCTTGCTTGCTTTCCTTACATCACCAGGATGCTTTCCCTCTTCACTGCTTAGTGGCCTAATTTTAACAGAAAGGTGTACTCAATCCTGCCTGGCCTGTGGCTTCAGGATTAGATTGCTGTTGTGCAAGGGACAGAGTCTAAATCCCCTTATGGGAAGGTGGACTTAGAACCTGGGCCCTTCCCTCTCCCCTGCCCTGGGCAGGTGTAATCACTTGGCACCTGCTGGGTAGAAAGTTAGGAATGCCCACCCACCCACATACTATAGGGTTGATTTGCCTAGAGTATCAGGATTTACACTGTGTTTCGCTGAATCCATGGCAGAGTGAAGACAAAATGGAGTGTCAATGGATTTAGACACTTCTAGTGTAGGTAAGAATCAATTCTGAGCATGTTCCATAGGGTCATAATGCATAGAATAAAACTGTAGCTGTGTAAGTCATTTAGCTGTGTCAGGGTGTTACGCTAGGTGAAGCAGAGCGTTGGATGAATGCAATGCTTAAAAACCATGGAATCATTTATTATGACTACACTGCATGTTAGCTGCAGTGTAGTATAGAGGTAGCTGATCTAATTTTAAATTAAGTAGCTTAGGTACTGGGATAGTCTAGCCACAGCAGCACAGAGGCCACCTACAGGCATTAGGTTTCTACCAAGAGAATTGCTGCTCTCCCAGGAGAAACTACAATCGTTGAAGCCTTCACTCAGTTTCTTCTAGGGAAACATGTCTCTTCTGGGAGAAGGATCGTCTAGGTGTTAACTTGGAAAATTTTGCTTCTGAGAAAAACTCTCTAGCAAGAGTGAACACTAGTATGCTCCCCTTCCTGTTTGGGGAGTGAACAGTATGGCAATGCTACCTACATTTCTCCAGAATAGGAACTGCCCAGTCAAAGGCTGGGCAGGCAGCATTGCCCCACTTTTTCGGTCCTCTTCTGGATTGGTCTGGGAAGAGACTGAAGTAGTGGGGCAAAGCCTGTACCTGGTCCCTTGCTCCACATCCACCAAGAAGCAGGGGAAGGGTTTGCCCCACTAGTGCTTACTGCACTCAGCTCCTGGCCACAGGAAGCCAAGTGGATGAGCAGCTGCACCTTGCTTGTTGCCTGCTCCTCAGATGAGGATCACCAATCTGAAGGGGGCCTTGGCCCACTGCTTCAGTCCCCTCCCAGACTGGTCTATGAGAAGGGAGAGGAGTTCCCATTTCCCAGGCCAGGGTGGACCCAGTCTGGGGAAACACAGGGAGTCCTTCCCTGCTAATGCACTTCCCCCCCTCAGAAATGAGCAGCCTGGAGCAGCTGCTTCTCCCTACTCCCCTCCATAGGCCTTGATCACACAATTTTGTGAAGGTGCAAGGAGTGGGAGATGGGGACATCTGCAGGCTAAATGCCTATACTGCTCCCTGTTCCAGAAATATTTTAAGTGGTGTATATTTCTCAGAAACTAATGCCTGTTCATGGCCAGAGTTTCATGGTGCACAAGAGGGCAAATTAACCAACATAGAACTCAATGATGCTTGGGCTAGACAGCCTCTGGGGCTAAGGCTCACTTGTTTAAGGCATTGAGTATGCAAAGATACCCATATGGTAGAGAGGACTGAGATGATAAACTAAAAAGAAAATAATTCATTCTCAAGTAAGGAAAATTATGTAGACATTACTAATAGACCATGCTTAGCAGAAGAGAAAAGCATTGCTTGAGAGAGTCTAAAGTTGATACCTAGGAATCGCTTCAATGTGAAACTGCTGTGGGGAGGGGTGTTCCTTCGGAATACTGTAGCCATTCATTTCAGATTAGCAGCTACAGTGTTATGGATTGGAGTAGAAGTTGCCTCATTTGATAGAAAATACTGTGTTCGTGTTCTAAGTATCTGCTTACCATCCTTTGCTTTCTAAACACAAAATAGTGTTTATGTAGGAATTTGAATATAAAGTATTATGCTTTGGTTCAGCAGAATAAGCCTCCAGTTTGAAAAGAGGTAGAAGAACTGAATAAATGAATCAGCCTGTTCTCAAATCATATGTTGATTTGCTGAGAGTACAAACATGAAAATACTTCACATGTGACAGAAACGTATTGATTTTGGCTGTAGAAATACAAGAGGAAAAATAGCTTTTTCCTTAATATGTAGACAATAAAAGAAGAGATTTGATTTTTAAGGTTCAATTAGGACATTACCGACAATGGGGAAAATAAAAAAATGACAGCATCTAGTGATACAGTGCCCTCAGACACTATGCTACCTTGAGTGCATGTATGGGGTTTAAAGCAATCATCTAATGTTTTGTACAACAGCATGAAATATGGTATTTATAATAACTTTGCAATAGTCATTACAATAATTTTAAGAGGATATGTTGGGAAATATGATTGCATATCAATATATAGCAGGAATTGTGTTTTTTTTCTTGGCTCCATGTTCATCTTATATTGACATACTACAGTCAAAGGAAAGTCTGATGTGGTACTATAATGCTGTTGCAGTAGCTTGGTCAGTTACTGGAAAATAGTATAGAGCTATGTTTGATTAATGCATATACATAATTATAATAAAAAAGCTGCATAACGTTAATTATTGCGTACATGTAGTCCCATTCTAACTACCCGCAAAAGATATTACTTAATTACAGCTGTCACACATGTTGTTAAGGAGAGCCGCTGAATTTGTGTATAATATTTTGTGTCTGTAAGATTAAAGATAAGCAAATACACAAATGTGTTAACAGTACCTGAGTTAATGCAGTCACTGACAGAACTATGACTCATTAGAGCATTTTAAAAGTCATATATCTAATATTACATGAAAAAAAATCTCCATTTAAAACCAATTAAACTGTGTGGCTGTTCAATTAAATTTCACCATGGCAACAAGGATTAAGTACACAAAGTACAGACTTGCTGACCATGCAGAGATTATTTCAAGTTTCTTCCTCTTCTAGCGGTAGCCAATTGAATTAAATTTTTTTGCATCAAACATTGGTAACCATAAAATGAGAGGGATTAAAGTGCTTGTGAGGCATTTTGGGATTTCAGAAAATATTTTCCTGACAAGAGAAATAATTAGCTGGCATTACAAATTGGAACTCGGCACATAGATATGAGGAAGTGCTACCTCATGGGATTCATTCAGTATTCCATAATTAAAACCTGGGGAAGCATTTTATGTAGAACATGGATAGCAGGCAATGAAAGAGAGACTGTGCCACAGCACAATATTGGCAGCTTCTTCCTCTTAATTTTTAAATTAATAGGAACCTTCTAACACTTTTTCTATACGGTGAGGGGAAAACGTTGTCTGCAGCCTACTTTCATAGATTTCATAAACATTTGGGCTGGAAGGGACCCCGGAGGATCATCGAGTCCAGCCTCCTGTGCCAGAGGCAGGAAGTCAGCAGGGATCATAGGATCCCAGCAAGATGAGCATCCAAATGTGTCTTGAAGGCATTCA
>NW_017729032.1:174161968-174168112 GCF_001723915.1 Gavialis gangeticus
ATGTTCATCTTTTGGTCAATCATGACCCCCAAGTCCCTTTAATCTGTAGTGCTAACCAGCGCAGCACTGCCGAGCCTATAAACATGCTGCAGGTTTTTCCTCCCAAGGTGGAGAACCTTGCATTTTTCGGTGTTGAACACCATCAGGTTCTCATCCGCCCATTTCCTGAGGCTCTCAAGACCTGCCTGGATCACCCTCCTGTCCTCAGGTGTGGATGCTTTACCCCAGAGTTTGGTGTCATCGGCAAACTTGGCCAGTGAACTTCTGACACCAATGTCCACATCATTGATGAAGATGTTAAACAGTATAGGCCCTAGGACAGAGCCTTGAGGGACCCTGCTGGTGACTGCGCACCAAGATGATTGGCTTCCGTCAACTACCACCCTCTGGGTCCTACCACGGACCCAGTTCTCCAGCCAGAGGATCATGGTGAGGTCAAGGCTGCAGTTAGCTAGTTTTGCCAAGAGGTGATCATGGGATACCAGATCAAAGGCTTTTTTAAAGTCAAGATATACGACATCAATCTCTTCCCCCTTGTCCAGGTAATAAGTCACCTGGTTGTAAAAGGAAATGAGATTGGTCAAGCAAGACCTACCCACAACAAACCCATGCTGGGTATCCCTCAGGATATTTCCTTCAGCTAGTCTGTTAAGGATGGCCCCTTTGATAATCTTTTCCAAGACCTTCCCCAAGATAGAAGTCAGGCTGATGGGCCTGTAGTTTGCCAGATCCACTTTCTTCCCTTTCTTGAAGATAGGCATGACATTGGCTTTCTTTCCACCTTCAGGCACTTCTCCAGAGCACCAGGAGTTCTCAAAGATCCGTGCCAGGGGCTGAGCTATAATGCTTGCCAGCTCCTTGAGTACCCTTGGGTGTAAACTGTACTTTAGATGCAGTTTCCTGTTCCAGAGCCTCAGTCCTGTAAACACATGAATAAAATCACATTTGTGAGCAGTCCAACTGAAGTGTGCTTCCTCAGGCTTGATCAAGTCAAAGGATTCTACCCATTAGTCTATCCAGCCACCCGTAGAGTCCCATGAAAACAGTTAAGCTTTAGGATTGTTTTAAACAGAAGGCTTTGCTGATGGTATCCTATTCTGTTCTTAGCATGCTATGACAGTATGATTGTCCTCCATCCCTCACTGTAGTATATGGGATGTACTTTTAAGGGGCCTGGGATGGAATGGTCTAGTTTTGCCCCTGATGCCCTGTGGATATGGTTTGTTGGTGGGGTGTTGTTGTTCTCCCCACAAGCTGTGTATGTTTGTGCGCGCTGCTGAATCCTGTTCCTAATAAAGGCAAAACTGTTTATCATCCCACCAGTCTCTGCTGAATGCTGACTCAAGGACAGAGTCCCAGGGGCATGGAGATCTGAGCGAGCGCCCCATCCCAGGAACCCAAGGGCCAAGGGAAAACACTCTACTCACCATGGATAATGGTGGCTTCTAAGTGTAACCTTCATGAAATGTTCACAATTCACTTCAGATGCACAGATGATCAGAGTCGCGGATGGGGAAAATGAAAGAATATTGGTTATGGGAATCATCGTCCAAGTGCAATAGACAATGGCAAATAGTTTTTAAATCCCTATGCTGTAGCAGTGGTAGAAGCCAATTAACTGTTTATCTTCTCCATCATTAAATGGAGAAGATAAATTCCAGTGCTAAATCCCAGTTATTGAGTGACAAATTTGTGTCAGGAGGGGTAAACATAGTGTCTTTTCTGGCTTGCTCAAAGCTCCAAAACATTGAGGTAGCTTGAAATTGTAGTTGTTTAATGAGATTTTCCAGTATTCATCTAGGATGGCAAGTTGACAGATTCTTTTAAATGTATGTTTTTTGTTGCTTCTGTTTTCACTACCTTTTCCCTTTTTCTGAAAGTTTTTGAGAAAGCTGTGATAAACTATATACAGTGGCATTTAAAGTCTTCACCTTTCCTTGTTTCCTTTCATGTTGACTTTAAGTTTTTGGTACAATAGAGAACTGTAATAATAGCATTGGCTGATTTTTTCCCCCCTCCTACTGCTGGATAGAGCTGAAGTGTATAATCTGAATCTTTTGGTGTCACTAATCAGCAGAGGACTTTGCCTTGCCACCCTTGTTCATTGGGGAGAGAGCTGCCCTTTACCAGCAGGTTTTTATTTTTCACTTTCTCAGTGAGCCCTAGCAGTGGATTTGGTCAGTGCCCATCCTGAGATCAGCTTCTTGAGATTCCACAGTATCTTTTATCCCATTCAACTTGCTATTGAATTGCTGAGAACAGTTTGTTAAGACTATTTGGGGTGAAATACTACCATCACCATAGTAAGGATCTGCAGTTGTTTTTGGCAGATCAGGTTTGTGTGGTGCTCTTGCTTTCTGAGTATCCAGTCAAAATAAAGACTTGTGAACAGGCTGGTTTGTAAACCTGACTGGTAAAACTTGACCGGTTGGAAAAAAGATGTTGATGTCCTGTTGATCCTATCCCCTGTGCTTAGGTGATTTGTTTGCCCTTGGCTTTAGAGGCTTGCACTTTGGGAACTGCTTTTGAATACATAACAGTATATGTTCCTCAGAGCACGTTTAAAAAGCAGCTCTTTGGTAAGAAAGTTCCAATCCTTTCTGTTGGTTATAGAACTTGCCAAATTCACCCGGAGGGAAAGATTTTTTTGTGGGAGTGATATCTTTTATTGGACCAGCTGCACGATTGGAATAAAGATATCATATTCCCTAAGAAGTCCTTGACTCTTGCATAAGTCCTTGGCCATCATGGCCACATCCCTCCAATACTACCAAATTAACCCGTGTATTTGTGACTTTTATATGAAATTATTTCAGCATATAGATCACATGAAGGCCACTATGAAACTACATCTGGCTGAAAATTCAACTGCCTACTGCATCAGTTTCCTATTCACTTCAAACACAATTCATTCAGCTGATTAATATAAAAGCCTGAGAAGAATGGGCCATCAAGGTCTCTGTGTTGATTGCACTTAAGAAAGGACATATTAATATTAAATGTGTTTTATATTGTTATGTACAGTATGCCCAAATGTAACTTTTCTATCTCTGTGGAGATATGAACTTGTCAAGGGTTAAAAAACAAGCTCCTTACAGTTGCTGATGAGACCTCCTGTCTACCTGGACATTTATATACGACAGCAGTTCAGGAGCTCCAGAGGGCAGTGTTTCTAACTACAGATAAGACCAGTGTCTTCCACTTCCAGACAGTCCTCTCTCTGCTTAGAAAAAGTCTGTTCATTATGAGATTAGAGTTAATTAAAGCAGGTGCAAGCTAATGACTCATTTTTTGGGTTCAGCTGCTTCTGTAGCACAGACTCCTCATGAACACTGATCCTGACGGGGAACCCTGTCACCTGAGCAGAACATATCATCATTACACAGCTGCCTATCCCATTTCACTCGCCTGAGGCTACACGTGTGATTTGCATGTGCAATTGGACTCTTATTTGCAGTGATATGAGGTTGGGAGCTAGCTACAAAGACTGGCAAGATAAGATTTTCTGTAAAGCTGCTCAGCAAAGGAGGCTGGTTTTAAGGTCACATAAGACACTTAGTATGCATTAAAGGCACTTAAAATGCAGACAAGCAGCAAAACCTGTGCTTAAACACACTCATAGAAAAATTATGGTTGTTGGGCAAAGTATATCCCCATATTATATTAAACAATTTGTTCAGCTACCGTCAGCCTGCACCATGGAGTGCAAATACAAGCATGGAGGAGCATGAACATGCTTGCACAGTGGACTCATTCCCCTCCCAGACCTAGACTCAAGATGGACAAGATGACATAGAAAGATTTACAAAGCCTCACATAAAGCCATGGAAGCCTTATAAAGCCTTACAAAGCAATGGAATCACCACCTTTCCCAGAGTTATCATCATTGGTTATTCCCTTCCATGACTAGGGCCGGTGCCAGCCCGAGAGCAAACAGAAGCAACAGAGCATTTCTTGCAGGGTCACCACCTGCAAGTTCAAAGTGGTTGCCAGAGTGTCTAGAGATCAACCAGAGAAGTGGTGTCCTGAGACAGGGGCAGACAGACAAGTTAGCATGGGGAGGAGTGCTGCCTTCCTAATGAAAACCACTGGGGAGAGAATGGGAGGGGAGATGGCAGCCAGCTGAGAGAGTGCCTCCCATGGCAGAGTCCTAATCTTGTCCTGGTTGCATATGGAAATGAGTGTGCTGAGAGGACAATATGCAGGAGCTTCCCCTCATAATAGCTAGAAGTGTTTAACAGTGTCAGGGTGTGCCCAGCTTTCAGCAAATTTGCTGCACATGTGCAGAGTATGTGTGGGAGTTTGAAGCTGCACATTATCTGTTTAATTGTGGAGACGCACTGAAGGTCTACTACTACATTTACCAGTTAGGTCTGGTTAGGTCTGGCTCAGGAGGTTCCAGTGGTGATGCTGCCGGAAGGATGTGAAGGGTCTCTTCCACTCAAGGATGTCCTGTAGCTGAGCATGTCTTCAGGATCAGTAAGATCAAATGCTGAAAGACTTTGTGGAGTCTTCTGCACACCAAGGCAAAAGTACTGAGAGCTGGCTTCTTGCCTATGAGTGTTGGCAGGACCAGTCATGCAAGTCTTCTCTAGACAGGATAGTTTGTGTTGTGGAGGAGTATTTTCATGCCACAATAGCAAAGCAGCAGACCCCTTCAGCCACCTATTCTCTTCTACCTCACCAGAGGCAATGGCACCAACCTCACACCAGCTCAGGCTACCGTAAAGAATGGCCACCTCCTACCCATCTTCCCCCTCTCTTCCCTGGTCAGCAACTATTGCCAGACAATCAGTGGGAGCAAGGAAAGGCCATCTAGTAGTGTTGTGTGCATGCCTTCCTATACTCCTGTCATCCTGGCTGGCTGGGTCCTTACACCCACTGGTGTAGCTGGATGCCAAGCAGGGAGCAGAGATCCAAATGGTAGGTCTGTTGAATTCCCTTTTGTTCCCTGGGCCACATCACAAAAAGGTATTTGAACTTGGATGATGAGACAGGAGAATGGTTTCTGGTGCAGTTTGCTCCCACCCAACTCCCCAACAACGCAGAGCTTCACCCACCCATGGAGGTGTGGCTGTTGAGCTTCTTGAAGCCATCTGGTTCAGACGGGGGGACCATGCCTCCAAGCCACAACACCCCCAGGGACCATCCCAGTGGGAGACCTGTAGATAATGGATTTGGATGGACCCATAATCACCCCACAGCACATTTAGTGCAATTTACACCATTCACTTGAAGAAATAAAGTTTGCACAGTTATGAAATTTGTCCCTTGTGTGTTTTATGTCTAGGCCTCAACTTGACAGGCTCATATCCTTGACCCACCCAGCCCATGCCTCAGTTTCCCCCTCCCAGCATTAATACCTAGTCACATCTATTCAATAGAAATACAAAAAAGTTAGCACCTGAAATCTATTGCCTCTTGAAACTGAAGCTAGACTACAGCCACCACTTGAGCTAGCTTGGATATATCTACATTGCAGTTTAGTAAGAGCAGTACCTCTAGATTCAGCAGCTCTGAATGTGATGTTACTTTTATTTAGGAGCCTAATATGTATCTAGAAGACTGACTTTTCCACTAAGGCAGGAATGTTCAAAAACAAAATAAATGAAAACCATCAAAATGAAGGGGTTGTGTATTTAACTCCTTTACTTCCCTTTGGAAGTCATAGGCTGAGTGTAGAAATATTAGTCATATTAGGGACCTACTAAATTCATGGTGGAAGTTGGGTGCACTGTGACTCCTTTAATCTTGCAGGTCCCCCCTCCCCCTCCCTCCCCCCCGCACCTCACTGATTGGTGAACTGATTGGCTGAGGGGTCTCCGAATGGCTCTGCTGTTTTCTGCTGACTGGTGGGAAGGCAAAAACAGTGCCCTGTTTAAAACCATGGTTTTAGCTTCCCTGGTGGTCAGGAGGGAGCAGCTGGGTCCTCTCCTAATCAGCAACAAGTGTGGGGAGGGTGGCAAGGGGCGAGGTGTGTACAGGGCACATACAAGATTAGAAAAGCTGCCACTCTGCTTCCACTGTAAATTCGGTAGGTCCTTCATCATGATCAGTTGTGTGTGACTATATACAATAAAAACAGCAGCATAGTGTACAATGATTCATGCTACAAGTATCAGAATTTAAACACATAAGTAATGT
>NW_017729032.1:174173112-174183621 GCF_001723915.1 Gavialis gangeticus
AGTGTACAATGATTCATGCTACAAGTATCAGAATTTAAACACATAAGTGATGTCTCTAAAGAATACACTTTCTGTGGCTAATTTTTGATGCCCTTTGTTTATCCTTATAACATTCCAGTGAGACCCATAAATGCTATTTTCCCCAGGAAGTTATGGCACAGAAAGGTTAAGTGACTTGTGCAAGTTCATGCAGGAAATATGTGGCAGAACATGGAATTTTACTAGAATAATACACTACTCATTGAACCGTTTGTCTTGCCCCCATTGTACCATAGTACTCACATTGTACCTTCTATCCTTCTCCCTTCAGGATTTTATTTAGCACCTGGAACCAGAGGGCCTAAGAAATATGTTCATAAAAAACATGTATAGTTGATCGCCATCCATTATAAGTTCTTGGAAGCTTTTACAGGCATTAATGAAGTAGGTTTAATCTGAAGCTGGTGTGTGACAGTTATCTCCAGGTAATTTAAGTTGCCACTTTACAATTGGAATAAAGACCAGTGTTTTTAGTAAGTTTAGGCAAAATAACATTACCTAAATCAAGGTAGAAACTGAGAAACTGATCTGGCTTCTGATAGAGAATAAATACTGTTTCCTAAACACTGTCACAGTATGATAGATGGCAGCTCTGTAGAAAGCCATTTTGCCTTCATTGCAAGATAGTGGAGAAAATGTATTTTCTCATTTATTTATAAGGAGGAACAGCAAAAAAAAATCTTATTAAAGTGAAAACACTGAAGTGGACCATAAATATAAGGAGAAGTTCAATGCATCAGCAGTATTTTATTGCCAGCATCTTTGAGCATTATACCGTTGTCTAGATAAGGGCAGGGATAAGTCGATTAATATCACCAGGATATGTGGACTGTCATCTTCTGCCCACCCATGTAAAAAATAATTGCTGACATCTGATATAGTCGTTTGACCGCAAGTTGCAGAATTCTATAGTTAATATGAACTAGTACAGAACTATGATAAATGTAGTCATTGACTTAAGGGCTACAGGAATATTTTGAGTAAATAGGCTTTTACTACTAATAATGTAACATCTAGTGCTTTCTAAATATACCATATTGACAATTCTACAGGCTCCAGAATAACATTTTGAAATCATTTGTCTTTTAAATGGTGTAAGCTGCCAGAGCCTTAGTAGTTATGGCATCCTGTGTAATAATAATATCTTTTTTTAGCTAAAGTTGTAGGTTAATCTTTCAAAATATCAGGAAGAGGATGGCCTTTATTCTCATTGTTCAGTAGCAATAAGGTACTTTACTTGACATATATAGGCAGCTTGAATAGGACCATCAGTGGCTGTAAAAAAGAGCAAGCTTAGTCCCTTCAGTATTGTCGTCTCTACCTAATGCCCAATACTTTATGAAATAAATAGACCATATTCAAATAGGTTTCAGCAATGAAACTGCCAGAAACAACAGAAAACAGGGGTCAATCACAGAAAGAAATATATGGTATATGCAGATACTTGTTGCACCTGATCTGTGATCTAAATTAGTTCACCTTCTCAAGTGAACTCATTTTGATTGGATTGGCCATTTTTTGCTCGATTTAACCTCCCTGAATATCTGCACAGATTGGCACTTGGATCGACCTACCCTTAGTTAGGTTGATCTAAGTGTATGTACCCATAGATGCATAGGATTTGCCACACTGGATACAGCTTATACAGGTTTATATGGGTCAATATCCTATCTTACAGCCTAGATGTTAGGAAATTGTAAGAAAATGTTAGGCAGATTGGCGTAATTTGCCGTGCATGAAAGTCTTGTCCTAACCCCTAATGGATAATGGTTAGCATAAGACTTGAGAGGGGAGATTTTTAATTCTTTAAAAAAATAGTATTAAATATAATAACATATATATTATTGTTATCCTTAGAAACATCCAGTCCTATTTTTATTGTTATGAAGTTCTTGGCCCCTAGCAGTTTTAGTGACAATGAAATTCAGCATTTCTTTGTTCTGAATTTTTGTTTGTTCTTGTCTTCTAAAACATGGAATGGAAAAACCTCTAAACTGTTTCCTCCTATACCTTCCTTATTTTATATACTTTCTGTAGTGACTCCTCTTAATCTAGATAAGCTATCAGTCATAGTAGTTGAATAATTTGATGAAGATTTATTTTCTCCTCTTTTACCTGGAAGACTTTTAAGGTAGTGTGACTCTTAAATCTAGAAAGCACAGTGTTTTATATTTATGTTACAAGTGGACCATGTTATTGCATTTTTAATATTTCATTTTAAATCTGGACAAAATGAATGTATAATGAATTAACTGATTGGCATTCCTTATCTACCTTTTATCAGGAACATCTCTACAACTGCTTTTAGTACTAAATAGTGGAGTTGTATAGGCAATTTAGTAGATTTCCTTCATAAAATTATTTATTTGAATGGCCAAGAAAAGTGAAGTATTAAAACTTGATACAGACTGCTAGTCTGTTCTGTGTAAGTTCTTATATTTCCCTCATCACTGCAGCATCTGAGTGCCTTGCTGTAGTGCAGTATACAAGAAGGCTAACATTTGTTACATGTGAATTGTTCTCCCATTTGTTTCCCAAGGGAAGAACTGTATGTACATTGTGGCATTTCGGGTTTTTTAAATGCACACACTGCTGTGTGCTTATATTAGAAATGTGGGAATTATAGGTAGGCTTAATAGTGTAGCATAACATGTTGTTGGAATGCTTCCCATTAAAAGAGCTTGATTTCAATTGCTTATAACTCTGCCAAACTGTAATTGTTTGTGCTGAAGTTTCTATGCCAAGTGCTGGCCTCTGGGGTGCCCTCTTCCCCACCCCTCTTTAAGTTCAGTTAGAGCATTTCAGCTGTTTCTGAGAACAGGGCTATTTTTTTTTATTAAGTCCATGATATTTCTTATTTGAAAGCCACTTCCACTTGAAGTTTGGAACAAAGTCATCACCTTTGTGTCAGGGATGTGTGTTTTGCGATTCCCAGGAAACATGCCCAAATATGTCCAAGTAAAAAAAATCTTAGAAAAATCTCAGCACACACATGTCGATATTTCCTAGAATTCAACAGCTAAAATCTCCAAACGGTTATACAAATTATACTCTAGTCCCTCACAGCTTTCACATGCCTGGAGTGTCATATCCTACTTGAGTACTCAGTCAGAAGCTGGGTAACAGCTTACATTTTGCCACTACTGTGCTACTTTAATGCATAGACATAACGGGTGACGAATTATGGATGCACCATCTTTTACTAATAGATTATGTACTATGTTTAAGATCCCACCTTGTTCAGTGCACAGAATAGGGGATGCTCTGGGGATGAATCAGTGTTGTATACTGACAGTAGGCTGCTGCCTGTAGGACCATGTAGAAGTTAGAAGGCATGTGGCGAGTGAGGCAGGGCACCGCAGAAAGAAAGGATGGCCTCATAGTAAGGAAGTTTAATGACTCCTTAAAGAGTTATATTATAGCTTTCCTTTTCCTAAGAGCTGCCTTTTGGTGCTGGGCAACTCACTTAAACTTCTCAAAGGTGGCCATTTGTATAGCGCATTCATGTTTTTCTCAATACATAGGAAGCGTTAATGCTGGCATTCCCTAACTCCTGAGAGGTTGACTTTGCAAGCTACCTTTTTTTAATGTGGTTATTTTTGCATAATATTAAAACCAAATTCTTAGTCTTTGTGATACATGGACTAGATTTCCACCTAGAACGGCCCCTTGCCAGTCTTCTCTATTTTTTCAAAAGTTAATTAAGGAACCATCTTAGTTCACTGAATTTCATCTCTAGTCTCATTTGTGGCTGACCAAGTAAGCCCATCATCACAACCAAACACAAAGCCAAATTATAAGTTTAAAGTGGCTCACAGGGCTTTTTCTTAAAGCAGTTGGAGTTGCCTGTAGAGGTCATATGCCAGAATTTAACTCTTCATTTCAAACAGTGTTTGGAATGTTTCTGGATCAAAGGAACTATGTTAATCTGTGTTTAATATAAGTCATGTATTGTGGTGCTACTATGTTGCCATCTGCTGAATTGGAGTACGGAGAGCACAACTGATGTTTTCTCAAAGGTTTTTTTATATCAACAGATGGGGAGAATCGGTAATCAGCATTCTGAAATACAGAGTGTGTGGTATTCCAAATTAGATCATCATCATTTGACACAGTTTACTGCTATAAAGCTTAAGAAGCTCTTCAGTCATATTTACAGAACATATTTACAGAATTTAGTGGAATTAACCAATGTTTCCAGTTTTATCATGAGGAAGTTTACCCATTTCTGTCTCTGTGTGCATGTTCACACCTGTGTGCATTCATGTATGAACACAGCATTCCTCCTAACATCCACAATTCATTTCACCATCTTCCTGACCTTCAAAGCTTTGCACAGCCTAACACAAAGTGACATCATGATTTCTATCTCTTTTTTGCTTCCCACAAATGCTTTTACCAGCCCATCCTGCACAATTAATCATCCCCTCTGTGTTCCCTTTCCCATGCTTATTGAATGGAGGCTCATAGGCATTGTGTATTCAGTTTCTTTTTGTTCAAGTTCTGCCGCAAAATATTCTTCTTCCAGAGAGTGTGAGATCTCTAGCCCTTCCGGTAAAGAAGTGTGAGCCAACTAGATGATTAAATGACCAGAATATGTACAAAACCAAAAAATCCTGGAGCTAGGAGTGATGTGAGTTAACCATTACGTTTGTCCCTCCATCCATCCTTCTATAATTTACGCACGTTGCCTATTTTGGTTTCAAATGCTTTGCACAGTGGGGATTCCATTTGTCTCCATTTAAGGGTAAAGGTATAGCACACTCTTGTTGCTGTGTAAATTATTACCATTAGTATTGGTATTATTATGGTACCTTATTTGTCTTGCGTATGACTGTAAACTGCTTTCAACTGGAGGGCTTGATGGTAATGTGATGGGGCTACTCTTGGAGAGGCAACATTGTAGTATTTTATAGGAGCTACAACTTCCAGAGTAAAGCGAGTATAGGGCACCTCAAAACCCCAGCCCCCACTACCTTGTGGGTACCAGTTGGTTGGAGAACGGCTAAGGGACATCACCCTGACAAAAATGCACTCTCACTGCACTCTCTCAGCAGCCGTTCTTATCTGTAGCTTTCTGGCAGAAGCTACAACCATCACGGCACTGAATATCTGGACTCACTCTGACATTTGGATTCTGTTGTGGTTGTCTTTAGAGGGAAAGGTAGGTCTTGTGCTGCCTCCACTCTTCCATACTCTTGTCTAGGCATACATGTCAAAGGTCCTGGTGTGGTGGTTGCAGGACTCTGTACAAACAAATTCATCAGGCACCTGACTAGACCTCTTACATGTACAACATGATCCAGAGGATTGACAGTTGCCTACTAAATATCTTATCCAAAATAACCTAAACACCACATAGGCAAGTATTATCATTATAAACATTATCTATATCAGTTAAATATGAACAAATTTTTAATGACTTTGGATAGCTTGCAGGCTGGTAACTTGGCCAGAAACTAGGTTTTCTAAAAAGAAAACTTTGTATCTGTACCCAAAGACAAGGGGCATTTTTACAAGAGCTTTGGGGGTTGGGATGCTCAAATTAAAAAATTACACGAGACACTGTGGGTGCTTTAATGCTCTGATTAAAGCACCCACAGCAGAGCAAGTGAAGCACCCACAGCATTCATCAAAGCACCAAAGCACCCATCAGAGCATTAAAGCACCCACAGCATCTCAGGTATAAGTGCCCCTGCTCTTCAGAATGGTGGCAAGGGCACTTTAACTAAAGCTTGTTGAATGAGCTTTAGTTAAAGCAGCCCTGCTGCCATTTTGAAGTGTGGGAATGCTGATACATGAGATCTGAAGACTGGTGGAGCACACTAATTAGCACACTCCAGCAGACCCAATTAATTGAGTCTGCTCTGACGTGCTGTAATTACAGCGCATTGGAGCAGCCTCCCTGCACACCTGCAGGCACCCAAAAAGCCTTAATTAGTTTTGAGGTATGTATCTCACATTAGGCTTCGACTTAGTAAATTATTGGGAGTGCATGGTACTATCGGAGATGCTGTTGATTTTTTAATTGTGAATGCCAACTCAGTTGGTAAATTAAAGCTGCAAAATGAATATGAGAAAATGTTTAACAACTCATTTATAGATGTTACATTTATGTTATCTATTATAATAAGGCTTGAATTAACATAGAAATGATTTTGTTAAGAATGATCTCCATGCACTTAACTTTAATAAATTAAGGGCCAAATTCTTTGGTGCAAATCAGCATAGCTACATTGACACTGACACCAGTAGGATTTGCATCAGGGTATCTGGGTCTGAAGATTTTGCTGGGTTTTTTTTATTTTTTGCCTTTCACTTGAGCTGTAATATTGCAGCGTTTAATGACCTCTGGCCTACTGATTGATTTTTCTCCTTTCTTCCCCTCTGTGCTTCCATCATTTCACCAGCCACTGCAGCTTTCAAATTCAATCCCCATTAACTGTGTCTGAGTAATTGTAGAATAGGGTTCAGAACTGTAATAGTGTCCCATAATTATAGGTGATGCATTTTAATTTTGTTTTTTAATTGGAGATAATAGTCAAAATGTGTTCCAAGCTCTTTTATGAAGTTTCCAGTTGGCAACATATGGCCTTTCTAATTCTCACTCCTGTATGAAAGCAGCTGGATTTTGAAATGTATTAATTTGAACCAGATATCCTTTCTGGTACCACATTGGAGCCCATTTCCCCCCTCCCTTCCTCTTTACCTCCTCCTCCTCCATGAATTCAGTGTCAGGGGAAAAGAGGGATTGACCAGTGCTCAGTTCCAGGGATCTGGACTCACAGAGGGTTAGTGCCAGTGCCATGCCTCCCCTCTTTTCCTCTCCACTGCTGAACTCTTTGGAGAGGGAAAGGGAGGGCGAACTGCAGCAAAACATATCCCCCGGGCTCCAAATCTATATGAAAGCAGGGGCTCCAAGTAGACGCTGTGCCGACCAACTGGTGATCTCAGAGCACAGAGAACTCACTGCCATTCAGGATCTTGATGAAGGGTGTGCGGCTACATCCCCTCTGGCCGTGTAGCACAAGCACCATGACTTTTCTTTACTGCTCATGCACCACATGGCTGAAGGGGTGTGACCGCACCTGGATTACTCCATGAATAGCATATGAATAGCCTTACTGACTGCAATTACTTAAATGAGTTGTGTATGTAAGTCTGTAAGATCAGAGCCTAAATTGTTACAGATCATATGGAAGGTCTCTTGCAAAAGTCTGTAATTTAGATTAAAAGAATTCTTTATAAATCATCAGCCAAATAAATCAGCTTTGTTTCTGATGAAATTGGGAACAATGCCGACTTGTTTACAAACTAATATTTTTTTAATCTTCAAAGTTAGAATATAAGCTCCTTATTTTCTAAAGAAGATAACAGGTTTGTTAATATTACTGGTGTTTACATGTACCATGTTAATGTCCAAGTTGTTCTAAGCCCTTTTCAAACAGAGAGGAAGATAGAGTTCCTGCCCATTAGAGCTTACACTCTAAAGCTAGGTAAAGACATTCAAAAAGCCCAAGGCAGAATTGATCTAAGTTACGCAGTTTTCTGTAAGCATCGTAGATTATATTGGTAGCAAACAGAACGCACATTCTCCTTTTGGGGGAGGGGGCAAATCTTAGACCAGATTTCACCATTTTTAAACCAGTCTACATGTGCTGAACTTCTGTTCTGTTATGGTATAGACTAGTTTCCGATCAATTATACTGGTAAAAGTATAATGTCTGTACCTGGCCCAAGGGTACACCTACATGGCAGTGATGCAGGAGAAAGCTAAGCTAGCATTAAATGAGCTACCTCAGGTAGCAGAAGCAGTCTGGCCTCAGCAGCATGGAGCTCAATGTGAGCTAAAGATAAGCAGGTTCAGATGGCTTGTGCTGAGTTCTGTGCTGCTGTGACTGTAGTGGCACTTCCAGTACAAACTAACTAGCTAGTTTAAAGCCAGCTTGGGTATTTCTACACTGCGCTGTAGCCCCTCTGCACTTGGATACCTCTGCAGTACACTGATGAGACTGCTATGCAGCTAAACCCTCATTCTGTCCAAGGTTTATACACATATTTAACTCTACCCCACATAAACAGTCCTGCAGTCCCATTCCTACAAAAGGTTGCACCTATGGGGGCAGAAACATGTATAACATTTGAAAGGCTTCCAAGCAGAATGGGCTTGGAAACATTTTAAAACGTAACGTTATAAACTGCCCCAAACATACATACAGCCCGTCATGTCCTTTTCTCTCCCACCTCTCCCCAGCTGCAGTGGTTCAAGATCACTTTATCTGTCTGCAGTGGCATGGTCTCCAGCCTTGATGGACTACAGAGGACTGCGACTCTGTTTCCCTCAAAGGATGGTGGGGAGAGGAGCGGATTATCAGTGTGTTTTACAAACCCCATCTCCCAAGTCTGCAGGTATTCTCTGCTACCCCCTGTTCCCCCATGGCATTCTGGGCTGAGGAGAAAAAGCAACCAGGGAGGACACTGGGATCCACCCAGCTCCAGTGGAAGTTGTGGGAGGGGGGCACAGGAGTCTGCTGGACTCTGACAGCAGCAAGCGGGTAGAGGGAGAGTGGCAGGACCATAGGGCCATGTGCAATACCGGAGGACACAGGAGTCCCCTGTCACACTTGGTGCAGCATACAAAGGTCACAAGCAGTGAAAACAGTACCTTATTCAGACGGTAATTTTGGCTATTTTTGGAGAACTTTAGAGTGAAATTATGGTTTTTTTAGGGTTCACCCTTTGAAGTACCTTAAAGGTATTTGAAATGCTTCAAAGATGACATCCGTCCACATCCTAGTAACTTTTTTACACAAGTAATTCCACAGCATTTGTTCAATGGCATTACTTTTATGGGATGTCAAACTCATCTGGCCCTGTGGGCTGGATGAGGGTGTCTGGGCTGGTCCATGGGCCAGATCCAGCCACACTGTAGCCAGTAGACAGGGCCAGTCCAGTAGAGCACAGTGTGCAGTGTACGTTCTCCATACCAACCCTCTGCGCAGCAGGCAACACACGCTGGCCCCGCTCCAGGCCTTGTGCTGTGGGTGGCACATGGGCTGGGCTGGACCCATTGTATCGAGTACTGCCCATAGCTCAGGGTATACAGTGATGCAATACCCCTCAAGACAGGCCCAAAGCACTGGCTCCAGGTTTGGTTAGGATTGGGTCTCAGGTTACTTGTGCATGCCAGAGCAGCACTCAGGGCTATCTGGCAGAATACTACATGCAATGCATACTCAGTGCTAGCTCCTGTGCCATGGGCAGTGCCTGCCACTCTCGGTCCAGCCCCTGTGCCATGGGCAGGACAAACCTCAGAGTGGGGCCGGTGCCTGGTTCAAGTGATACATGAGTGGGACCTAGGGCCGCAAATGCTGCTCGCAGCACAGGGGCCTGGCACAGAGTGCACAGGAGGCTGACGCATTGTATGCAGTGCCCCGCTGGAGAGCCTTATGTTTAGACTCTGGCTTGGCCCTGGAGCAGAGTTGGTCTGGCGTGAGCATTGCATGCAGCTTGCACCCTGAATGGACCCTCTGTATTGTGAGCAGTGTCCACGGCACCAGATCCAGCCTGCACACCAAACCATATGGCATGTGACACTGGTCCAAGACCCATGGACTGGATCTGGCCCACAGGGCAAGTTTGAAGACCCCTGCTTTAAAATATTTGCATATTTCTTATCATCCACATTATCAAACCTTTGTTTCTAATAAAAAGAAGTCATATGGATCTAAAAAAACATTAAAAGTGCCCATCAGGATCATGCATACTAGATAAAACCTAGCCAACGTCTGACCTACAGGTTCTTAGTTTATTTTGAAATCTTGCAGAAACTGAGAACTTCTGTTCTTACCACTATGGATCAATCAGGCAAACATTATAGGGAACTCTGCTGGTCAGACTCTGCGGAGCCCCAGCCTATACAAACCTTTCAAAAGAGATCTGTATAATGGCAGACTTGAAACCATCAGGCTTCAAGCCCCACCCATGCCTTAGTGGACACAATAGGTTCATATTTGCCTGGGGACATAAATGATTCAATTCAACATATGTTAATAATCCCCAAATAGGGCTCTGTGAATAATCATCCTCATAATCATTGTTGTTGTTATATTTTGGTTTGGGTCATATCAAACGTAAAGTATTTCATTTGTTTTTCTCAAGAACATGCAAAAGCCAAAAAATTTTATTTTGTTCTACACAACATATTTCATTCGACCTGAATGAAGCCCTTTTTTTTGGCCATTTGGAAGACAAGCAAAAGCAAATAGCCTAATCTTCAAAACTGCCAGAGGAGAAGGGAACATCCTCAGCAGTAGCAGTTCATATTCTCTTGTACCTTGTCTTGATGACTGTTTAATAGGCCTGTGCAAAGCAGCTAGTATTCGCTTTGGATTTGTATTCAGCTGATTTGAGGGACAGTGATTTGATTCAGTGATTCGAATCTCTGTCCTGATTCAATTTGGCTGAATC
>NW_017729032.1:174188621-174189248 GCF_001723915.1 Gavialis gangeticus
GATTTGTATTCAGCTGATTTGAGGGACAGTGATTTGATTCAGTGATTCGAATCTCTGTCCTGATTCAATTTGGCCGAATCTCTGAATCAGCCAGGCCCATCCCCCGCCCCTCTCCCAGCCTGGCAATGTCTGGCCACCCGCCCCAGCTCCCAGCACTTGGGGGGAAAAAAAGCCCTGGCTCACTGGGTGCTGCTGGGCGGGGAGTGATCCCTGCTACCCCCCACTGACCCACAATGCATGGAGGGCTCTGCATGAGCCCCCAACCCCTCCCTCACTCCCCCAGCCCTCCTACGGGTGCCCCAGCTCCAGCCCTTTAATAAAAAAAACCAAAACCTGAAAACCCCTGGGACTCACTGCTCCTGCTGGTGGCAGAGGGTGATCACCTCTGCCCTGCACCATGTGGGAGGTTCTGCACGAGCCCCCGAAGGCCCAAAGCCACTGCAGGGGCAGTGAGTCCCAGGACTTTTCTCTGTTTTTTTTTCTTAAAGGGCTGGAGCTGGCCCAGGCAGGGCACCCGTGGGGAGGCTGGGGGAGCTCTGGGGCTCATGTAGAGCCCCCATGAAGCATGGGGCAGTGGGGATCATCCCCCCATCCAGCAGCATCCAGTCGCAGGGGCAACCATGGGGG
>NW_017729032.1:174190676-174202921 GCF_001723915.1 Gavialis gangeticus
TTGAATCGATTCGGACCTTTAAATTGGTCCCCTGATTCAATTTGGATTCAGAGATTCGGCCACGGAATTGGGCCGAATCTCCTCCGAATCGAATCGCCACCCAAAGCTTTGCACAGCCTTATTGTTTAAGCATATGATATAAAATGCAATAGTTTGAACAGAAAGGATTGAGGGAGACTCACCTGTGAATACCCTAAAGTCAGGTAGCTAGCAGGACTCACCAGAGAGGTAGGAGGCCTTGGTTCAAACTTCTGCCCTGTAGTAGGTGGGGGGTGAAGCTGAACTTGGGTAATTATTTGCGTATCTTTGTGTGGATTGTTAACTATGCACTGATACAGATTTGTGAGGTTTCAGTCACCTCCAAAATGACTAAACTCTGTTGAATATCCTGTCAACAACATGTTCTGTCAGAAGTTTCCCCCCTTACAAGCAAAAGACTACTAGACCTGGTAAAAACATTGCAGCAGAAACTGGCTAAATATATTGAAAAAATGAACCAGGTTCCCCTGTCAGACTTTGAGTATTTTTATCTTCTTCCCAGACCTGATTCCCTAGTTGCATAGGAAATAAAAGAAATCCAAAGAAAGTACATTGAGCTTTTATCATTCAGACATCTGTTTGGAATGAAATCAAACTTCTTGAGATTGTAAGCTGTAAAACAGCTACCTAGAGCAACCCTCTGGCATTTGCTCACTTGATGTAGCATCCAGATCAGATACCAAGTTCAGGAGCTTGGAATCTCAATTCCTGGTTGACCAGTACAGCTGAAAATCCTCCCTTTCACTTAGTAGTGAAGAGACCATTTGACCCATCACACAGGGTTGAATCCATGTAGACACTTATTCACAAACACAATGATTACTTACCCCCCTGACAGGTACAAACAGGTTCTTAGGGATGTCGGTTTGGATCTCACGACCTGTACTTCATTCTGTATTTCAGAGTCCACAGCAACATAACTTTGAATTATGAGGGAAAGGAGGGCAGGATGGTCACAGATGTAGTGCCGTTTATGTTCAAATATGGGAGCATTAGGAGACATAGGGGCATGCTCATTTTTCTGCTAGACACTGTCAGTCAAGAAATATCTGGCTTCATGTGCACAAGGTGATACCAGCTTACAGCGGGATCCACATTGACTGTACCATTTCAAAGAAGCTCAGTACATAACTTTTTTAGCTTGTTTCTTAGAAGAGTACCTTTTTATTTTTCTTTGCTATGAAGTGGCAGAAAATTTACATCTTAGAATAACCACAAGTTAGCCATCCAAAATAATTACAACAAAATTCTAGTAAGTTATCATCATGCAGTTGAGTATGCTTCTTCCAAATAAACCTACACTAGGTTACAAGGTTGACTTGTAATTTTATAATGTTTTCAAAATGCAACCTGAGAAGGCAGTTTTTCTTTTGTCTGAATAAATGTTGCATAAATGTTTTTAATCCTCATACCTGAGAGGTATTTTTAAACAGGTATCAGAACTGATGTATCTGAATGTAGATTCATTGTATGCCACTCTAATGAGCTTGTCACTCTACCTTTGCTGTTATAGTACCAATTGGCAAATGACCCTACATTTAAAGTTATAGGACTGGATTCAAATTAAAACTCCCCTTTCAATTTCTTGTAACTTTCTAAAACATGCAAACTTAAGTGAAATGGTGCAAACATATATTCTGCCAAATTCCAAATGTGATTTTTTTCTTCTGTGTGTGAGAAAAGATAGGTAAGTGACATGCAAGACTAAGTAGATGAGAGAAAAAAATTAGATGTAATATTTTTAAGTGGTTGAAAAAAGAAAACAGATTTACTGCTGGAAGTTTTGGAGCTAGAAAGATCAAATATGAAATGAAAATATTAATGGAAGTGTCTTTGACTGTTCTGATAAAAATTTCCAACCGTATGATTGCATTCTGACTGTTTGAAAATTGGCACCTGGATGTATTTCCTACATGTGCAAAGGTAATTTTAACCTCGTAAACTGACACCTTCATACCCTCAGCTACCTGGCTTATGTAGAGAATGTAGCAGTTATTTTCTCATAAAGTGCACATGAATGATGGTGTTTATCCATATCCTGCTTGATACCCCCCCTTATACTCATATTTTTAGATGCCCTTGGATTTTTAAGGTGAAATAGTTCAACACTCAGAGATCAAGAAATAATATCACTAGGGTTTCCCAAGCTACCTTAACTCTGCCCCATTCTGACAAGCATTACAGTGTGGTCTTTAATTCCCTTTTTACTCCATATGCAATACAAACTGGGGAATGACTGGCTAGGCTGCAGTCCTGCAGAGAAGGACTTGGGGTTTAGAGTGGTCTATCAGCTGAATATGAGCCAATATTGTGCTCATATTACAAAAAAAAAAAAGCCAGCAGCTTACTGGATGGTATTAGATTTCATAGACATTAGGGCTGAAAGAGACCTTGGAAGATCATTGAGTCCAGCCCCCCGCCCCAGGGGTAGGAAGTCAGCTGGGGTCATAGGACCCCAGCAAGAAAAACATCCAGGTTTCTCTTGAAGGTGTTCAAAGTCGGTGCTTGAACCACCTCCGGCGGCAGCCTATTCCAGACCTTGGGGGCTCAGACAGTAAAGAAGTTCTTCCTTATGTCCAGCCTGAAACGGACTTGCAGGGGTTTATAACCGTTCAACCTTGTAATCCCCTGGGGCGCTCTGGTGAACAAACGTTCCCCCAGGTCCTGGTGAACACTTCTGATAAACTTACAGGTGGCCATCAGATCACCCCTGAGCCTGTGCTTTTCCAGGCTGAAAAATCCCATGGCTCTCAGCCTGTTGTCATAAGGTCTGTTTTCCTGATCTCTGATCATGTGTGTGGCTCTCCTTTGGACTCTCACAAGCTACTCCACATCCTTTTTGAATTGTGGAGTCCAAAATAGGATGCAGTACTCCAGCTGCAGCCTCACCAAGGCCGAGTACAACGGGAGAATGATGTCCCGGGATTTGCTTGAGAAGCATCTACGGATGCAAGCCAGTGTTTAGCTTGCTTTACTGCCTGCAGCATCACACTGCAGGCTCATGTTCATCCTGTGGTCAGTCCTGACCCCCAAGTCCCTCTCATAGTGCTAGTCAGCAGAGCACTGCCAAGCGTATAGACATGCTGCAGGTTTTTCCTCCCAAGGTGGAGAACCTTGCATTTTTTAGTGTTAAACACCATCAGGTTCTCATCTGTGCATTTACTGAGCCTGTCAAAGTCACCCTGGATTACCCCCCTGTCCTCAGGTGTGGATGCTTTACCCCAAAGTTTGGTATCATTGGTGAACTTGGCCAGTCCACTTCTGACTCTAAAGTCCACATCGTTAATTAAGAGTTTGAACAAAATAGATCCAAGGACAGAGCCTTGAGGGGATTAGCAGGGGTGTCACTTGCAAATCAAGGGAAGTGATTCTTCTGCTCTGTTCAGCACTGGCAAAGCTTCACCTAGAGTAGTGTGTCCAGTTTTGGGCCCCACCCTTCAAGAATGAAATGGATAGTTTGGAAAGAGTCAGGCATATAACAACAAAAATGATCAGGGGCCTGGGAGACGAGACTTGTGAGGAAAAGCTGAAAGAACAAGACTTATTTAGTCTAGAGGAGACAGGCGGGTAGGTTAGGGAAGGTTTGATCACAATCTTCAAATACCTAAAGGACAATTTTAGAGATGATAGAGATAAACTATTTTCTGTCACCATAACAGAGAGCACTAGGAGCAATGGCCTTAAGATGCAGCGGAGCAAATTTAGACTGGAGATTAGGAGGAACTTTCTGGGCATGTCTACCTGAAACGCCTCAGTGATGTAGCTCATTACTAGATGAGCTATGTTGCTGTAGCTTACCGCTATGGTGATGTAGTGTTGGCAGGCACGAGCCATGACACTGATGCTGCTGTACAGTAGCAATGAGCTACTGAACAGTAGTCCGTTGCTACTTTGCAGTAGGGTTAGAAATAACCTGGGCACTGCTAAGACTGTGCAGTAACAGCTGCACAGTCAAGCATACATGTAGATGCACCTCCTGACTAGGGGGTAGTAAAGCATTGGGACTGGCTACCTGAAAGATTTATGGACTCTTCATCCCCGGATTTTTTCAACAGCAGGATAGACAAACACTTGGCTGAGGTGGTTTAGTCAGAGATGATACTGTTTTGAGCAAGACACTAAACTAGATGACTTTTTGAGGTCCCCTCCAGCCCTACTTTCTCCTTCATTTTTTCATTTACAAGATGGCCAACATTTTAAAATGGAACTAAAGATTTGGGATAGCCAACTTGAGACATCTTAAAGAGGCCTGATTTTCAGAGGGTAGGTTCTTAGTACTTTTCTGAAATGGCCCTTGAAAGGTATTGTGGGTATGCAAAAAGGAAATGTCCAAAATCAGTATTTTTTGGAGAATCTCAACCTATAGTCAAGGATATCTTTATTGACCTAAACCTTTTATGGCAATTTTTTCTCCTTTTGGTGGAGCATATTATATGTGTATGCGCATATATATATGTGTGTGTTTCCATATATAAGGCATATATTTAAAAATTAGTTATTTATTCAGCATCCGAATACCACAGCATTTCTTTCAACCTCCAGCACATTCTTCCTCAGGGTGCTATTCAGGAAAGGAAGCAATTAACTCAATCTAATTTCTTTGCACACACATGAAGAGGATGTCCTTTCTAAGAAGCAGTTAACTGACTGAAGCTCCTAACCATAAAACTCACTTAGCTGCAAACTCATTTGGCCAATAAAATGCAAGTTTTCACTAATATGGTATAGTTTTGTATTTAATCTATATTAGTAAGATTTGTCTTTTTTTCTTTTTACAAAAATATTTTTTGGCTTATATTTACTTCGCATAGATGTGGTAATATAGAAACTGGAGTGTTTGATAAATCAGGTGCACTTAGTTTCTATGCAATGAGCAGAGTTAAGGTTTTTTGTGTCACCTTACTTTTCATTTCCTGCCTCCTGAATGCTGAAGCTTCCAAGTGTAATGTATTTTTTCAAAGGTATGAATAGAACAGTTCAAAGTATATCTACTTGTTATTATATTTCATCACAGATCATTTAAGTGCTATAGAAATGGCCTGTATTACATATAAATTAATAATTTCTAAATTCAGTATGAGATTTTTTTTCTTCTGCTTTATTTCCTCTAAGTTTTGCTTAGGAAATAGTTACCATTTTGTAATGCTGATGTGTACTGTGAAATAGCTGCTTGGTTAGCCACCAGAAATGGATGAAGTCACTTCTCTGTAATATATCTAAAGGTCTTGACTTATGGCCTCTTCTGTAGGGGCACTCCTACTAGTTATTTGTGCTAAATAGTTGTAAGATCAAAACACACCAGGCTCAAAGCTCAAATGTGCCTCAGCAATTTGTTATTATCATCCTTATTTATTCTATTTACTTAATTTATATCATTTTGAACACCAATAAGGTCCCACAGTTTTAGAAGCCATGTCTTTATATTTCCAAGCCCAGGCTGCTCACCTGGAACTAATATGACTCAGAAATAACTGGTGAATTGCAACTAAATAAATTGAAAATATTTTCTTAGAGTTTACTCCTTTTTTTCTCCCGGTGTGAATATCCTCTCCTTTTACTAATTCAGCTCCATGAATTTATGGTTTACTGATAGGGAATTCCCACATAAAGATCCCCTTTTTAAATAAATTATTTCCCTCCAGGCATTAATTTAAGGACACTTTAAACAAATGTTGCCTCTGAAGAATGAAAAGACACACTCTAGCCAGTGGTGTCACTGAGGGCTTACACAATATACATCATCATCATCCAGCTGGTAGGCAGGCTTCCTGCACTCATACCCTGCATAGGCAGCCCACAGCTATAGTAACCGCCTGCAGTGATTATACAATGACCAACTTCTGCTGGTAAAACAGACAGCACTGAAAGGAGCACATATACTTATAGAAACAATTAATTATCTGAATGACATAGATAAACAGTAACAGGGCTCATCCTGAACCTGTATTTTGCTTGGCATCCTATTGAATAATGAATTATTCCTGAAAAGTTGCTTTTGAAGAGCTTAGAAAATCTTTCCTAAAGGACCCAGAGCCCCAAAGGAATCCAACATTTTTAGAAATGCAGTTATTTAAATTGCTTTCAGTGTTTAGTTATTTCCTGCCTTTAGTAAGCATGATGTAAAGAACAATCGTTAGCTATCATTTGAAGTGCATTCCAATAAGGGAGGAGATCTCAAAATTCACAGGCTGCCCTTAGGGTTCTATTTTTGAGCAATAGAATTATGAGACTTAATTCAGTACATGCGGTGGGTAAATCTACACATTTGCTTCACCTGTCAATCTAGAGGTCAGGAAGGGTACTAGAAACACTTGAATTCAGGTAAGTGTGCTATGCCTGATTTATGTTAATAATTGATTAATTTTAATAGCCTTGGCAAAATATGCAATTTCAGGGTGACATGTTCAAGTATTTGTGGTTACGTTTAATCCGGGAAAAGCAGCATATATATGCTAGTCAGGACACTTCAAGAAACATGCCTCGATTTTTTTATTTTGATACTCAAGTAGGAAAATATTATATGAGGAAGATTTACATAAATATGTGCCTTAGATCATTTCTGCCAAACTTGTTTCACTTTGTTACAGTAACATGTTTGTTACAATAAATACAGTTATTCCATACAGGTTCCTATACTGAACTCATCATCATAGTATTTGACATCTTCTTGTAGCACAACTGTCATTCACCATGAGTTAGTTGTCTTACCCACTCCTCAGAGGGAGAAGTGCACACAAATGTTGCAGTTACACTGGCATAAAAGAGGAATGGGTACACATAGCTGATGTTGGTATAAGTCAATTCTTTGATTCAAAGTTACTCCACAATACTTTGTAGTATTTGCACACTGTAAGTTGCACCCATGGCTATCCTACATTATTATTTGCACATTACAGGCATCACAGAATTAACTGGTTAATTGTGCAATTACCTTGAGACCAGCTACATGTGCAAACTACCAATCATGCCAGAGTAAAGCTCCAACCAGCTATAAAGTTAGATCCTGAAAATGGTTCCTATTGAGCTTTAATTTGCATGTATAGCAGGGTCTTCCCTGTAGCTGAGAGCTCTGTGAGCTGATGCGATTCCCAGCCTCAAGGGTGCACTGTGCCCAGCTAGGGCTGAAGACCCACAACTGAGGACTCTTGGCCCCAGCAGCTACTGACTCTGGGTCCCATCAGCACCCTGCAGCTGCCAGGACCCATAGTCCTGCAGCATGCTTCTTAGTGCCAGGACCCAGCTGTGTCCCAGGAGCTGCAGGGTGCTGCTGCAATCTCCCAGCCCCAGGGGTGTGTAGGGCCCCTGGGGATGGAAGAACTCAGCTTCTTTGATCTCCTAGCCCTGAGGTGCATGAAACTGCAGCTGCATCTCTCTAGAACTTTTCTCTCTACTTTTCAGGCTCTTAATAACCAGGGGTCAGAATACTTAACTAACGTCTTCAAGTTTTGGAGTCAAGTCCTTAGCTGATTGGTTATCTCCTCTGGGAATTTGAAGCTTGTGGGATTAGTGGCTGAATCTTTCTCACCAGTCAGAGAATAACTGTGAGAAGGAAAGGACAGCCTCAAATATTGCCAGTTTCTGTTTAGGGTACAAGACACACTTTTTCAGAAGTAATAAGTAAGCAAAATTCCAGGCATTAGCTTTTCAGCAGGAGAAAGAGAAATGGAAAAGTCACCATATGTAACAGGCAGGGGCAGATCAGGGGAGTGAATTAGGGTGGCTGAATTCTGGGTTCAGATTGGACCACACCACAGGAGCCTCTGGGGTGTTTTTTTTTAAGTCCCCAAAACAAAGCAGGTAGGAACCAACCCCCACTTTCCCTCTGTGCTAAAAGGCACATCCCCTCCCCTCTTCTTCTCCAGGTCCTCGGAAGGCTACTGCTGCTTTCCCTGCTGTCCTGGGGGCAGGAGAAGCTTCATAGTCACTCCCACTTGCTCTAGCCAGGCTGCCTGGGGGCTGGGATCAGCTGAGAAGAGTGACAGCAGCAGAAGCAGAAGTGGGTAGAACAAAGGTTTCCTTTCCCCACCACTGCTTTTAGGGGACTGGGCAGGGTGGGAAACCCAACCCCTCCCTGCCCATCACTGCTGCTGCCTCTATCACTGAGCCCAGCCCCCATGCAGCCTGACTGGAGTGTGCAGAAGTAGCTTTGAAGCTTTTGCAATTGCCAAGACAGTGGGGAAAGCAGCAGCAGTGGCAGGCAAGAGAGCAGGAGAAGGGGAGGTTATGGGATGTGCCTTTGAGCGCAGAGGGAAAGGAGAGGATGCTTACCTGCTTTGGGGACTTGAAAAAATCCCCAGAGGCTCTTGTGGTGTTGGGGGGGGAGGTGAGGAGCAGGGATGCAAGTACACCTGCAGCATGGGTGCCTGCCCCAACACCCATGCTGCAGGTGTACCTTTGCAAATCCTAGGTCCGCCCCTAGGTCTGCCACTTAGTGCGTTTCTGCGGAAGCTGATGAAACGCAAGGGAGCTGGGTCTGATAATTAGAATACAGTCTTATTAAGGGGGCTTGGTATGTATGAGTCCAGCTCTAATTAGGCATGTTTAGTTTGGAGAAAAAGAGATTAAGGGAGGATGGAGGGGAATGAGGATAAGTTTCCAATATTTGAAAGATTGTTAGAAAGACAAAGGAGAAATGTGTTCACTAGCAGCAGGACACATGTTGATGCAATTTTAAGCAAAGTGGATTTAAATAAGATCTCAAGAAAAACTTCTTAGCTGTAAGAAAAGTAGTACAATGGGCCAAATAGCCTAGTGAAATCATGGAATCTTCATTGGAAGTCTTCCAAAAAAAAGCTGTAGGTAGCCATTTGCCTGGGATGGTTTAGATCCAGTGGATCCTGTATCTGAACAGCAAGATGTGAGGTGATCCTTGAGATTCCTGCTGATCCTGTGATTCTCTGCTTTGAAGTTTCCTCTGTTCAAGTGAACAATGACATACACCATACCTATTTCTACTGAAGAATTTAGCCTTTGTGCTGTAAAGGAAGTATTAACATGGTATGTCAAATAACAACTGTTTTGTTTTTTTTCATTTTTTAATGGGAGATTGTGTTGTCCAATTTAATATTTGCTAGTGGTGGTAACTGGCTGTCCGCGATATATTCAACATTAATTCTGGGTGGTTGTGCCCTGGTTGGCCCTGCATTAAGAATTATTAAACAGACCATAAAGGCAGACACTTTGGCTCTGTACCTTGTTTGCTCATTTATATACGGAAGAATGGAGATGAATAGCTAATTTTGCTGCAGAGAGTTGCCTGCTCTGAATCCCTAACACTCCATATTTTGTAACTCCAAAAGCCTGATCAAAATATTAGAAAGCACTGTTTTACTGACAGGAAGGATTAATTGTTCCACCCTGCCATTCCCCCTCCTTTTCCAACCTCCAGTAAAAGAGAATTTGCATCATGATTTAGAAAGCAAATTAAATACTTCCAGCATGGCTAGCACAGCTTTAATTTCTCCTGAAGATTACACTGACACTGTAGACTTGCCTGAAGGAGTATAAAGGAAAGCACCCAGAAAAGCAAAGGGAGGTTAGGCAAGCTAGCACCACAAGGAGAGATGTATGTGCATATTTTATCGGATTGGGTCATGCTTCTCTCTTTCAATCTAAAGCATTCATCTGGCTGTAACAGCATGAAAAAGACAGATTTCTGCTAGTTTGATGTGGGTGGTGGAAACTGGCCCATTCTCAGGAGATCTGTGTGAATGTAGGGATCAAAGAAACTAAGTTTAGAATGGCAAAACTTTAAGATTTATTGAGTTCATAGAATAAATTGCTAATAAATCCCAAGGATGACCACATCTAAAGTTTTGAGAGAGACTCATAATGCTATTGCATTTGATAATATAACTGAAATGGTTTTGGGGGTAGAGGGCACGTATGTGTTGGCTCTGGATTTAGGACCCGGAGGCCTGGTTCTGGGGGAGCACCCTCAGACTGACCACAACCATCCCATTCAATAATAGGCAAATGTATTGATGCACAGAAAAGAAACAATACAAACAATCACGCAATTATATATATCTACCAAATCCTAGGGCTGTCATCAGAGTCAAAGTACATCTGTCTAGGACACAGTCTTCACTCTGAGGCTCTCTCTTAGGTGCCAGGTGTCAGCATGTCAGCAGCCTGGAGGTGGGATGTTGAGGTCCACACCCTGCCTCCAGTGGGGTGGATGAGACGGGATGGTGGTGTGCCTTCTGTCCATGGTGGCCTTCCTAGGGACAGGAAGCCTTTCGAAGAGCAGGGACAGGGAGAAAAAAGGAGGGACCCTTTGTTACTCTCAAGTCTCTGCTTTTGTATTCTCCTTCCCTCCTGATGACTTCATCCATGGCTATCTCTGGTTGGTCCCTCTGTGTGGTCAAACTTCCACATAGCTTTCTGGGCCTTCTCCTAATTTGGTCTGTTTCCCCAAAACCAAGACTCAGGCCCCCCTGCTCTGGGACCTTGTTAACTGGTGTCACTTATCTCACGTTACAGGCAGTATAGTACAGGAAACCCTCGCTATTCGCGGGTTCGGCATTTATGGTTTCAAATATTCTCAAATGCCAAACCCTCATCGTAAATACACTTGAAGGAGCTCCTCGAGAGCTCCATGCTTGCCACCGCTGGGCTCCCGCCACTGCTGCCATACTCCCACTGCTGCTGTGCTCCTGCTGTCACCAGCGCAACTGTGCCCCCCTCTGCCCCCAGCCACTGCGTTCATGAACATAGTGCCTTATTTGTGGATTTTACCATTCACAGGAGATACAAAAACGTATCCTGCACGAATGGTGAGGGTCTCCTGTACATACTCTGAGTTCCCAGACTGTTTTCCAGACTGTGTCCTTGTTGTGTTAACAGTATGGTACATGCCCCCTCAATTCTAAGGCTATGTGTCCATCCATTGGCCTTTTTGTGTTAGACAACCTGTCTGCTTCCAAGGCTGGAGAAACTGTGTGAAAGACCCAAGATTCTTAGAAATCAATTAACCACTGCTGCCCATCTTAAACCATTCTAATGCATATATCTATACTTATAAGTCGATTCCCAAAAAACAAACCTGTAAATACCAATTCTAAGCCAACAATATGGTCTGAAAGGCATGTAGAATTTAAGTGGCCAGTTGCATATTGATACTGTGGTCACTAGTAGTGAATAAATCTGGCATCTCCAGCACCAAAAAATGAGTCATTAATATTTGACTTCATTCTGTTAGCTTTCAGTAAGTGGCAGGCTCTCTTCCTCATTAGGACTATGCTCTGACCTTGAGTCAGTTGAAGGGAAGATCTTAGGAAGGTTCTTAATATAGACCCTATTACTGTATTTGAGTGCCTCGGCAGTTATGATAATAACTTCCCCCCCCCCCCCGGACATTTGGTCTTTTGTATAAACCCTCTCTTTTTCCCTACCCCCTCATCTTTTGTCTTCCATTTACCTCAAATGCTTTCCTTTCCTTTTCTGTGCTGTTTCTGATTGTGGCTCAAAGAAAGCAAAGTGAAAAGTGAAGTACCCGTTTTAAAGGTAACGTTTCCATTCTTGCTTAATGAGTAACACAGCTTTGGTCCTTTTGCTGAAGTGTACTCATTGTGGGAGGTCACAGTCATGAGAAGACATTTTCTGCAGAATTGTGAACTAGTTTTACAACAGCTTTGCAGGTGAACGGTGAACTCCTGAGTGTGACGTCTTATTCTCAGAAGAGTTGGTGTACTCTGTAGAACACAAGGAAATGTAGTTATACTGACAGATGTGGATTTTCAGTGGTCTGTTGCATACTTGAAACTTGTTTAATCTTGCAATTACTTAGATCTAGTTTCATTTAATTTATAGTGTATCCCCAAGGAGGTCAAAAAAGCATGAATCCTTTTGGCCATGTCTGTGTTGAATAAGATGGGATTCATTCCTCGGCTATATTTTGATAAAAAGGAACATCTTTTCAGTTTGTTAGGCAGCTGGAAGTCCAGCCAGACTGCTGAAATACAGATTGACAATTTGAGGATAGACCCATTAGGTGGAGGGAGAGGTAACAGTGGTTGCCGGGACCTCAAAGTTTTTTTTGATTCCCACCAGCATGATCTCTGTCTTGCCAGAGTTCAGTTGCAGCCAGATGCCTTTCACTTAGGTGCTTAAAAAAGTCAGCCATAGGGAGATACTGGTGTGATATGATTAGAGTTGAATGAAAAGTAGAGATGGATGTCATCTGCAGGCTACTGTCATGGAGA
>NW_017729032.1:174203003-174214250 GCF_001723915.1 Gavialis gangeticus
GGGGGGGGGGGGGAAATCTCACAATGCCCTGGAACAGCCTCTTTTAGATACTTAAAAAAAAAAAGGATCCAAGGAGAAGATTGATTCTGTGTTACTCCATAAGGTGAGCACTCCAGAAATAGAGGAGCAGTTACTTATCGCTGATCTCTGTGATTGTCCTGAAAGGAAGCCTTAGACTCACTTGGAAGCTTTTAACCTCTGTTGTGCTGTGATGGTACTATACCATAGATAGTGTTAAGTGCTGCCAGCAGATTCAGGAGTACCACTGTGGATATCCTCCTTGTCTCATCCAGCAGCAACAGCAGTGCTTTTCCTATTCCATGACTGAGAAGAGGTCAGGATTTGGGCTGTAGTGAGGAAGAAGTTCACAAGTAAGTTTTCTTAGTTTCATCATTTACGTTGCCCATCTGGCTAGCTGTGGTAGTCATCAGGCTAGCTGTGGTGCAGGTTGGATAGAGCCAGGAATAGTGGAGACATACGCAGTATTTTAGCCGGCTGAGATAATTTTACAGTTTGCTGCTCCCCTTCCTATCTAAGTTTTTTGAATGGAGTTGCTATTTCACTCTTCTCCACTTCTCTATCTTCCCTCTTCCATGTGTTGTGTGGCATGGTGGGAGAGAGAACTGTCTAATTTACTGCTCTTCAAAGGGGGCCAGCATGGGTGTCAGATGATTTGTGGCTTGGAGATTAGTTGTGCTTTTCTGTCGGTGCTTCTGTTATTTCTTCCCCTGCTCGGTAAAAGGAGTTCCTCATTTGTGGACTCATCCCAGTTGTTGGAAAGCATGTTTTAAAGAGTGGTGACAGAAACAATGTCATTTGCATATGGAGGAAGCGTATAGCTTTCTTTCTGTGTCTCTTTCCACTAAAATGGTCTCAGGGAGAAAAACTAAACAGCAGAATCTTAGCAGGAAATGTCTTTTCTATAAAGATTACAATTGTAAGTTTTTCCTTAATGTCACCTCTGTTTGGTTCTGAACAAAAAGTGAGATCCAGAAATATCTTCTTGAAAGTGGCATCATTCCTTTGAACAATATTATTTTCCAGAATGCAGACAGGAGAACTGTAAATAGGGCTGTTTCCCTAAATTACAGTTCTTGTTTATGTTTTAATTTCCCAAGTAGCAAACTGAAAATGGACAAACATAACATTCCCTGAACAACTGATATTTAGAAAATCTTATTTTTCCATGGCAAAGAAAATACCACATAATTTCCCCTAGGATAATTAATTGGATATCAGATATTTTCAACATCACTTGCTTGTGTTTATAAATGACTTGGATGTAACAGTGAGGAAGTTACTTATGCACCATTTGACAGGGCTTGTCTATCTTTCTTGACAGGTGTTTCATTCATTTAAAAAAAAGTTTTTTTCTTTAATTCCGTCTGTGTGAGTTTGATATCCGTGAAATGGTGCAGGGTTTTTAAAAGCAGAACTTACAATATGGGGTTGTAGATTTACTTCCAGATGTCACAGATGCTATTTTCTCTCCTATTTTAATGTGATTTATATCATTTATAAAGTTAAATGCCTTGACAGAACTGAGTAAAACTTCTGTAATCAATCTTCCCGAGTTCTTGATTTGAGGAATAACGAACATTTGATTTGCATATTTTATTAAGTTAAAAAAATCTATAATTAAATGATGAAAATTGGTTCTGTTTATAGACTAGGTTTTATGTGAGCTGAAAACATAAAGATCTGCTGGCTGAGAAACTGCATCCCATCTTTTGGTCTGCTGTGTGAAAGGAGGTATTAACAGACAATCTGTCTACTAAGAAGTGTACGTTTCCTATGGGATGACCTTTGAATTTTCAAAGTAGAGACAATTTTTTAAATTACAGGCGAAATATCAACATTAAAGCACTGGCCTATTTCCATGCAGTAGGAAATGGCATAAATCAAAAGTATGTTTTCATCATTTAATTATAGATTTTTTCATTTTTCATATACTTTTTCAAAAGCATATTTTCAACAGCAACAAAAAAAATGACATCCTTTTGAAGAAGCTTTTGTAAGCTTTCTTCAGTGCAAAAACATAGTGTCTGATCCCATAAAACAGTTGCTTTCAAGTAAGTGCTTGCTACCATATATAAATAGCGCATGTATAAAGCAGGAGTGAATGTGTGTGTGGAAATTTTCTCTCTCATTTTTGAGGGCTTGTACCTTGTAATATCTTTTTACATGTTTGGGCCCATAAGTTTCATTTCCTAAAGTACAAGAAACCCCTGCCTCAGCAATGCTAATCCTGCATGTGAAGTGCATGTGTCAGGAGAGACCACAAATGGGAATTCAAAGTGAGACTCTTGGTGTGCTCATGTGCATGCAAAATGCACTTCTGTGTCATAGCTGTCTCAGGAGCCTGAGCTCTGAGAACTCTATGAATGCCAGCTGTGATTTGTCTGGTCAGGAGTCAGGTTTAGCTTATATTCAAGTAGTTGGCTGTGCCAGTATGATACCAGCTATGTAAAGCCCTGTCGGACTCTGCAGATGTAAAATAGATCTTCTAGAGATGTATTGATTCAAACAGCAGATCTGAAAAATTTTGAGGGCATAACTCTCATTTATTTTAAGGCCTAGTTCAGCTGTGATACTGCTTTAATGTCAACTGTATTTGCTCCAGGGTAATATCTATCCCTGGACATACATAATATTTGTAGCACTATAAGTGCTGCAGCACTTTGCAGTGCTATGAAAATGTAGTGCTGCAGGTGTGGGAGGGGGTCCTCCCTCCTGAGGACCCCCAGCTGGAGTGCTACAGAAACCCTGTGAAAGTATGCAGCAGTTTGCTTTCCAGCCAGGGGACACAATAGAGGATTTTGCTTGGCCTGGCATACTCACTGACAGCCTGCTGCCAGTAGAGCAGTGAGTAGAGTTGAAGTCCAGAGTAGAGCTACAGTCTTCAGGGGACTGCAGTTCTGCTTCCCACCTTCCCCACCAAGACTGAAAGACTGGACTAGCAAAGAGACTCACAAGGACTCCTGCTCTCCAGCCTTGATGACAGCTAAGCACCCATAGCACTCATTAACTATCCACTCCACTTTCCCTCGCTCCCCCACTAGGAGTGGGAGGGAAGGAGGGGGAGCAGAGCACCGCAGGATGCTAGGGGAATGAGACCCTCTCCCCCCATCACATTACAGTATACTGCACAGACATTACATATGGTGCTATAAAACATATCACTACAGACAAGATCCTGTTCATCCAGGAACATTTTTGTGTTGCCTCTGTTGTGTTTTAGTACCACAGAGACTGTGTCCATCGGTCTGCTTGACTTCTTTAGCACCATGAGGGTGTTTCTGCCGCTGCCATGCTTCTGTGGGACACTGTATCCACCCCAATATCGCAGTCTCTGCTACCTAGAGGTATGTAGAAAAAACATTTAAAGCTGTCTCTTTGGCTAAATCTCCAAATCTTTCCGAATCTCTCCGAATTGTTTCAGAGGGTTCCGATTCGATTATGAGAGATTAAAGGGTCTTCTGATTCGATTCGGATTTGGAGATTCAGCCACCAAATTGGGCCGAATCTCTGCTGAATCGAATCAGGGACCAAAGCTTTGCACAGCCCTAATATCTATCTGTGGGCTATGCTACTTGCTTGCCAAACTGGAACTGCCACTGAGACGCAAGCCTGCCTCGGTGTCCTTTTCCACATGCACCTTAGCCTAGCATTTAGGCCGTGTGGATGGCTTAGAGATGGATTCTGAGCATATGGCCCACAGCTTCTCCTTGACTTTCTGTCTTTATTAAGCCTGAAAGGGTATATACTCAGGGTTCCTCTGACACCATGTCTTTACTGTTTCTTTTTGGAGTCCAGGATCAAAGAAACAAGGCCTTACTCACTCCCATGCCACACATACCCAAGGTTGGCAATTAGAGACAGGGTAGGTGGATCACATGGTCCTGGGTACACACCTCAATGCCCCTCAGGTTTTTTATCTAAGAAGACCTTGAGAGCAGCAGTGGGGCATGTGTTTGGGTCCTCCCTGGGCTTGGCTGCTGTAGGATGTTTACACTGCCTAATTGCTGAGCTCAAGTGCATCAAGATGAGCTTATTCCACTGGCAGTAAGGAGCCTGTAATCAGCAAAGAGGCAGTTTACACACAGCCTTAGTATAAATGAGACTTGAGCCTTCAGTCCTTCTGGAGTTGTAGGCTTGTCTTGATTCTTTATTTCTAAAATTGCTACATATTATTCTTTATTTTCATGCAAGATATTTAAAATAAGTCAGCCAGCTCTGTGCAGGCATCAGTGGATTCATGATGTGTTTTGTATGTGTTTAACTGGTGCAAATTCACAGCTGCTCCCTCCCTTCACTTTAGGTATGTACTGTGCCATTTATCTGCTATCCTACACTCCAGAAACTCCACAGTTTTGTGTTGCTATATGTAAATTAAAGTGCTTTGGTCCAAAAGTTGTACTATAACTGGAAAATAATTATTGCAGAATGGTCTGCTTAATTGGGACATGCTAGTGAAAGGGCCTCCTTCTCTGGAACATTTCTTGGGAAATGATTTATCCTAACAGTAATGATGGGACAGTCCTGGTCTAACTTTAGCAACTGCCAAGTAGTCAAATTGTGTTGCAGATATTTAAACAACTGTGAAAATTTAAGCTCTGTGAGTCCAAGTGTGTTGCCAAAAAGACTTGCCAAGTAAAGACACTGTGATGAGAAGACTATCCTCTCTTCCTTTGAACAGTGTACCTCTGAGGTACCTAAAATCTACATGTAAGGCCAATTCAAATGCAACTCCAGTGTCTCTAATGCAAGCTTTTTAGACTCAAGGCACTCCTTAGGCTCAGGGCATCTCTTGAAAAATTCCAGTTCCTTATTTTCACTCATGTTTTTGACTATGGAAAAAGAGAGTATTTTTTCTGTTACAAAGAGCTCAGAAAGACCACAGTAGATCAGAATGGTTTTAACACTGGATTCGTGTTTAAAATCTTTGGATTTATCTTGTGAATCATCTTTCCACACCTAACAGGGCTACCATTGTGTGGCACCCAGTGGCACCCTTGAAAAGATCTCAAAGCACTCCAGGGTACTGCAGCACTCCTATTGACTGCTCTAATCTATAATGACTTTTAAATGTGGGTGAGACATGTTTTAGGCTCGATAAATAACAATATTTTTTGTTTAAAAAAAAATTGTACAGTTGTTTGGAAAAGTAAGTTAAAATGGATGTACAATTAACTGACAAATACTCCCTCTTTTTCTTTCCCCTCCCTTGTCCCATCTACATGGGGTCGCTGTTGCAGATCCTGGCTCTCCACTGGCTTCAGTCATATGTATCTTCTTCTCCCAATTCCTTCTCCCTCATGTCCCTGTCCACTATATCTCTCCATCTCATTCTCAGTCTTTCTTTTCCCCTTCTTCCTGGCAGTGCAATTCTGGTAACTTGTTTTCCCATGTATTCTTCCAAACTCCTTTGAACATGCCCATACCATGCCAGTTTTCTCTCTCGTACTTTTTTAGATACCTCTACTACCTTCACTAATCCTCTGATGTGAGTACTCCTCACTTCATCCATCTTCATTACTCCACACATCTATTGGAGCATTCTCATCTCTGTCACATTCAGTCTCCTCTCATGAGTTTTCTTTAGGGATCTCTGAAAAATACAAATGCTGTAACAGTTTGTGAAAAATTCTTATTAGTATACACAATGGTTTGATTTTCAGAAATTCTGAATGCTTGCCATTGGCTTGAGCTGAAGTTGTTTCAGTATTTATGAAAATCAGGCTTTACAGTGCTAATCCTGACAAGGACTTGTTGCTTCAAAGTAAAAGGAGTTATGGGTACTGAGCTATTCCCAGCATTGTGAATTATTTTGTAAGTAGTTTTTAGGGCTTTAATCAGGATTTAATAGTGAGACTTGTAAGAAGTTAATTACATATCAGTATACTTAATTACTAAAAGTTCTGACATTAAGCATGCTTATATTACTTAACTACCTTACATTTTTGCTAGAGATTAATAAAACGTATAAGGATTGAATTTTCATAAGAATTGTTCTGCCAATTATAATGCTATGTTAATTGTTGCTTCAGTTTAACTGTGCTATTGTAAAAATTCATAACATTATAAATGCTCTATTGAAACCTTCATCATCTTATTTCTATCACAATTAAAAGCTTAGGACGTGCATAGAGGAAACAGGGGCCCTAAATTGAAGCAGTGGGTTTTTAAAAACACCGCTTCAATTTGGGGCTGATTAAACTTCCATGTCCTGCACACACCCCACTGACTTACTTGCCTCTCCAGCAGCAGGGAAGGGAGGGCGAGCTGCTGGCAGGTGGAGCAGTCCCTGAGCTGCCCTGGAGTGGGGGGGTGTTGCTAGTGCTTCCCTCCATGGCAGCGATGGGCCCCTCCTCCCCCAGGTGGCACCTGCCTGCAGGCATCTGGCTCGGGCAGTCCCAGGGGCACTGCAGCTGCAGAGGGAAGCACCAGGCCCCCACTCAGATCAGCTCAGGTAGGTAGGCAGGCTCCGGGGGGGGGAGTCAGGCTTGCTGCTTTTCTTGGGTGGAACTGCCTTCCCAGGCTGCCACCAGGCTGCCTGCAGGGCTTTCTGCAGAACCATGGAGCTGCATGGAGCCCGGTGCTTCGGTCTGTGGCTATAGGGGCAGCAAAATAAAACTCCTTGGAGGAGTTTTAGTTTGCTGTGCCCCAAGTCATTTAAGGCACATTACACTGCCAAATTTCCTACAGTGGCTGGAATTAATGCGCAATACACTGCCAAGGAACGCAAACACTGATACCATTAAAGCAATGCAAAAGCATTTAGCCCACTCACCCCTCATTTCGTCTACATATAGCTTTGTCAAACATTGCTCTGTGTTATCTGCAAGTGTGGAAAGACAAAGGGTATGTCTACATGAGATATTTACTATGCAGTTGACTAATTGGCTGTGCAGTAAATGTCTTGATGTCTACACATGTGCCCCTATTAAGCCAGAGTAAACTAATTTACTCTGTAGCAGGACAGTACTTGTATTTACAAGTCCTGCTGCAGAGTAAAAAAATCCAGAGCAGCACATATGTAGATGCTGTCCACCTGGCTGGGGCATGAGGGTGCTTCAGTGCAGAAATTGCTTTCTGGCTAGCCCCAAACTGAATCCCCCTCATGCCCCAGCCAGCCCCTCTGCAGAACATTGACCTGGGGGCCCCCTAGGGCCTCCTGCCAGGCAGAGCTGCTCCACTGAGGCTGCATGTGCTGTTCCTGAATAAACTGTGGAGCTTATTGCTCTGTAGTTAATTGCTCCTGGGCACACATTCAAACAGTGTACTCGGGAGCAATTAACTCTGGAGCAATACATTCCGCAGTTTATTCAGGTACTGTAATAGCACTTGTCTATGTGCCCAAACTGATGCAATAAGGTCCGTTGAAAACATTTCAAGGTAAGAGTGTATCTTTTTCAATTCCTTTGTTTGGTATTATTAGAATTTTGCAAACTAGTAAATTTGTCTTAAAAATTGCTAAAATAATTTTGTGGGCATTTGAAAAATTATACCGAAGAAAGATGCAGTATTAATCATGGGTATTCATATAGAATAGCTCAAAATACTTGTCCCACTGGTAATAACATTCTTTTCTGTGGATGGTTTATTGGTCTAAGATCTCTAATCAAAAGACAACACTCAGCTAGCTTGCCTTTTCCTATATTTATCTAGTTTTCTGTTGAAAGTGATGAAATGACACTTTCCTTTATGAAGGAAAATGATAGTCTTTCAATAATCTAAGGTTTGGAAGCTTCATTTTTATCTTGACTTTGATTTTCTAATAACTGCTAGGAAGATTGCTTCTGTAAACAGTAAAAAAGTTCAGCAATTCCACTAGTAAACAACAGAATAGGGGTTTGTCTTAAATAGTAATAATGCATTCATCATCATCATTAATACATTAACCGTCATCAGCTAGGCTGGCTAGATTAAACCCATGTGAACATATATGTTTTGTATATATAGGAATAGCATGTCCTTTTACATGCATTACTTATAGATAGTAATTTATTGATAGTCCACACTTTAGTAATTGCCCCTATGTGACTTTGTGAGTCAAAGGGGTATATTCTACTTCAATAAACTCCTGGGCAGTGTAGAACTCTGTTGCAACTCAGGCATGTGTTTCCATGCAGGGTGGGTGGCTGTGGATGCTTGATTCAGTCCATGACACGCTGTTTCTATTGCTTTGGTTTTTTGGTTTCCTGTTGTCACTGTAAGGTTTCAGAGTACTGAGATCCTTTCAGCAGACTCCCTCCATTTGGGGCAGTCCTCAACAGAGTCTGTCTATGCTAAATTGGTCTCATGAGCCATCTTTGGATCCACAGATAAAGCAATCATGGAAGACAATCATTCTTGACTGTGAGGGATTGGGGTGCAGCAAGCTAAAACTCCTCTGAGGAGGATTAGTTTGCTGCCCTACAGCCATGGAGCAAAGCACCGGGCTCCGTGCAGCTCAGGGGCTCTGCAGGAAGCCCATGCAGGCATCCTTATAGCAGCCTGGGAAGGCGGGCTCCACGCAAGAAAAAAAAAAAAGCGGCGAGCCTGATCTTTTTTTCCCCCCACTCCCTGGAGCTTGCCTGCCTGCCTGAGGTGCACGGGGCTTCCCTCCACAGCTGCGGTGCCCCCCAGGACTGCCCAAGCCAGGTGCCTGCGGGTGGGTGCTGCTGGGGGGGCACTGCTGCCGTGGAGGGAAGCACCAGCTCCCCAGCCCAGGGACTGCTCTGCCCGCCAGCAGCTCACCCTCCCCTCCCCGCCACCGGAGAGGCAGGTAAGTTCAGGTTTGTGCATGACACGGGGGTTTAAAGGATCCTAAATTGAAGTGGTGTTTTTAAAAATCCACCGCTTCAATTTAGGGCCCCTATTTCATCCACACACACCCATAATTACTTGAACACAGTTGACACAGAAATATCACAATAATACCCATAGTCTATCACAATTTATTTGTTCTCTGATTTCATCAGGTTACACAAGTTAATCAGGATAGAGCTAAACAAATTCTTGGATGGGAAGTCTCCAAGAAGCCCCTAGTTTGAGGATCTATTATGTCACATTTTTACTTCCAAATCCAAGGTAATGCTCTTGCTTGGTGTACTGCTGGCTGGAGCTCTTTTAGAACAAATATAAAATCAGGACCCTGACTAAAGATGTTTGAAAATTGTAATTTAAAAAAAATGAAAGCAGAGAAACATTCCCCCCACCCTGAAAAAACAAAAGTGTCAAAGATCACATCAGATTCAAAATCAAGTGCAGTCATGGAATATACTCAAGAGGAGGGCAGAGAAAGTGCTTCAAGGATGTCCTCAATGCCAATTTGAAAAAAATGCAGCATCAGCATCAATTCATAGGAGACTATTGCACAGAACTACCTCAAATGCAGGAAGAGTCTGCTGCAAGGATCGTAGTACTTTAAAACCTCACAAGAACAGGAGATGAAAAAGCAGAAACAGCATGTTGTGGACCAAATCAAGAGTCCAGAGCCACCCACGCTTCTCAGAAACACATGTCCAGGTTGCAATAGAACCTGTCAATCCCAGATTGACCTTGTAAGCCATCTTTGGACCGCAAAACAAGGCAGTCATGGAAGACAATCATCCTTGACTGCAAGGGTTTGCTGATGAATCTGGATAACTAGGCATATTTGGAGGCTCATGTATAGGCAGATAGGAAGCTTTATAAGCCAAAATCAAGGCTTCAAACAGACTTAGGTGTGTACTGAGTTTTCTGGCTACTGGATCACAGCCTATCTGAGCTGGTTTGCTCTTCATAATGCTGCTGCTAGTATTCTGGCTGAGTCCCATTTATGTACCTAAAGAACCAGTCTGGATCAGGCTGTCAGATAAAAACCAAAATTTTTATGGTAACACAGATACTCTGCTGGAAACCTTTTTTGCATTGTTCTTACAAATTAGTTCCCTTGGGGACTGAGAAATTCGAGTTGGCATGAAGAATAAAGGGGGAAAAAATCTTTTACCGAAAGATGTCTAAAACTTAGTCAAAGTTTCTCAAAAATGTTTTTCCTGCCCAGGTCTTTGAATATCGATGGAATATATATATTCTTTTCCCCCTTTCATCATTTGTTTTTATTTTTTAATGGCCAAAACATTTGTTGTGAGTGAAAAAAAATAACATGTTTACCATATAGCACTTGACCAATGAATTCATTGTCATTTAAAGATATGTACATATACTAACAGAAACTATTTAAAGCTTTCTCAATAAGCACACTTCTTGAAAATTTTGGAAAGGAGAACAAATTAGAGATATTGCTTAGAAACAAAGCCAGAAACTTTTATTATTAATTTGACAGAGTATGGCTCTCAGAATAAATAAATACTTAGATAGTCTGTATGTAATATTTTTGACAGACTAATATATAATCTTTCAACTCTGTATTCTTTGTATTGTTGCTAATGGCAATGAAGAATTAAAATCAAGGGGAGGATATATCTAATGATACACCAAGTTTCATGCCACAGTTATCTTTCAATAGCAGATTTACACACCATGAAAATAGGGATTTAAAATGGAAACACTTAGTCTTGCCAGATCACTTCCTTCATCCAAATCATAAAATGACTTTTGTCTTTATGTTGAGGCTCCCAGAGCAGCAGTGATAGAGGAATTTATGTGGTGAACTTCTCACTAGCATGTTGTTAGCTATTTCTTTGCAAATATTACTCCAAACATACAAATAACTTTTATTTGGATAAAATATGTTCCAGTGTACCTGCCCCACAGAAGGGTTATGTGCACAATAATACCTCCAGTATTTGCATGGGGCATAGTACTGTATAAAAAATATGTATATTGCCATATACTTAGTATGCATATGATGTCCAGTTTTGGATTTTTCTTTTGTCTGACCACTTGGAGGGACTAGTTTGAAGGGCCCAACATCTGCTAGAAGCTTGAGCTTTGATGAGGATGTCTAGTAGGGGTGTGCAAAGTGGGCCCTATTTGATTTGGATTCAGATTCAGCCCAAATCAGAGACAGTGATTTGATTAGTTGATTCAGATCACTGTCCCTGATTCGATTAGGCTGAATCTGAATCTGAAGATTCAATGCTGATTTGGAGAACCAGCAATTCAGACATAGACACAGCTTTAAAAGTTTTTTCTACATACCTCAAGATACCAGCATGGCGTGTGAATACTGCAGTGGTTGGGCAGATGGAGTGTCCTACAGGATTGTGGGGGGGCCTTCCATGTGCTTGGCAGCAAACCCAGAAGTGGGCCAGAAGA
>NW_017729032.1:174219250-174233789 GCF_001723915.1 Gavialis gangeticus
AGGAGGCACCAGTCACTGAGCTGGGGGTGTAGGGGGGGCCCACAGAGCACTCCTCAGCGGACCCGGAAGTGGACTTCTGGATCTGCTGCCGAGTGCACTGTCCCCCCACCAATGCTTCTGTGGGACACTACATGTGCCCCAGCATCACAGCATTCATGAGCTGCCTATTACCTAGAGATATGTAGCAAAAACATTTAAAGTTGTGTCTATGTCGGATTCGCCAAATCTTTCCAAATGTCTCTGAATTGATTCAGAGGGTTCTGATTCGATTTGGAGAGATTAAAGGGTCTTCTGATTCAATTCAGATTTGGAGATTCAGCCACCAAATCAGGCCAAATCTCCACCAAATTGAATCAGGGAATGAAGCTTCACACAGCCCTAATGTCTAGCTGAGACTCAACCAAGGAAAAACTGAGGCAGTATAGTGATGGCCGTACAGAGTTACCAGAAGAATTGGGAAGAACTACATACGTGTGTATATTTGAAGACGTGAAGGCCGTCACTTATGGAGCAGGTTGGCAAGTTAAGTGTTCAACTGTATTGCCAAATAGTAACTATAAAAAGCAACTTTTTATATCCCTTCTCAGTGTAGTGAGGCTGACCATTCAGATAGGGGCATTGTTAGCATTGTCTATTACTATTTACATCATAAGGCACTATATTTGGTGATACATTTTGAGATTAATCAAGGTATGGACACATGTATGTTTTCACTGCTTGACAGGGGAAGAGGAGCAGCTGCTCAGGAGTGGAGCTGTTAAAATCTCACTGTTATACCTGAATAAGTATACAAGTGAGCTAGATTGCCCAACTTTGAAGCTGGATGAAGGAGTGTTAAAGTTTGAGTGATTTTGCTACACTTGTCTCGCTGCAGAATCATGTGGCATCATTACAGCTTGAGTCTGTATTCTTCAATATCAGTACAACAGCTATGTCTATCTGTCCCCTCAAAACTGATACTAGTATTAGATATGACTACTTGATTATTTACAGCATTTAACACTGTGGGCATTATAAACAATAGTGTGATCTGTGATAGACTTTTAAGTGAAGTTGACTATGTTGGTTTTAATCTGTTATGCCAGGGCATCTGACATAAAAGATAACAGCATCTGGTTATCTTGGAGCCTGTCTATTTCTTTGTGCGATATGTTCAGAGCTGGGCTCGGCTGAGGTAATCAGGCTAGAGCCCCCAAGGCTGAAGTGAGAAGGGGCTGCTGGAATGGTATCTTGTTGCGTGTGTGAGAGTCCCCAGGTTTGGAACTTGTTTCCCAAATTCATCTTCTCTAAACAAGGTTGGTTAAGCTACTAGACCTAGTAGCTCACATTTTTTTCTAGGCATTTTACTACAGGGTGGGGGATAAAGGAGCCCACATTGTCTGGGAGGTCTTTTGAGCATATTATACACTTCCTAGGGAAGAGGTTGCCTTTTAACATTAATTTATACAGTGCATTGCATTAGGGAAATCCTAGGGCTCAAACTCCCAGCCTCAGAGGCCAGTGAGTGGCATGGGGTCATTCTGTGGGCCAGATCCAGCTTGGGGTCAGTGCACAGGGTCAATTTACAGGTACAATCTGGCACCCCAGCACAGTCCTATGTGCCGGATATGGCCCCGATATAGCCCCAATGCTGGATTTAGCTGCTGAGTAGCAGGCTATGTCATAAGACCAGGTCATATGGTCAGTAGGGCTCTGCATGGATCCATAAATATTGTGGCAGCATTAATTACCACAGCTCTGGGAGCAATTAATGCTACCACTGCTCTCCTGCTGCCAAATTTTTGATCCATTTTTGGGCCCATCTGACCATGTGCACCAGATTTAGCCTGTGGGCTGGAGGCTGAGCACCACTTCCCTAGGGAGGTCCTCATCTGGGCCTTGATTCTATAAGGAAGGGAGGCTTTCAAATACATGGTGCACACCCATTCTTACTTACAGGTGCTGAAAGCAGAAATGCAGCAGTGAAGCTACTGAAGCTGTTTTTGTTATTGTTCCATGCCATTTCTGAGTTTTCATGGGCAAGCACAAGTTGGCAGGGCATGCTCAAGTGGCATTTCCCAAGAGCAGTGGTTCCCAACCTCTTTTATACTGTGGACCGGCACAGGAACATGATGGGGTGCACGGAGCTGGCTGCTTCCCTCTCAGGGCTACCCTGCCACCCAGCTTTAACCCCACACGTGACTACTGGCAGCAGACGGACAGGGCTTCAAGCAGGGGGCTGGTGTCATGACCTTGTAGCCAACCCTTTGTGGCCTGGTACTGGGCCACGGTTCAATGATTAGGAACCTCTGCCCAAGAGCACTGAGGTCACTATGCACACATATCCCTAGACACTACTGCATTAACAATAAAAATAGGTAACATCATCTTGGGGAATTTTATATGTAGACATTGTAAAATTTCTTCTTTGCATTACTATTCCCTGTTGCCACTCTTGGTGTAACAAAACATTTTGGTTTGATTCAGCTCCTTATTTGCAGTCTTTGCATTTATTCTTTCTGGATTTCCAATTTTATTTACTATTTTACATGGACTTTCATTCCATTAGATGCTGCCATTGCTATCCATTTGCTTTTCTGTGCCTTCTACCCTATTTGCTGGCAATGCAACACCACCAGCAAAATGCAGATCACAGCTTCTGTTGTATACTTCTGTACTTCCATTGTTCAAACTATTCCTTATTAAGTGCACAACTATTGCAGAAACCAAACGTGGGAGTATACAGCCTTGTTCTATTCTGGTTGCAATACTGAGCCACTCTTAATATTTGTTAAGGCATGAGTCTATTTGTCTACAATAACTTGTGATGATGTCAGTATATCTTCTGGGGAAACCATAAATTTGAACTTTGCAAAAATTTCTAGACAGTGGTCTGTATGGTCAATCCCTTTTCAAAATTGGTGAAGCTGAATAGTTGTTGGCCTCTGGATTAACGGATGTTTTTATATAATTTGTCTTGGGGGCTAGAGACAGATATTACACATAAACTGGTTTAAGTGATCATAAACAGGTTCAAACCTGTAGCAGAACAGATATTTAGTGCACATAAACTGGTTTGAAAATGGCTGAAACCAGTTTGAGCTAAACCTGGTTGAATGTAGTATCAGACTTAACTGATTTGGGTCAAACTGGTTTATGCAATGTCTGTCCCAGACCCCTTCCTGGTTTAAGTTAAATAAGACACCCCCAGCATCTCAGCATGTGCTCTGGGCTGGGTGGAGCTCTCTGCTACACAACAGGACTGGCCCCTCCCCTCTGCTCCCTGGCTGGAGCTCAGTACAGACTGCAGGCATCCCTGCTCCCTCTCCTCCCCCCCCCCCCCCCCCCCCCCCCCCCCCCCCGCCACTCTGCCTTGCAGACACCTCTCAGCATTAGCTAATAGACCACTATGGTCAGTGCTGTGGCAGGCAGGACAAAGGCAGAATCAACAGATAGCTGGCAATGCCCCTCTGTTGTTTTCTTAATGGGGTGATAACCACTTAGGGGTGATAAACATAGTTATCAATTTCCTGCTGAGCTGGTCAGGAGTGGGGGGGAACCCCTCTTTGATCAAAGCATCCTGCTGGGGCCTGGTCACACCCCACTCAGCTCAGCACTGTAAGGGAAGGGAGGGTTGCTCTAGTGTCCCCCAGCTTCTAGCTTGAGCCACTGCAGGCATGTGCCTGCATTTCTGGGATGCCTGTACAGTTACAAAGTGATTTAGTCTAGCCAGGTTAGACTAATCTGCAAAGATTTAATCAATTCAGGCTCAGGCTTTTTAAATGTCTTTCCCTAGCCAAGGTGAATGCAAATCTGCCTGCCCCTAAAACCTCATTATTTCCAGTATAAGTATTCAGTTTCCTTAGGGTAGAGGATTACTCTAGTCACTAAGAGCAAAGTAGTGCCCCTGCAGTCCCTACATTTTTTCTACTCACCCTTCTTCAGCAATATTTCTGCTGTTCTCTTTCAACTTTCTTGAGAGACTTGCTTGCAGTCCCAGATTTTGCATACTAATTTATATAGGTGTGTATATATGTATACACACACACACACACACATGCACACATGCATGCACGCACACATACATTATCCATCTCTGTTACAATGAGACTGTCCAGGCTTGGGTGGTTGAGTAATTGCTGAATGTTCCTTCCTTCTTTTCCTCATCACTTGTCAAGACTTACCATCTTTACTTTTAATGTTGTTTCCACAATGTGTAAACTTACCAGCTATTTCTTTGTAGCTATACGCACTTTATTATACATCATTCCTCTTGTAAGCTTTCTCTGACTCTCATGTCCATTCTTAAACCCCTCTTTTAGTGTCATTTCTTATATTTACTATAATTTCTTTGGCTTTGATTTCTCATATATATATATATAGAGAGAGAGAGAGAGAGAGAGAGAGAGAGGGTATTCACTCCCATCTTCCTTATGTTTTATTCTGAGTCTTCTCTCTTCTACCAAGTGTGACTTCCTTTTCATAGCTTTCCTGTTTTCTGGTTATTTGGGAATCTTTCTGTCCAGACACTCATGATGATGCCTTTGAGCATTTTTCACAACTCTTCTACCATTTCCTCCAAGGCACAAGTTGCCTGAAAATCATTTGCCTCTGTAGAATCAGGCCACTTTTCTACATCATGACTTTGCTTTTTGTTCCTTATTCATGGTTTGCTTTCAGAAATCCTAAAACTAGTTGTCGGATGCTCTCTGTTAGAAGTGTTAACATCATGTATGGATTTTGTCCATAGACCATTCACCAGTACATAGTCAATCCTATTTCCATACATCCTATCTGGGAATTTCCATGTGTCTTTGTGAATATCTTTAGATGGGTATGTCATTCCTTATGCTGCCAAATCATTAGCCAGTGTGAATTCCATGGATCTTGATCCATAGTGCTGGTGTCTCCAATATTAAAGACTTACTTTTATTCACTTTTTAACTATTTACTTCCCACTTTTGAATTGAAGTTTCCCATAACAGTAGTCAAATAATGCTTTGAGATAGCATCTATCAAGACATACTCTTTAAAGGTGTTTGTAGAAGATTATTTTTCCATTGTCACTTGCTTCATTGATTGATACATAAACTTGCACAATCTTTGCCTTAGCATGCTGTTCTTATAGCTAAACCTTCATTATTCTCTTGTTGACAGGTATCTGCTCAGTTGCTTTTTGGGTTTTTATTTTAGTATTTTGGGGGAGTTCCTATCCTTGAGATCACTAAAGACATTACACACCCTTTTTGGTGTGTAATGTTTTTCTACCTGAGTGCAGCAGTTCAACATCTTTCATTCCTTTACCAGCCTCTCTCTCACTTTTTTACTTTGTGTGAAGGCTTTGTCCACCCCATGTCATTCTTCCTTTACAGGACATTATTCATTAATTTGTATTTGGTACTCCTACACTAGAACACAGAAGTGATTGCAGTGTAGTGTTTACACTGTGGAACAGTTTAGGAGAACTCTAGTTGCAGCAACATGGAACATAGTGTGGGGTTCAAAGGAGTTGAGTAAATTATCTCATAATGATCTTTGTGCTGCTGTGTATAGACTACTGCTAGCTCCTGAGTTGATTGATTTAAAATACGTTGTCTTTAGAGGACTGTTGTGAAATTTAATGTATTGTAAATAGTTCTAGGTCAGTAGCTAGTGATATTAAATACTGCTTTGATCATACAGGGAGTACCATGTGGGAACAGGATTGGAATATGATTGCCAACATACCAAATGTGAAGTCGTATAAAGCATCCTGAGGTGAATGAAAATTCTGTCATCTTCAAAGGAGTTTGCTGACCCTCGTACTGAGGAAGTTGACTCAGAGGAATCATTCACCCATGTTGCACTAAAGGACAGACAGTGATCTATCAGAAAAAAAATAATTATCCAAGCATCTACATTTTTTCCATTCTATTTCCCAAGTTTAATTTTCACATGACAGCTCTATCAGACAAGTTTAGCTCCCTTTAGTGTAATCTGTCATTCTAGATTATTGAAATTCTGTTCTCTATCATTATTTGCATTTCCAAGTTAGCAGTCAATAAGACTAATCCTGTATGTTTGTACACAATTAATGAGCAAGTAGCTAATCCTTTTAAATTCACGCCCTTCCTCCATCCTTCTCCAAAACAGGGAGTTAAAAGAATAACAAGAATGTTGAGACTCTCTCTTCTCATTTTAATGGTTACTATAAATTCATATTCATTTCTTTAGCAGGCAAACATGTCCCATATCCTATTCTCTTACCTCCAGCTCCCGTGTGTTTTACATGAAGATGCTCCTGTAGAGGGGCAAATTATAAAGAGCTCTTTGTCTTTTTCTTTGCTTGCTTTATTTCAGTGAATTAGCAATTTTTTTTTTAATGAGAGCATGGTAGCTTTATAAAATTCACTGCACTGGAGTCTCCAGAGAAAAGAATATGTCCAGTATTTGTGGAATGAGAGACGGTCTATTTCAATGAACTAGACTTTTCCCTATATGCATATGAGCGCTATGCATAATTGAATGCTACCTAACGTTTCCATTCTATTCTTATGCCTTGGTGAAGTTAAAGCTGCAATAAAGATGTTGAGTGCAGGGGTATCCAGTAAATTACCAGAGTACTTCCTATTCCCCACCCCCACCTTTTTAAACCCATGAGTTATAGATAATGATAGCAGTTCTAATATAGCTGACTGGTTTTCAGTGCTAGATGAGATTAAATAGAAACATTTTTATTGTTATGTCATCTCACTAAAGCAGAGAAATAGAACAGATTTGTAAGACCATAATGTATGAAAAGAGTCTTTGTGTATGTGTGTTTTCTAGTAAATTTTGGCTTGTGGTTTTTAGATTGTATACCCCATCAATATAAACCATAAAAAAGAACAAAATAAGTTAAATCTAGGACCACCCTTCTAACCACTGCACAGCAGTTGCATTTTGCAATATGGAGACTAAATAATTTCATTAATTAATTGGGGGTGAGAAAATGGGTTTTGTTGCCTCTGTAAGTGTTAATTTTCATGCAAACCTAATCTATAGCATTACCAGTGCCTCTATTCTAGACATGCCTTCCTCCCGGTGTGATGCTCTTGCCAGTGGCATTCAGCAGGAAACTGAGAGAGAGAAAGAGAGAACCAGAGTTTGGGGGCAGGGAGGGGAGGAGAGGGAATGCCAGGAGAGCATTTTCCATTGAGTCATTTGGCTCTGAAATTTGGTTATTCCTTTGGTCTGATACAATCTTAATCTGTTAATATTCAGGGTGTGTTGCAAAGACAATTCAATGGGTTTTCTGGAGGCAATTGTGGGTGGAATAACTTTAAAGCAGTATAGTGTCAAACTTGTTTTGTTTGTTTCAGTTATTGCTGGATACTTTACTTTTATTTTGTGGGGTCTTTCTGTGGGTTTATGTTTCTATATCTTTATTTTAAATCATTGTTTGGGGACCTACATTTCTTGAGTAAGTGTTTGCTTAAGCTCAAATCAAAATTAAAAAATGTAACATTATTAGTAAAATTTCAGTCATTGTGTGTGATTTTTCTTCTCTGAGCCCAGTCTACACTAATAAGAGTTATGCAGGTAAATGTCATAGTGAAATAACTTGTGTACTTCTGCCATGCTCTCAGGTCCCCTGGGCTCAAACGCAGGTCTTCTGAGCTGCAACACCACCTAAGAGTGACATGAATGCTTGACTCAGCTCAACCTGGGCCCTCCCTGATGGCAAGGCTGTAGAAGTCCTCCCATTTTCCCTGGGGCCTTGTCCCAGCAACAGTGATGGTTACCAGCTTATCTGGGCCACTCCAGCCTTGCCCTAGTCTTGTTCCAGACCACCTCTGCCTTGGATCCCAGCACATTACTCCTGCCTATCCTGTTGCGTGCTTTGGATTCTCCAGCTCCTGACCTGTGGCCTGGCTTGGTCCACAGACCCATCTCAACCCCCCATTGTGATACCTCAGAATCAGATTGATGCCCATTACTTTGCCCTTTGTCTTTGGCTCCTGGACTTTCAGTATCATAGATCCTCAGCTCCTGAATATTGACACCTCAATATCTGGGTTGTATCTGTGACATGCTTGCTTCAACTATACTAGCCAGGTGGTCTGATGGTTATAGCTAATATGGGTGATTCTTTCCATGTTTTATTACCATTATAAGCATGGTGCTACTGTACTGTTAGAAGACCCTCACTCAGTGTTTGTAGAGTTGGGACTTTGCCTCAGAAAAAAGAAGTCTACTTTCCCCAGCATTTTACCTGACCAGAATATCAAGTGAAAAGCTTGCCTATTCTAACACGCACATTGGAAGCTAGGACCTCATTTTAAGGTTTCACTCTGCTGGCTGGCTGAATTCTTCATGATGAATTGTACATATCATTTCCTTATTTGAGCAGAGGGAGAAATGCTCTAGCGCTTTGTAGAAGGCCGATTTCACTTGACTGGGGAGCTGGGCTAGGCAAAAGCAGATGGATTACTGTCATTCCACTTAGAATGCAACCTGTCAAAAGCAAGGCAAACAGGCATAGCTCATTCCATTTTGGTGTAGACTCTTTCAACACCAATTAATTTGCAATGTATTTTCTCTTCAATAAATCCTTCAGCTTTTTCCCCTTGAGTTGCAAAAGGCTTTACTGAGGCATGTAGAGAAAATAATGAGGATCTACATTTCATCTCAAGTTAAAAGGGTCCAGCATAGTTTGTTTTTTAAATAAACTTGATTGGCTTGTATAAGCAGAAACTACCCCATGTAGAAAAACTACAGCGTATTTTGAAACATAATCCAGTAAACATACAGGACTCTTGTCTATGGACATGCCAGTAACTTGTTTTAACAGTTTCTAACAAATTTTCATAAAATTGACTTATGCTACCTTGTGGGCCTAGACCAGAAGAATGGTTGTTGAGATCACCTCACCTGTGGGGCACTGCTCAAATCGAAAAAGAAAGTCTGTGATTCCACTTTCACTTACAACACAGCTTTGGCAGTCAAGAGTAACTTCTCAAGTCAGTGAAGTGACTCCCATGTTAAAGAAGAATTGAAGAACAGAGTTTTTTATATGCCATAACTCAACTCTTGAACAGTAGGGGCACCAGTACATATTATACTCCATTTGCTTTCAGGTCCAAATTGATGCAAACATCCTCCACTGGCCAGAGCACTCAAATGTACCAGAGATGAGAGATGGACACCCAACTCCGGTCACTCTTAAAATTATATATATGCATGGTATTTGGCTGCATGTCAGGTAGCCACTGAAGTTGTGTAAGAGAACAGGATATTAGGATGATTCTTTGTGAAAATCTGGGGTGCTGAAGAGAAGTGTCTTTCTTAAACAGGCTTTAACAGGGTCACTTCCTGTTTTATTACTTTATCTGCTATTAAACATAACTCCTGGCAACCCTGAAGAGTTTCTTCTTATCTTCCTGTCCTTGTTTGACTTCTCCTTGCCATTGAGAAGTATTATATGACTTCTGCCATGTGACCTGTATCTCACATAGCTTAAGCCAATGAGACAGGCTAGCATTCAAAATGCTTCATGAGCAGAGATCCAAAAATATATATTGGAAGCCTGAGAGTGGAAGAAGCAAGAAATAAGGAAATAAAGACAGGCATTCTTTGACAGTTTGTGAACACAAGCAAAATTGTAGGCAGGTATTCAAAAGGAAGATAAAATACATTTAATATCCCATTACCAACTTCAATTTTAATTCTCATTCTAAAAAAGGTTTTCAGTAGAAAACTCTCTTTCCAAATGTCCACCTGAATTTGAGGGTAAAACATTTTATCTCTTTTGTGTTTGTATTTATGCTGGCTCTATTACTTAAGAAATTGCTTCACTTTGTGTTGCTTTGGCATACAACTCACATGGGGTATGGAAGAGGAGGAGTTTGTGAACGTTTATTCACTTCAGATTTCCCTGTTCCAGTTTTATGAAAAAGTTGTTAATGAAACGTATTCTGAAACTAGTAAAACCTTCTTTCTAATTACATTTTCACCATATGCTCATCCAGATGGGGCATACTGACATCTTCTTGGGTACTGTTAAATGACCTTACTTTACTTTATAACCACTGAAGAAGCTTATAAAAATAGAATTCACACTTTGGCAGAAAAATGATCAGATTAGTTTCTCTTTCTAGGATAATTCCTCCAATTAACCTTTGTGTCTGTGGTAATAGCCTCTGAACAAATACAAACACACAAAAATAAGTCATCTCTTGTCAGATATCACCATTCACTGTGGCAGTAGAAATGCAGGGATTGGGTTTTTATTGAAATCTAGAAAAGAAATTAAGCCCTTCAAGAACCAATGAAAACATAATCTGTTAAATATCTCTAAAAGAGTTCATTCCAACTATGAATTATTGCTTTATGTACTGTTTTGCAACACAATGGACAAAGGAAAGGTCTATTAAAAAACTTTTGGTAGTAGCTTCTATATGTAATGGACTACTTAAATATTTGAATATCTTCTTTCCCAATATCTTAGTTGTAAACCAAGCAAAATTTTCTCTCATATGTATGTTCTGTAATTCTAAGCAATTTGTATGGGATTTCTGGAAGAATATAAATTAACTCAAAGGTGTTTGAAGGTGCTAAAAGATGGGGAAAAAAGGTGAAGTGAAATATTTCTCCTTTGGTTCAAAAATAGGTCAGGCTGACCCAGTGACCACAAAGTGTTACCATCTTATGGTTTTAAGTTTTATTATTTCCACTTCTCCTACATCATAATAGCTTTAATTATCATCCTTGATGTGCTGGTCTCATAAGAGAAGCTAAGGAATAAATAGGCATATAAACTACCTTATCAATTATGCCTATTCTCACAATTTTATCACAAGTCTTAGCTTATTTGATGTTTTATTTAAAGCCTCTGTTTGTGAAGACTGGTGACTAAGTAAGAATCGCACCTTGTGTTTAAAGAAAAATAAGTTCCTAGCACTTACGGAAAGGAAAGCTTAAAAATGTGACCTGAGTGCATTATGACAGCTCAAAATGCAAAACGCAAATAAAATAAGCTCCAAAATTTATTCTGGAGGAAAAAAATCTTTTTTTTTAAGTCAACCACACCATTTTGAAAGCCTTACACATGATTATTTAATGTTTGGCATTAGCCATCTTGCTTTTCCCCTTAGAGACATTTATTCCCTAATTCTGTTGACAATGTATTATGGGGCTTCTTGCAGTGTTAAAACCTGTGCTTTATTTCTGAATAAGCCTTTGAAACTTGCTCCCTCTTGTCTCAATCTAGCAGCTTCCATACCTGCTGAAAAATTAGAGAACATATACTGCTATGAAACAAAATACAATAATGTTGAACCATACTAAACTAAATGATTTAATTGTATTTGAAAATGTAGGATGGCACAAGCAAACCATCTCTTTTTCTTTCACATTACTCCATTTATATTTTTGTTGCTCAGAGTGCCCAGTAATACTCATTTTCTGCCAACCTTTTATTTCTGTATGGTTCATGCAGGCTAAGATTTTTCAAAGGATCTGTGGGATTAAGATACTAAACTTCAATCGAATATCAGTGAGAGACTTGTGTCTTAACTTCCTTAGGATGCTTTATAAAAACACAATAACAGTAATAATTTTCCTGCCCTTTGGGCAGGGGGCTGGACTCGATGATCTTCCGAGGTGCCTTCCAGCCCTAATGTCTATGAATAAAATAAGGTTTCTATAGTCAGTTTCCATCCATCTAGAGAAAGATTTTCTTTGTCATTAAAAGTTCTACCTCCCATTCCAGCCAGTTGCCAGTTACCTATTAATCCAATAGATCTGACATTTCTGTAGATTCTGCCTCCTCTAAATTACTGAGAAGAACTGCATCTACCATATTTCCAGATAACACCTAAGTTAATATTAAGTTGAAAATATACAACAATAAATTAGATTAAATGTCATGGTATACATATAACGATCCCCAAGAAGACTTTATAAAACTCTGAAATTTAGAGTTCATGTTAAAATTAGAAGAAATGTGAACAAATTAAAATATAGACTGTATGGTTAAAGCACCTAAATAAGTTGTAGCGTACCCCAAAGCCACATGGAACCAAAGGTGAATCCTATAATTTATATAAAAGGGATACTGAGCGATTAGGGTCACCAGCCAATGGGATTAGGAGATTAGAAACATAACTATATACATCAGAATACATACATGGAAGATAACATAAGAGGCAGATAGGTATTAAGGTTCATGCCCTGGGAATAAACATAACAGGGGAATAGCAGTCACCCAGTGGTAAAACACCTTCAGCAGTAAATAAACAAGTGACAAATAAGAAACAGTAACAATGGGACATTCACACCAAGTGATCCTGGATCTCTCTTCCACTCTGAGAGCTTTCAAACCAACCCCCGATTTCCTATATACCCAGTTACCATTCGTCTCAGACCCCATAACGGGGTCCCTTCCACTCTAACCCGACGGATTGGCTCCACTGCACACTCCAGCTCTCCCCATGTGTCTTGCTGGCTGCAGCCTGTCAGGATCAATCCTGCTGCAGCTCCTATGGGTCCACTGCTCACTCCATCACCTACAGCCTGCCAGCATCAGTCCTTTCATAGCCCCAGAGCCTCTGCTGCCCAGTTTACCAATCGCAGCCTCCCCAACATGCATGCTCTCTTTCCCTAACAGTTTGTTCACACACCAAACCCCAGCTTCCCCCAAGCTTTGTTCCCCTTTCCCAGGAGCCTGCCAAGAAATGGAGTCCAAGCTGACAATGCAGTCTGTTACAAACTATAATTGTGCACTGTATTGACACCATGCAATAATCAGAAGTTTGTGGTCTTAATATTTAAGACTTTTTAATTTTGTTTTCCTTTCTGGGTATCATTGAAGGATAAAAGTAAAGGTAAAAAGGGTATTCAAAGGGTGTGTCTACACGTGCAATTACTGTGCACAAATAAATCCTGGAGCTTCTTGCTTCAGAGTTTATTCATGTGTAGCATGTGGAGCCCAACAGGGGACCTGGGGCTGCTCTGCAGCAGTATCCAGAGCAGCATGCCAGACCAGGGTTGCTCTGACTCGGCTCAACGTGCTACAGAAGGGCTGGCTGGGGCATGAGATTGCTCCAGTGCAGGGTTAACCAGCAGGTAGCCCCTGCGCTAAAGCACCCTTGTGCCCTGGCCAGCCCTGTCACTATCTACATGTGCTCTGCAGTGCACAAAACAATGCTGCCACAGGGTACTACTTGACTTTAACTGGACTACCCTGTGGTGGCATGTATTAGTCTAATAGGATTGCATGTGTAGATGGTGATGTTTTACTGTGGAGCTAATTAGTCAGCTCTTATGTAGATGCACCCAAAGAATATTTTCCAATATGATATGCCTAATGATTTGAAAATAGATAATATTGACCTAAAAACATATCTTAAAATTTTCTGGGCAGACTCTCCAGTATTCTTTGGTTATAAAATCTCTATAGCATACTGGTGTCATGTTGGATCATGGATGACCAGGTCTGGAGCCACTAAGAAATTGAGGGGCCAACCAGGATCAGGAAGTGCAAGCATAATCCAGGAACAAGCGTGGTCAGAAAGCCAGGCGGTCAACCTAAGAATGGGATCTAGGAAGAAGACAAGTCAGGAGATCAGGCAGAGAGCAGAGACAGAGAGCAAGCTGGGCTGAAAAGCTTGGAGCTCAAGCAGGAGATCAAGCAGAAAGTGGAGTCAGTGAACACAAGTCAGAAGGAACAGCAAAATAGCCTGGGATCGAGCTAAGCCCTGTCGCCCAGACACTTTCTGTTTGTGTTCAGGATTTATACTGGGAATTAGGCCTGTATGGAGCAGCTAATATTTGCTTCAGATTTGGATTTGGCCGATTCGGGGGACAGTGATTCAATTTGGTGATTCAAATTACTGTCCCAATTCAATTGGCCGAATCGGATTCAGAGACTCGGCTGCTGCCAAATCTCCAAATCAGCCAGGCCAGGCCCATCCCCCAGCCCTCTCCCAGCCTGGCAATGGCTGCCCTGCGTGCCCCAGCTGCCAGCTCTTTGGAAAAAAAAAAGCCCCAACTCACTGGGTGCTGCCAGGTGGGGAGCAATCCCTGCTGCCCCCCCTGCTGCATGGGGGCTCTGCATGAGCCCTCCAAGTCCTCCCACTCCCCCAGCTCCCCCATGGGTGCCCCATCTGGGCCAGCTCTGGCCCTTTAAGAAAAAAAAAAAAACTGAACCCCCCCCAGACTTACTGCTCCTGCTGGTGGGGAGGCAATGCCTGCTGCCTCCCATTGCCCTGTGCCATATGGGGGGCTCTGCACAAGCCCCCGAAGCCCTGAGACCACTGCAGGAGTGGTGAGTGCAGGGCTTTTCTTGTTTTGTTTTTTTTCTTAAGGGGCCAGAGCTGGCCTGGGCATGGCATCTATGGGGGGTCAGGAGGCTCATGGCAGAGCCCCTCATGCAGTGTGGGACAGTGGGAGGCAGCAGGGATTGCCTCCCATACTCAGCAGCACCCAGTGAATACCAGGGCTTTTTTTTTAAAGTACCAGGAGCTGGGGCAGGAGAGCAGCCATGGGGATGGGGGCTAGGAGAGCGGGTGGGGGTTGGGGACTGCTGGGGGAGGGGGGG
>NW_017729032.1:174233951-174236116 GCF_001723915.1 Gavialis gangeticus
GGGTGGGGGTTGGGGACTGCTGGGGGAGTGGGGTGGTTGGGGGCCTGGCAGGGATCCCTCCATGGTCCCCTCCCTCTCCCCTGCCCCTAATATTTACCAGTTTGGAGTGGTTGCAGTTTCTGCTGCAGCCACTGGGGACTGCCCAAATCATCAAAGCTGTCTGAATCTTTTCCAAAGATCTGGAGAGCTTTGAATCAATTCGGACCTTAAAATTGGTCCCCTGATTCAATTCCAATTCAGAGATTTGGCCACCGAATCAGGCTGAATTTCCTCCAAATCAAAGCACCAACCGAAGCTTTGCACAGCCCTATTAAGAATTATTAAGTGAACATTGCCAGCTACTCTGGTGACAGGGTCGGGCCCTGCTGGAGGCTTCAGGCCATCCTAGATCAGTCTGGGTACTTAATCATAAGGTAACAAGCTGGGGCAAGTGGCTGTGTTGACTAGGCTGAGGTTCTAAGTTCAAGACTGTGGTGTGACATCTGGCTAGTTAATATGGGTTTAGAGCTGCTTGCTGTTGTACTGCCAGATCAATGCAGAGCCACTGGAATGTACCTCTAGTGTTTACGTTATCTTTCAGATTTTTCTTACATTTTACTCTCTACTTCCCCTTGCATGCACATTTCATGCACACTGCACATACTACAGTTATCCCCTTGCTTGTAAACCCCACATTCTTCTCTGTATGTGGGCATACACAAACCTCCTCTCTCGTTCTTCCCGTACTTTTACTGTTAAGTAGATCTGATGCAACAGTCCTCAGGGTTGTCATTTCTGCTGTTATTTTTCATAACTGAAAGTTTATCTGTTAGTATTTGTTAGCATGCATAACTGATTCATAAACTTTCCTACAGAGAAACTTTCAAAGAATTGCCCTCTAAAAACAGAAACAGTTTCCCATTGTTCCCGGTGAAATGATTTTAGGAAAGATCACTGTCAGTTACTGGGTCAGGATTCAGAAAGGAATTGAAAACTGTAGGAGATAAGATATAGTTTGAAAAGACCATTTGGGGACCGCTTTTGACACCAACTGATAATGTTGATAATGTCAGACATTTTGAAGATGGTCTTTCTTTATGGAATTCTCCTGCTGAAGAGAAACTTTTCATTATGAACACCAATGAAAAAAAAAGAATCTTTTAAAAAAATCAAATGCAGTCTAGACACAATATTTTAGTGAGTTTAAAAAAAATAAAAGTTGTTTTATTATATGTACTATTCTATGAAGGTACTTTGGGATAGGAAAGAAAGGTCCCAGATGCATGGATTTTTTGTGAGATCTTTTATTGGATCCATTGTATAGTTGGGAAAGCTATTGTACACGTTTTCAGGCATGAAGTGCCTTTCAGACATGCCTAAAAGCTTACCCAACAGCTCTCCTAATTATACAATTGGTGCAATAAAAGATCATCACAAAAAATCCTTGCATCTCAGATATTTCCTGGACCATTGCAGCTACACTCCAACCTAACTCACAAAAGGTGTCTGACACTGGGTTCTACATTTCTTGAGGTATCCATGTAGAAATTACTGCTAACTCCTAAATTACTAAAATTTACTTGCAGATTCTTAGAAGAAACAATCCTATACAACAAGAGTAAGTACTATATTTTTGGGGAGGATTTTTTTTTTATACATAAGAGAGAGATTGACTATTTCCTTAAGTGCAACACTTAACTCTACCTTCACTGTGTTGCTAAAATTGATATCTTGATGAACACAGATGAAAAGGACCGCCCCCCACACACACCCCCCGTAGACACCTGCCAAAGGTCTGAGTATTCCTCTCAGCTCTAGTGGGCTAGGGACAGAAGTTACACATAAACCAGTTTAAGTGATCAGAAACTGGTGTAAACCTGTAACAGAACATACGTTCAGTGCACATAAACTAGTTTCAAAATGGCTGAAACTGGTTTAAGATAAACCTGGTTGAATGTAGTATCAGACTTAACTGATTTGGGTCAAACCAGTTTATGCAATGTCTGCCCCAGACCCCTTCTGATTTAAGTTAAGCTAGAGTCCACCAGCATCCCAGATGCTTTGCAGTCCTGGGCTGGGCAGTCTGCTGGAGCAGATCAAGGTTGGCCCTGCCTCTCTCCTTCCTAGCCAGAGCATTATCACTGCTTTGTCTGGGACTGCTGCAGCTGCCAGGCTTCCCCCTGCCC
>NW_017729032.1:174236168-174237409 GCF_001723915.1 Gavialis gangeticus
ACCCCCCACTGGCTGCTCAAGCAGGGATCCCCCTCCCACCACTCTCCCACAGCAGGGACCACAGCTCAGGGACCCAGCATCTGGCTATGCCCCCCCCCCCACCATGCTAGCTAATGTTGAGAGGTATCTATATGGGTCTCCACTTTCCCTGGAATAAAGGCAGACAGCTAGTGGCTGGTAAATGCAAATGCACCCTGAGGATAAAACAAGCTTGAAACTAATGAGAGAGCTGTTTTCTTTTGTAGGGCTTGATGAGCTGATAAACTTTGTTCTAACAAGCAACCTGCTAGCTGCAATCTGTCAGTCATCAAGAGGGGACAGAGGAAAGTGTTAGAAATGACCTGGTTTGCAGACAGAATGAAGAAGCAGGGAGAGGGAGATTGAAGAGCCAGATGCAGGATTTGGCAAGACTCCTGCCCCTTGAGCCCCTTGAGCAGCAAACGGTGAAAAGCCTGGGACAATGCATGCAGGGTGGGGGTTTATGCCCCTCCCTAATCAGAGTATCTTGCCGGAGCCTGGCCACACCTCCCCTCAGGTCAGCCCTTGGGAAGGGAAGGGAGGGCTGCTCTAGTGCCCCTGGCTTCTAACCTGAGCCACTGCAGGCATGTGCCTGCATTTCTGTAATGAAAAGGGAATGTCTATCCACCTTCAAATCAGTTCACTCTTTGCAGGTTAGATTAACCTGCAAAAATTAAATCCATTCAAGACCAGACTTTTTGAATGTCTGTCCCTAGCCAAGGAGGTTATATTAATGTATCTTACTGTTCACCTGAAAAGTTTCTGAGTAAGGTTCCTTATAGATACTACTTAGTACAAACATCTATGAAAATGTATATTATAGTGACTTTTTAGGTAATTATTAGCGCTGTGTGAAATTTTGCCAGCTGTTTTGATTTGACCCTGTTTCTACTCATTTCAAGCTCAAAACAGCAAAATCAAATCAAAACACAGGGCTTTGAAACAGCCTCAAAACAAAACGAGGCTAGTTGAAATGTTTCAAAAGTTTAGAAACATTTTGAGTTTCAAAGCCAGCAGCGAGGTGGTGGGAGACAGGGGAAAACCAGGGCTGCACTCCTAGCAGCAGCTGGGAGTGCAGCCCTGGCTCTCCCCATTTCCCACCACCAGGCTGTGGGAAGCCAATCACAGCAGGGGAAGGGAACTGAGCCCAGGCTCACTTCCCCTCCCAAGCACTGCGATCGGGCTGGGGAAAGGAACTGAACCCAATCGCTCAGTTCCCCTCC
>NW_017729032.1:174242409-174242825 GCF_001723915.1 Gavialis gangeticus
CACACACACACCCCCCGTAGACACCTGCCAAAGGTCTGAGTATTCCTCTCAGCTCTAGTGGGCTAGGGACAGAAGTTACACATAAACCAGTTTAAGTGATCAGAAACTGGTGTAAACCTGTAACAGAACATACGTTCAGTGCACATAAACTAGTTTCAAAATGGCTGAAACTGGTTTAAGATAAACCTGGTTGAATGTAGTATCAGACTTAACTGATTTGGGTCAAACCAGTTTATGCAATGTCTGCCCCAGACCCCTTCTGATTTAAGTTAAGCTAGAGTCCACCAGCATCCCAGATGCTTTGCAGTCCTGGGCTGGGCAGTCTGCTGGAGCAGATCAAGGTTGGCCCTGCCTCTCTCCTTCCTAGCCAGAGCATTATCACTGCTTTGTCTGGGACTGCTGCAGCTGCCAGGCTT
>NW_017729032.1:174247825-174250790 GCF_001723915.1 Gavialis gangeticus
CCCCACCCCCCACTGGCTGCTCAAGCAGGGATCCCCCTCCCACCACTCTCCCACAGCAGGGACCACAGCTCAGGGACCCAGCATCTGGCTATGCCCCCCCCCCCACCATGCTAGCTAATGTTGAGAGGTATCTATATGGGTCTCCACTTTCCCTGGAATAAAGGCAGACAGCTAGTGGCTGGTAAATGCAAATGCACCCTGAGGATAAAACAAGCTTGAAACTAATGAGAGAGCTGTTTTCTTTTGTAGGGCTTGATGAGCTGATAAACTTTGTTCTAACAAGCAACCTGCTAGCTGCAATCTGTCAGTCATCAAGAGGGGACAGAGGAAAGTGTTAGAAATGACCTGGTTTGCAGACAGAATGAAGAAGCAGGGAGAGGGAGATTGAAGAGCCAGATGCAGGATTTGGCAAGACTCCTGCCCCTTGAGCCCCTTGAGCAGCAAACGGTGAAAAGCCTGGGACAATGCATGCAGGGTGGGGGTTTATGCCCCTCCCTAATCAGAGTATCTTGCCGGAGCCTGGCCACACCTCCCCTCAGGTCAGCCCTTGGGAAGGGAAGGGAGGGCTGCTCTAGTGCCCCTGGCTTCTAACCTGAGCCACTGCAGGCATGTGCCTGCATTTCTGTAATGAAAAGGGAATGTCTATCCACCTTCAAATCAGTTCACTCTTTGCAGGTTAGATTAACCTGCAAAAATTAAATCCATTCAAGACCAGACTTTTTGAATGTCTGTCCCTAGCCAAGGAGGTTATATTAATGTATCTTACTGTTCACCTGAAAAGTTTCTGAGTAAGGTTCCTTATAGATACTACTTAGTACAAACATCTATGAAAATGTATATTATAGTGACTTTTTAGGTAATTATTAGCGCTGTGTGAAATTTTGCCAGCTGTTTTGATTTGACCCTGTTTCTACTCATTTCAAGCTCAAAACAGCAAAATCAAATCAAAACACAGGGCTTTGAAACAGCCTCAAAACAAAACGAGGCTAGTTGAAATGTTTCAAAAGTTTAGAAACATTTTGAGTTTCAAAGCCAGCAGCGAGGTGGTGGGAGACAGGGGAAAACCAGGGCTGCACTCCTAGCAGCAGCTGGGAGTGCAGCCCTGGCTCTCCCCATTTCCCACCACCAGGCTGTGGGAAGCCAATCACAGCAGGGGAAGGGAACTGAGCCCAGGCTCACTTCCCCTCCCAAGCACTGCGATCGGGCTGGGGAAAGGAACTGAACCCAATCGCTCAGTTCCCCTCCCCAGCCCTATGATCAGGCTGGGGATGAGAAGTCAGCCCAGCTGGCCTGACCACATGATGATTGGGCTTGGAAAATGAACTCAGCTCAGCTGGCCTGAATTCCTTTCCCCCAGCCCAGCTGGCCTGACCACATGATGATTGGGCTTGGGAAATGAACTCAGCCCGATGATCGGGGCTGGGGAAATGAACTCAGCTCAGCTGGGCTGAATTCCTTTCCCCAGCCTGATCTAGTGCAGGAGATGGGAATTCAGCCCAGCTGGTCTGACTTCCCATCCCCAGCCCGATCTAGTGCTGGGGAGGGGAACTGAGGAATTGGGCTCAGTTCCTTTCCCCAGTCCCAGGCAGTAGAACTGGCTTCCCTCCCTCATCTGGCAGACAGGTTGGGGACCCGCAGCCCCTGTCTGCCTGCCAGATGACAGAGGTTGTGTCAAGCTTCCCCATTATAGCTAATGGGCGAAACATTGAAACAGCGTCAAAACAGCCTCACTGTTTTGATGAACAAAAATGGAACAGCTGTTTCGAATAAAAATGAAATTTGAAACAAAACGCTGTTCCATGGAACCCTTGAAACTCCAGTCGAAGTGGAATTGTGCTGTTTCGCACAGCCCTAGTAATTATCTGTATGTTGAGAGTTGTAAAAATCACTAACACAAGTCACAGTCTTTCAAATCATGCTAGACTGCTCCCTACTGGGCATGTCTACACAAGATGATCACTGTGCAGTAGACTAATTAGCTGCACAGTAAATGTTGCACATCTAAACATGCACCCCTATTAGGCTGGAATAGATTAATTCACTTCACAGCAGCTTAGTACTTGTAAATACAAGTACTATCATGTTAGGGAGTAAAAGACTTCTCAGCAGTACATGTATAGACACTGCCCTGGCTGGCTAGGGCATGAGGGTGCTTGAGCATGGGGACTGTTTGCTGGCTAGCCCCATGCTGAAGCACCCTCATGCCCCAGCCAGACCCTTAGTAGCATGTTTTGCTGGGGTAACAGTCCCAGACTGCCAGGCTGACTCTGTGGGTCCCCTCCCAGCTGGGGCTGCTCTAACCTGGCTTAACATGCTGCACTCCTGGGAACACGTGCAGACATGACATCCAGGAGCAATCAACTCTAGAGCAATAAACTCCAGAGTTTATTCGTATGTGCTAATAGCACATGTAGATGTGCCAACTGATTCTTATTTCTTAGATTTTGGATAATAGGTCTTGGAAAGTTCTTAATGTAAGATGAAGAAGAGGATGGAACAAAGCATCAGTTCTTACAGCTCTTCTTTTGAACATTATCCCATTTCTGTTTTAGGAATTTGTTGTCTACAGTTGACACCATTTACTTCCTTGTCAGTCCAGACTAAACAGAGAATGCCCAAGGAGCTAAGATATACAGTAGCAACAATCCTGAAAAAAATGGTATTTTAAAACACTAAGGTACTGGCTTGCAAGTCACCGGCTCACTTGTCACTTTGTAAATACTGGCCTTCTTCACTGGTGGCAGCTTCAAGTCATGATGACCAGGAATACTGGTTTTCTCTGATAAAAAAAAAAAAAGAAATCCCCAATTTTTCAGTTAAAAAAAAGTAAACCAAAATCTATATTTTTCCATGATTAAAATGAAACATCACTAATACATACATACATACATATACATACATACACACACACACACACACACACACACACATATATATATATATATATATATATATATATATATAT
>NW_017729032.1:174251154-174252478 GCF_001723915.1 Gavialis gangeticus
ATATATATATATATATATATATATATATATATATATTACACACACACACACACACACGTATAGTGGTGTTTCATTTCAAACACAGAAAAATGTGGATATTTTGGGTTACTTTTTTTAACCTGAAAATTGGGAATTTTTATTATCAGAGAAAACCAGGATCTCTGATGATGACCCTATGACAATGATGGAGGCAACAATCAGAGAAAATTATTATACATGGGCCTTTAGTATATTTACAGAATGGTAGTGTAGGGATTTCAGGGGAAAAAGGCAAAAAATTATGAAACCTCATTATTGTCAGACATCAGTCTTGCTACACAAAAATGGAACACTAACAAAATGACAGGTGCTTTGTTCTTGCCTCATGCTAATTCAGCTATTAGAACCTTAAATAGAGACACATGGCTCATTCTACTCTGTCACTCTGTCATAAAGTCATTTTGCTCTCACCATGGCTATAAGAAGGGGTGAGTGACACACTAAAAACTCAGATAACCTAGAGATAGCAACAGAAAGAGAGATTCTTACAGAGGCAAATGAAAACCCCTAGATAAATCTAAGCTCAGGAGGAGAAACTTCCTCTGAGACTTACTGAGGTTTTGCTGTTGTTTGTTAAGTGAATAATAAATGCAAACCCCGGAAAGAGGGTAAATTTGTACCATGCCCAGTGGGAATATGTATTATGTTAGCAGCAGAATGAAGCAATTTCATGGGCCCTAGAAAAAAAAAGATGATTGCCACATACTACTCTCTGCTTATGGTACAGTTCATGGACAACTGGGCAACCATTTTTGGATGTTCCTGTTGAAATGTGAAAACATCAGTTCCTGAAGATGGAGGGAAAGAGAAGATTCGATAGATAGGTCAACCTGAAGGAAACTACAAACCAGTTCCCATTTGCTACAAACTAACCATTTCTGGTTCACAGTAGGCCTGTGTGAAGTGGCTAGTATTTGCTTCAGATTCAGATTTGGCCGATTTGGAGGACAGTGATTCAATTTGGTGATTCGAATCACTGTCCCAAATCAATTTGACTGAATCATGCAGGCCTGTCCCCCACCCAGTCTCCCAACCCCAGCAATGGCTGCCCAGCTTGCCCCAGCTGCAGCACTTTAAGGAAAAATAAAACAAAAAAATGCTAGACTCACCAGCTCCTGCCCAGTGGGGGGCACAATCCCCACTGCCCCACACTGTGTGGAGGGCTCTTCCACAAGCTCCCTGAAGCCCTGAGGCTGCTGAGTACCCAGGGTTTTTTTGTTTGTTTGTTCTTTCTTAAAGGGCTGGAGCTGGGGCAGGCGGGGCATCTATGGGGGTGGGGCTGGTA
>NW_017729032.1:174252752-174256288 GCF_001723915.1 Gavialis gangeticus
TACCAGCTCCAAGTCTGGCTCCAGCTCCCTGCTGCAGCAGGTGGGGACTGCCCAAATCGTCGAAGCTCTCCAAATCTTTTACGAATTGATTCGGAGAGTTTCGAATCGATTTGGACCTTTTTATTGGTCCCCTTATTCAATTCAGATTTGGAGCTTGGGCTACCGTGTCGGGCTGAATCTCTTCCAAATCGAATCAGCACCCAAGGCTTCGCACAGCCCTAGTACACAGCTAGGTGTTGACTTGCTTCTGCTATTCAGAACTTCAGTCCGTGCATTTCCAGGGGTACTGACTTCCAAACCAGTAACAGTGGCAATTCTATTGTTGACTGCATCTCTGACCCCTTTATGGCCTCTGCCAGGGCTTGTCCCTTAGGTCTTAAACCTCTAGCTATCACCTGTATTGAGAAAGGAATTTGTTTTCTTTTCTCTCTAGACTGAGGTTTTAGGGCTGCTGCTCCTCCACAATTGAGTAATTATCCCAGAAGCTCAGGATTTAGTTCATTACCTGCAGATCTGTGTTCTGCTGAGGACTGTGATCTGCCAGTTGTCACAAAGTATAGTGAAGGTTTATTTAGGACTGAATTATTACAGAGACAACACATAATAACACTTTAAACAGTTTGCTTTTGTGGTATTCTTACCAATTATCACCCATCATCTCCAGAGAAGCTTGGTGGTTACATAGATGTTTGTCAATCTGTTGTTCTAGAGTGAGTCTGACTCCATCAGAGCATCTGATGAGGGGTGTCTTATTTGAGTAGAACTGGGAAGTACTGTCTCCCAGGAGATGAAGCTTTAGTGGGTTGAGTATCTGTATAACTGGCATTGGTGATTTGCATGTGTTAGCCCAAACGTCATTCTACAAGAAATTCACTCATTAACTAAGGAACAGAAAGTATGTGTATATGTCTGCATATATCTACAACATTTATTCATACACTTATCTATGAATATCTTATGTGTCCACAAGGTTTGTCACATGTTAATATAAGAATCTCTGAAGTTTGCATGCTTCTGAAACATCATCTCTGTCATAAATTAATCACACCAGGCAACTTTCCTATTCATTTTTCCTTCATGCTTAGAAAACCACATTTCTTTGTCAGATATGAAACTTCTGTTTGCAGAGATAGGACACTAATAAATGAATTCATTTTAATATTTCTGATGCACAGGGTTTGAATACTTCCCTGTGCATCATGACGTTCTCCCAAAATAAATTGTATCTAATGTTTTTTGGGGGACTGATTATAACAATATAGTAATATTATTTAAAAAATAGAACTATCCATCAGGTCTATTTCTTTCTTCCTTTTTCTTCATTTTTTAAACTATTCTTTTGATTTTCCACAGTATTAATCTTCTTGATCTAATACAAAACAAATTACTTGTGCTTGATATATACAACTGAGTGTTACTTTTATTTCCAGTTTGCTTGTGCTTACTCAACTATGTGCAAACTGAGCTCAGGGCTCTGTGGTCCTTCTTCTTTTGCAAATCATTTATGGATTTTTATGCTTTAAATAGAAGATTTTTTTCCTCCTTTCTGAAACAAGGGATGAAAAATAGTGTAAGTTCCATGTGGATATTAGTAACAGTTAGTTAATGAGCTCTGTGTAAGAAAACCTAATTCAAAAATTAAAAACATTAAATTAGAACAGGTTTTGATTTTTCAGAGGGCACGTTTACATGAGATGCTACGGTGTAGTAGCAATCAACTACTGCGCCATAGCTTGTTGTAACCATGCAGTAGTGTTGCCAGGCATTAACTGTGCAGCATCAATACTGTGTAGTAGTAACAAGCTAGTGTGCAGTAGCTCATTGCTACTGCACAGCAGCTTTTGCAAAAAACTGTGCGGCGATGGTACTGTGCAGTAATGTTGATTACTGTGCAGTCATTTAGTACTTGTTTATTCAGATACCAAATGATTGCACAGTAACAACTACACAGTCTGCCACTTGTGTAGATGCAGCCAGAGAGAGCAGCTCAAGTATTCATCCTATGCTGTAACACACATTATCTGTCCTGAATTCATACAACAAAATTTTAATAATATTTTTTCTTTTCTATCTTATATTTTTCCATAGTCACATGACACAATCAGCCACATTTGAAGACCCTCAAATAGAGAGCTGCCAAATCACCCCTCCAGCCCCTCGGAAAGTGGAAATGAGGAGGGATCCTGTTCTGGGATTTGGTTTTGTGGCTGGTAGTGAAAAACCAGTTGTTGTACGCTCGGTAACACCAGGTATGTTTTTTCTCGTTTCTTCTGTCCTCCCCACTTCCTGCCCCCCCACATCTTTTCTGACTTATTGTTTAAATCCCTTTTTATTTAGTGCTTTTGAACATGTATTGAGGCTGACTGAGTACTTGGTACACCGGGACTGAACTGTCACAGGAAAGTGCTGTTAAACAGTTAAAGCAACCAGGCAGTCAACAGGGATCATGATTTATAAACAGGATTCCAAGTTGTGATAGAACTGGCATAGTCCTGTAAGGACTTTTACTGGGGAATCTTCCTCCCCCTCCTCCCTCCACCTCATTCCAATCTCTTTCTAACTCCAGTATAAATTTGTTAGCAGCTAGAAGCCAACTTATGTGTTGTTTTGCTTTTTTTCTCCCATCAGCTATCACTATAGTTTGACTAAGCTAGTTGACCCATTTCATTTTAAGGATGAATTCTCTTCAGTCCATTCTGTTCTGTATAGCAGGGATCTCAAATATACAGCCTGCAGTCTGGATCTAGCATGCAGAGGTGGGTCATTTAGCGTGCAGGGTTTCCTACAGGGATCTATACTAGGCAGTGTTCACCACTACCAGAGCTGTTGTGTCAGCAGGGCCAGCACCCAGCAGGTTTAACACTGCCAGCATTCACCCTGTCACCCAAATTCTGAGTCAAGATCCCCTGCAGCATCATCTGCATTATCCCCCAGGGTGCAGGCCCTCCAGCACAACAGCTCAGGTGATCATGGGAGTTAACACCACTCCCACATGCCTTGCTAGCAAATTTCCAGGTTGTGATCCCTGTTGCAGATACAATTCTGCGGCAGTGTGGAAAGCAGTGGTAGCATTAACCCCTATGTCTTCCAGAGCTACCATGTTGCTGGGGCCAGAACATAGCGGATTAATGCCGCTGCCCCTGGCCATGCCACTGGAGGTGTGTTATCTAGTGTACAAGAATCCCTGTGATCACCAAACGAGTTTAATACCTCATGCTGTATAGCTTCCTGTGCCTTACAGTATCTAGTATTTTCCATACGTACATGAAGTTACATGAATATAATGTGCTATGTAGTTGAGTCTCTCTTAAGCTTCTGTTTTAAGGAGAGAATTGTTTGTCCAGTGAAATGTTTTTCTTTGATATTTATTTGGCTTGTTTTGGAGGTTTAATTCTCATTTTAATTCTTTTATGGGCACTCTGCTATGTACTTGTGTTAGAGAAAACCAGATCAAAGAAGTGCATTTTGTATTCTGACAGGGCTGCAGTGGCAGCAAAGTCTGCTGATTGGGCAGCAGAAATTTGCCTGATCGGCTG
>NW_017729032.1:174261288-174262350 GCF_001723915.1 Gavialis gangeticus
CAGTATCTAGTATTTTCCATACGTACATGAAGTTACATGAATATAATGTGCTATGTAGTTGAGTCTCTCTTAAGCTTCTGTTTTAAGGAGAGAATTGTTTGTCCAGTGAAATGTTTTTCTTTGATATTTATTTGGCTTGTTTTGGAGGTTTAATTCTCATTTTAATTCTTTTATGGGCACTCTGCTATGTACTTGTGTTAGAGAAAACCAGATCAAAGAAGTGCATTTTGTATTCTGACAGGGCTGCAGTGGCAGCAAAGTCTGCTGATTGGGCAGCAGAAATTTGCCTGATCGGCTGGGATCCTGGTTTTCTCTGATTAAAAAAAAAATCCCCAATTTTCAGATTAAAAACGGTAACCAAAATCCATGTTTTTTCCATGATCAAAATGAAACACCACTCTGTGTTTGTGTGTGTGTGTGTAAGTGTATGTATGTATGTATTAATATAGGGGTTCTCAACTGGGGCTATGCCTAACCCCCCCCCCCGATACTTGGAATAGTACTAGGGCAGGGACAGGCAATCATTTTGGGTGGAGGGCTGCTTAGTGAGTTTTGACAATCCATAGGGCCTCTGCAAGACACGCTATGAAATCTGCTCAATACACCAGATGACAAAGATAACCTATTTAACAGTTTCTTTGCCTCCATTTTCCTGAGCAGGGACCGGGTCACCCCCCACACCGGGACCTCTGTAGGCCCCAGGGGAGGCACACCCAGACCTAGGGTCAGTGAGGATCTAGTCAGGGAACTTCTGGAGGGACTGGACATATTTAAATCAGCTGGTCCTGACATTCTCCATCCCAGAGTGCTGAAGGAATTAGCTGAGGTCATTGCAGGACCCCTGGCATGGCTTTACAAGCACTCATGGTGCTCTGGTGTGGTGCCAGAGGACTGGAAAAGGGCCAATGTGGTTCCCACCTTCAAAAAAGGGAGGAAAGAGGACCCAGGAAACTATAGGCCTGTTAGTCTTACCGCGATCCTGGGGAAGCTTTTTGAGAGAATTATCATAGCGCATGTCCATGAGGGGCCAGCAGGGGAGATTATGCTTAGGGGCAACCAACA
>NW_017729032.1:174262475-174263584 GCF_001723915.1 Gavialis gangeticus
GAGGGCCACTTGCATGATAAGGGGGCAGCAGGGCAAGCCCTACGAGGAAAGGCTAAGGAACCTGAACCTGTTCAGCCTCCACAAGAGAAGGATCTAGTGACCATTTACAAACTAGCTCGGGGGCACCAGCAGGCATTGGGGGAGTCCTTGTTCCCCCGAGCACTCCCAGGAGTGACAAGAAATAGCAGTCACAAGCTGGCACAGGGTAGATTTAGAGTAGACATCAGGAGGCGCTACTTCACCATCAGGGCAGCTAGGATCTGGAACCAACTTCCAAGAGAAGTGGTGCTGGCTCCTACCCTGGGAGTCTTTAAGACAAGGCTAGATGAACACCTTGCTGGGGTTGTTTGACTTCAGTACTCTTTCCTGCTATGGCAGGGGGGCAGACTTGATGATCTGCTCAGGTCCCTTCTGACCCTAGAAACTATGAAACTATGAATCAAGGGCCACATGACAGGCAGCCAGGGGCAGATAAATATTAATATTCTAAATTTTTAAGGGGCCGTGTGGGCCAGATAAGATAGCCTGCTGGGCCGCATTTTGCCACCCTCCTAGGGGGTATGCACAGGCAGGTGGGAACAGAGCACCGCCGCCTCCCAGGAGCAGGGCCGGGGCAGGGCAAGGGCAGTAATGCCCCTCTGCAAGGCTGGGAAACTTGCACATGGCAGCTGGCGCCACCAGCCTGGTGAGCTTCCCTGCCCTGCCCCAGCCATGATCCTGTGTCTTCCCGCCACTGTGCTTTGCATCTAGCTGCATGCCACCTCCCAGCTCCACATCTGGCTGTCAGGGGTAGATTCATAGATTCATAGATGTTAGATTCGGAAGGGACCTCAATAGATCACCGAGTCCGACCCCCTGCATAGACAGGAAAGAGTGCTGGGTTCAGACGACCCCAGCTAGATGCCCATCCAACCTCCTCTTGAAGACCCCCAGGGTAGGGGAGAGCACCACCTCCCTTGGGAGCCCATTCCAGACCTTGGCCTCTCTAACTGTGAAGAAGTTCCTCCTAATGTCCAGTCTAAATCTGCTCTCTGCTAGCTTATGGCCATTATTTCTTGTGACCCCCCCAGGGGCGCGTTGGTGAGTAGAGCCTCACCAATTCCCTTCTG
>NW_017729032.1:174264377-174270802 GCF_001723915.1 Gavialis gangeticus
GACTGTGTAATCATCCAAGTCACAGCCTCTTAACTTGTTCACCAGTATGGGGTGGGATACCGTATTGAAGGCCTTCCTGAAGTCTAAGTAAATGATATCAACCCCTACTCCTGTGTCGAGGTGTTTTGTAACCTGGTCATAAAAAGAGACTAGATTAGTCAGGCATGATCTACCTGCTACAAACCCATGCTGGTTTCCCTTCAGCATAATTTTTCCTGCTGGGCTCTCACATATATGAGCCTTAATAAACTTTTCAAAGACTTTGCCAAGGATGGAGGTGAGACTGACTGGTCTATAGTTGCCTGGATCCTCCTTCCTCCCTTTCTTGAAAATAGGGACCACATTGGCCCTTTTCCAGTCCTCTGGGACCTGTCCCATGTGCCATGGGTACTTTGATTAAAAAAGGTTGAAAACCCCTGTATTTGTGGCATTTCATTTTAATCATGGAAAAAATGTGGATTTGGGGTTACTTTTTTTTAATCCAAAAATTGGAGTCGGGGTTATCAGAGAAAACCAGGATCCCTGCTGATTAGCCTTTGCCACCGCAGGCGGTTTGTGTGCAGATCCATATCTGTTACCATGGTTGATGCAACAGCTGACGATACAAATGTATTAGTGAGCCTGTCCAGCTCAGTGGCTGGTGGCAGGGGGAGCTAAGGACCTCCCCTGGATGAGAATTGAACCTCTGTGGCAAACTTTGTCAACTTTGCCACAGGTAGGGGACTGTGGACATGTGCACACTCCACAGAGATCTAGGTTTCATAGTATTACAAAATAACGTATCAAAAGATTTAATTTCATTAACCCAGGTATGCACATTGAGAAAAATGTTTGTTGTTCCCAAAGCAAATTCTGTAACAAGGTACCCTCCAGACTGTTCTTTTGTTTTTCAGATTAGTGTAGCTTTCGTTAAAGCCAGTTTGGGAAGCATGTTTGTATTGAATCATCAGAGTAGGAATGGAGATTAACTCAGCGGGATCTCCTCAGAGTTCTTTTGTACATGGTAAAATTTCATTTGTAGTAGATTTGAAAGTAAGGGCTTGTTCTGGTCATGGGCGACTGGTGCCTCCCAAGTCTGGGAGGGCACCAGTGGGGCATGACCTGGGAGGGAGGTCCTCCAGTGGCCAGCTGGTGACTGGGGCAGGGTCAATTTTAGGGCGGGGGGAACAAGTGCTTTCCATGCCCCCTACCAGCCAGAGTGCTTGCTATAAGGGGAGGGCACCAGTGGTCTTAGGGAGGCACGAGCTCCCCTGTGCCCCATCTATGCATTGCCTATGGTTCTGGTAATTTTGGGCAGCTCCTGGAGCTCTTAGCCCTTGGATTGTCCATACATTAACACTTTAAAGTGGTTTTAAGCACTCGTCATTTGGCTCAAATTAGGCTGCTACAGGGCAGGATTATCTCTGATCCACATTACCCAGCTCCTGTTCCATTAAAGTGTGGCCACTTCCCATAGAGGTGCAACCCAAGTTGAAGTCCTCTAGTATCCCCGGATCTCTCAAACCCATGGCCCATAGAGCAGGGATGGAAGCCTGTCCTGGCTCACCAGCCCTCTAGTGTCAACTCAGAGCTACAGCTCCTAATCCTGCCCCTGCTTACCAGGCCTCTAGTGGCAAGTCAGGGCTGTGCATGTGGGGGACAGTCAGGGAAGGTTTCTAAACTAAGGGTGTGACTGTTCCAAACTCCAAGTGTTGATGATGCATCAAAGGGGTATGCAGGGCATGTGCCCCCTCCCCAAATTACTGTGCTATCAGAGGGCCACAGGGCCAGCAGCAGTGGAAGTGACAGCAGCAGCACCATTTCTGTGCCAATGGCAGGGCCTGGAGCTGTAGTCCCACTGGATCCAATGCCTGGAAGCAGTGGGGGCAGCAGTTGGGGCACCACAAACTTATGGTCCCCCCGCACTGTCAGCACTTATGCTTAGCCTGTGACTCCAAGATAGCACTACCACTGATCAACATTTGTGTATCTCACAGCATAATGTATAACAAGGCCCTAAAATACTTCTTCTAAACCAAATGGATGAAAGAACAACTTCAGATATTATTTGAATGAATTGTAGTGGGCAGTGATTTTTTTTCCTTTTAAGTCTTCATTTTAAGTGGTGATTTTTTTATCCTATCATAAGGAAGTTTAATGACTAGACATTATCTTTTTCATTTGAGGCTGTGACACTTTTCTTCCTTTCTGTGAGCTGCTTGTGAAAAGCAGAAAGCTTTTGTGCTTTAAGAAAAAAATTGGTACTTGAATATATTTTCAATACTCAGAAGTCAATACACGTTGGCTCAAACTTTCATATCTAAGTAACTCCATAGTTAGTTTAGGAACCTGAATAAAAATCACCATATTTTCAGCGGTGTTGATCATCTGTATATTCTTTTGGCATTGCTGGAAAAATCAAGCTCTATTTTCTTGTGTTCCTAAGTATCGATTTAGGATCCTAATCCTAGGCACTCATGTATTTAAGACATTTGCTGTCTAGCAAGGCGGTTCTTTTAGTGGAGAAGTACCATCAGCAGAAGTGCAAACCACTTCATGTCTTGGTCTGCACTATATAGTTTTGCTGGCAGTACTCAAGTTCTCCTGGCAAAACTGTGTGTCCATACTCATAGCTCTGCTAGGGTAGGACAACCCTTTCTTTCTACCAGCAGAATAAGACCAGCTCTACTGCTGAGGTTTCTGCCACCTTACAGCAGTTGGCAGAAGGTGTGTATAAATTGCCTACACTCTCTGCCAGCTGCTGTTGCCCATTGCCTGTTTAACAGCTTGTCCCTGCATGGTGCACTGCTCATCCTGCTGATGCAACTATTGTAGTAGAGCCAAATGGCTCTAGCAAAAGCCACACAGTTTCTCATGCTCTCAGGTGATTTCCCAGAGTGTCTTTTGGTGGACAAGCACTTTATCTCCTGACAAAACTGTACATAGTAGCTATACAATAGAGGAGGCTGTGTGTTTACAAAGCTTGACTAACTTGTGCTTATTTCTCATTTGTCTCCAGGCGGCCCTTCTGAAGGAAAACTTATACCAGGAGATCAGATCATAATGATTAATGATGAACCAGTCAGCACTGCTCCAAGGGAGAGAGTCATCGACCTTGTCAGGTAGTTGATGTCCTATAATATAAACCAGTGGCAGCTCACTGTCAGTACAGTCATTTGATAATGTGTCAGTGCTGCATCAAATAATATGTACTATTGAAAGAATGTTTCATTGCATAATACTGTATTAGTTATGAGAAAAATAGTTATGGGGAAAAATATATTGGTGAACCTCCAGAAAAATTGGGAGTTTGTGAGGAGGATCAGTTAAGTGTTGAAAAGGTTTAAAGGTTTGAAAAATCCTACTCCATTATTTGTTTTGGCAAGGAAGAAGTGAGAGGAGGTCAGTGGGCTGACTGGGACAAGAACAGATCATCTGGAATATCCGACAGAGGGAGGGAAATGGATTAGGTATGGGGCCAATCCTTGAGCATAGCAGCTACAGTGACTGCTGCTCCATGCTCTTTTTAGGGTAGTCCTGGAGTGTGAGAGCAAAGAGGGAAAAGAGTGGCACCAGAATGCAATGGGGAAGGCAGAAGGAGTGAATCCAAGAGTGGATATGTGTAAATAGGTGCTGAGCAAGTGGGGCAGGCTTGACATGGGTGTGAGTTTGTGTGATGGAGTGAGAGGGTAGGCATGAAATGCCTTGAGGAAGGGAATGGAAGACAGTGTAGAGAAAGAAAAATAGGAAAAGCTAAAATTGGATGGCAAAAGAGAGAAGGAAGAGAGGAGAAACACACTCAAATTCCAAAAAAGGATGTAATATGATGAATAACAGGAAAATATGTGGTACAACACCAAGAAGATTAAAAAAAGATATAACTGATGTTGGAGTAAGATCCAATGACTATTAGAATGTTATTGAATGGCAAATTGGTCATCAATTCTAGAGTTAATATAGTACACAATTGCTTTACATTTCAGGACCATGACTGTTTAAAAAAGTGTGTGCTATGTATAGTTTTCACATGGGCTAATAGGTTTAGTCCTTGGGATAGGAAGTGTCAGAGAAAGTTTCAAGGCCCAGCTATGTGCATCTTTTGGCTGGCATGTTACATGGAGGTTTCTTCTCTTAAATCTGGCAGTTCTCAGTGTTGACAGTACATTATCTATGTTACTCCTCAAAAAGTGTCCACATCCAGATTCATTTTTATGAATTGCTGTAACAGCTGCATCAGCTGCATTCTGCTGAAATACTGCAGATCATAAGACTCAAGATGAAGCATGTGAGAGCTAGGCACAAGATGTTCTTAGTTGATGAGATCCAGCTATGGATCCAGAGGTGACTAACTGAATCCAAAATCTGACTATCTTTAGTACTTGCCAAACAGCCTTCCTTTTCAAAGAATCCTTTCTACCTTAGAGTACTGACAGCATCAACATCAAACATTTCACTGCTTAAAACAAAATAAAATAAAATAAAATAAAACAAATTAAAATGCTGTAACACAAATCAACCTACAACAAAGTACAAGTACCTATGGTTTTTAATAACAAAAATGGCAAGAGCATCAGACAGTTCATGAAATCTCTTGAGACACTGCTGTTTCTATTATTTTTTTCTTCAAAGTGCCCAGTTATTGCCCATCTGTGCCAGTGTAAAATCCTTAAATAGATGCATAGAATTTAATTGGTCATTGTAAACTTCCTTGGGATACTTTTATTTCTACATCAAATCATCATATTATAGCCTAGACTCTTTCTCTGATTCTTTAAGATACATACATGTAATAACTGGAGTTATGACCACTCTTGCCTTCATTTGTTGTTAATAATTTGCAGTAGTAATGGTAGGAAAAACAGATTATCTGATTACGTTTGAGGCAAAGGGAGTTAAATGAGGCAAATTTGAGACAAATTCAGAAGCTGCCCTGAGTGACTGTATGTCAAAATGAAATTCAGATGTTATAATTATATGATGCCATGTGGTACATACAGCTGTTACATTTAGATCAACCTAACTAGGGTTAATTCCATCTAAATGCCCATCTGTGCAAAAAATGCAAACTGCATGCAAAAAATGGTAGGCCTGTTCTAAATTAATTCACCTGAGGAGCTGAATGAACTTAGACTGAGAACGGGTTAACCTGATCTATGAAACACCTGTGTGTATTTGGAGAGCAGCCTCGGGGTTGGGAAAGCCTAGCCTAGTTTTGCCCCAGTCTCAGGACTGTGCTCTTCCCTAGCACCCCCACCCCCCAACCCTCAGAAGCTAATTTTAGTGCCCCCACCCTGACACTCCTACTCTCCAGACAGATAACCCCTTCCCTCCTGCAGCCCTGCCACCAAAAACCAGACAGTCCAACCTGTCTCTTACCCCACCCCAAGTTACATACTCCAGTTTCCCTGTGCAGCTCCTGGGACTGGCAAACAGCTGTACATGCCACTCCCCATCTATGTTCCCCATCTTTGCTCATGCAGGTTAAAGCAAGCCTTGTGAACATGAATTGGGTGGAGCAAACAGCCGTTCTCACCCATACCTAGCATCTTACCTGGGTTATTGTAAACAAAACTTCTCAGTGTTACTGAATTAGAGGGAGAAACTTTGTTTTTCTACCATTCTCTTTATTTCTCTGCTTCTAGGGGTTTGACAGAAGTTGTCTTCTCTTTAATGCAATTCATAGTGACCTGTATTAGGGTTATATAACACTTCATTTCACATAAAGAACTTACTACCCTTTCAATGGGGACATCTGGAATCAATTCTCTGTGCCTGCATAATACTGTATTTTAACCAAGGTCACCTACAGATACATTCACTACTTTGAAAGCAATGCTGAGTCTCAGTTTCCAGCAGGGACAGAGAAAATGTTTTAATCTTGCTTTCCAGCTAGTAGGCAAATCAGTGATGAGTGAACTTTCTGCCCCCAAGTGGGGATATATACTCACATACTAATTTGGGGGTGGTAGTATTATTTGCTTGCATGCATGACTGCATTATCTACTACTGAACAGATATAAGAGATATTTAGAATTAGCGATGCCAAAGTCTGTGGTTATATCTATCCAGCCCTGTGACAGTTACTGCAAAACTGAGAACAGATTTGCCTTCATTAGTTGAAGAATGAAAGAAAAAACCCCAATTAAACTTCAGAATATAGATCCCTAGATTTTATTATGCCAAACTTAGCAAAAGCTTACATGTATTTTGAAACAAAAGTTAAAACAGTCAACACTCAGGTAATGAGGACAATTAACTGAAAGGTCTGGACATTTCAGATGCTTGAGATGGCAAGCCAAGCCTTCAGTATTGCATTAAAATATATATTCTGTTTTATTTTTAATAATTTTACAAGTGAATTTTAAAATATGTGATGAGGGTTTTCACTTTTATTTTTTTGAAGCCAGTAAAGTTGTTGAAAGGGACGTTAACAACTCCTTTCTAGC
>NW_017729032.1:174271164-174271378 GCF_001723915.1 Gavialis gangeticus
TTTGCTGATGACACTAAGATGCAGGGGGATGTGGGCACGCTAGAAGGGAGGAATAGGCTGCAATTGGACCTAGACAGGTTACAGGGGTGGGCGGATGAGAATAGGATGGGATTCAGCACTGACAAGTGCAAGGTAGTGCACCTGGGGAGTAAGGACCAGCACCATACCTACAGGCTGGAGAACTCCCTTCTCATCAGTGCAGAGGCAGAAAAGA
>NW_017729032.1:174271496-174276420 GCF_001723915.1 Gavialis gangeticus
GGGGCAGCAGGGCAGGCCCTACGAGGAGACTCTATGGGACCTGAACCTGTTTAGCCTCCAGAAGAGAAGGCTGAAGGGGGATCTAGTGGCCTGTTACAAACTAGTCAGAGGGGACCAGCAGGCACTGGGGGAGTCCTTGTTCCCCTGAGCACTACCAGGTGTGACTAGAAATAACGGTCACAAGCTGGCAGAGGGTAAATTCAGATTAGACATCAGAAGGCGCTACTTCACGGTCAGGGCGGCTAGGATCTGGAACCAACTTCCAAGTGAAGTGGTGCTCACTCCTACCCTGGGGGTCTTTAAGACAAGGCTAGACCTTGCCGGGGTCTTTTGACCCCAGTACTCTTTCCTGCCATAGCAGGGGGTTGGACTTGATGATCTGCTCAGGTCCCTTCCGACCCTACTAACTATGAAACTATGAAATGAAGGCATTTAGTTGCAAGAAATTTTAAATCCAAAGAAAGAAAAGAACCTACATTAAAAATTATATCCAAGAGGTTCCATTTTTATCATTCTGTCACTACAAAAGCTCACTTTCTCAACAAGTGATTTATCTGCATTTGTTTCTATAAAATAGCCAGGAGCATTTCTTTTGCATCAATTGCTTTTATATAGAATGATATCCACTTGTGCCAAGGCTTATAGTAAACTTTCTCCCCCACCCCCCAATTATTCAAAATTAAGTACAAAACTCTTATGACTAGCAAATTTGTACTGTATGCCAGCTTTAATAAATGAGGATAGTGGAGATGCTAAGTTTGCATTGTTTATATTACTTCGTCTCATCATTAAGCTTGAAGGCATGATTAGGAATTCATTTTAGAACTGGTTATATTAAAATAAGCCTTTTTGAAAAATAATAACTTTTCCATAAATAGGAAGCTGTCTAACTCAGCATTAAAGCCACCTTGGGGTATTTCTGATCAAAGACACAGGAATGGATTTGCTTTTAGATAGCCTGATCTTGTAAATTGAAAAGTTCTATGCAATGTAGAGTGGTCAGAAGTATAGCAAAGATTATAGATACTCATTTTGTAATAATGAAGGAAGTCGGTAGGTCAGTCTAATCCATTTCATTTTCATGGTTCCTGCTTTACTGGCAATATTTAAATAGATTTCAGGTCATCCTTTGAAACCTAGAGATACTGATCCTGCCTGGCTTACAGCTGTAACACACAAGATCTCATTATTTCTGGAAATATTCAATGACTTTTACATCCTATTGTTCTCTGTTGAGTTATTTTCAGGCAGATGCCCAGAAGTCATGTTTATTTGGTTCACTAAAAAAGGCAGGTCACATTTTTAGGAATTGTAAAACTGCTCTCTGGAAGTAGACCTCTTAAAATTAGGAAGAGAAAATCATCTAAAAAACAAGACCAAGGTGTAAATATGTCATTAAAATCAAGACAAGGAGTAAGCAAACTGCATACAAAACAGATAAGATTTAAAGAACAGAGTATGAAATAATATAGCAGAAGCTGCTTGGCTTGTTTTTATTGTACTTTGGCTATAGATCCTGTGAGTTTAAGTTCTTTACAGTGTACTTAATACCAATATTTAGGAGCAATCAATATCAAGACATAGTATCAATGGAATGGTAACTTTAATGTCATTGCACACTAAGGGAGACTTTTGTGTATTTGGAAGAGTCCAATTCTCCACTTCCATTCTCCTGGGGGAGTTGCTGCTCTCCTAATAGAAACCATGAATAGACAGATATTCAGGCTTTTTTCTCCAAGGTTAAAAATAGCCACTGCAGGAGAAAAATAACCTGGGAACAGCCAGGGTTAATGTCTGTATATGCTATAGTTTCTCTTGCTGTATTCCTTTAGCATCCCCTTCTTCCCCTCGGGCAGGTAATGTGTTGCTTGCTCCAGCAGGGAACAGAACAAAACCCTTTCATAATCCCCACATTGGGCTGCAGGGAAGCACAGGCTGACCATGGTCAGTGTAAGTCAGCTAATCAGGCCTGCCCTATTGTCAGTGCAGTGTATGATAGGGCCATAGAGCCCGGTGGCCCTGCACCCTGTGGGGGGCATGGACTCACCCAGCTCTTACAACCAACAGAAATTACCTGATTCTTGCCTGCACATCTTGATGTTGAACTTGTCTTAGTCAGGAGGTGACCTAGTTCCACTGCATATAATTCTGGATGGGTTGAGTCCAGTTCTTTGTTCGGGCTCTAGCCCCTGGAAGCACTCTGTTCAGCAAGAGGTTTTGCTATCTTGGAACGAGAAAAATACCAAATTATATTCTAAAAAGTGAACATGTAAAACATTAATTAATTTGATTTAAAAAAATATGTTTGTCCTGGTTTACGTGTTTGTGTAGTGTACATAGAAGTGATAGTATATAATAGCTTAAAATGAAGTCTAACTCTTGTATATTGTGGTGGGGTACAGGTTTGTGGGAGACTGTGGGTGTGTGGGTATGTGTAGTGCGAGGGAGGCTGTTGGTGTGTCTGTGGGGGGTGGATAGGTGTGGGGGATGTGGGTGTGGGGTCAGGGAGCATGTGGGTGTGTGTGTGGATATGTGGGGTATGGATGGGAGTGGGGTTTGTGGGGGATGTGTGTGTGGGGAGGGTGGCTGGGTTGTTTGAGGGGGTGTGGGAATCTGCATGTATGGCAATGGGAGTGGAGGTGTGGGTGCATGTGTATGGTGGGATGTGCATGTGGGGTTCATCATATGCATGCACGCGTGCGCACGCACGCACGCACACACACACACACACACACCTGGTACCAGTGCAGGACCCGGGCTCCCACAGTCTGACATTGCAGCCAGGAGATGCATGGTGCTGGAGCAGTTTGGGGGCAGGAAAGCAGGGAAATGGCTGGGGGTGGGGCGGGGTGGGGCTGCTACGCCCTGCAGACAGCTCTCCCTGGGTCCTACTGTTCCTGGCTTCTGTCATCTTTGACAGGCATCCAGGACAGATAAATATTTTTTAAAGTTTTAGGGGCCCCGCAGACTGGATAGAATGGCCTGGTGGGCCAGATCTGGCCCACGGGCCATATTTTGCCTGCCCCTGAGCTATGTCATCTGGGATGTGGGGCTCCCCACAGGTCCAAATATTTAGCAACAGGGTAGTGTTAATTGCTGTGGGACATCTAGAGCTGCTGCAGTTACTGTAATAATGCCACTGTTCCGAAGCCACCAGATATCTGGACCTGTGGGAGCCCCCCAGCTGGCTGCCTTGGCTCCATGGGCTGTATCTGGCCTGCAGGCTGTACATTGAGCATCATGGATCTAAAACCATGGGGTTCTTGGAGATTCCATAGCATTATATTTTTCATAACATTCCATAATTTGTATTAATAATTTAAAACTTGTTCGGCGAAGTGAAGAGCCAAAATAGCCCAGTGACCAGCTTTACAGTTAGGGAAATATTTTTATTAAAAATCATTATACTCATATAGTATTTACAACTTAAAATGTAAATGATGTTGCAAATGTTAAACTGTAGAGTATGTTCATGCATGCATGTGTGTATGTGTGTGGCCAAGGGTTTCAAAAATATTTTTTCTTATGGAAATTTATAGTGATGCACAGCCATGCTCAGCCAATATAACAAAATTCACCCATGCTTAATGAAAATAAATGTTTGTTCTTCATCAAAGTACCCTTCACTTCAGCAGTATAAAAATTAACTCTGTGGTAATAAAATAAGGCAGCCATTTTTATTTATTTATTTATTTTTGCTTTAAGCCATTATAAGCCATTCTCTGCTTTTTAAGAGAAGTGGGCTGAAGGACCCTGGAAATATTTGGTCCTAAGTAATACAATAAGCTGGCTAGATCTTTAAAGAATACAAATTGTCAGTAAATAATAAAAGTATTTTCTAAATGCCTGGATTTAATGAATTGTTATGCCTCAAGTTACATCATCATACTAAGATGTCTGTGTTAAATTGCAAGTCTGCTATGCAATAACAAATTGCTTTATAGTTAATAAGCACAATGATTAGGACAAGGACTTACGGAATGGCTGTGCTGAGAATACTGGAACTGGAAAAAAAAGACGTATTTGGATGAAAACCAACAAGAGTAGCTTTCATCTTCCTAGTCTGATGAAAGCACTCTTATTACTGCCTTTAAATTTAAACACAGCTAAACACAGCCTGTTGACGTGGGAGGATTAATCTGAATTTAGATGCGCTTACTTCAGTAAGTATAAGATAGTAAGTAAGTAATAAGAAGGTTCTATGTAACTGTTGCCATGTAACTGTGTCTAGCCAAGCAGCCAGCTTTTACTCCACCAAGCATGCTTGCTTCTACTCCAGGGGAGGTTTCCCCAGGACTCTATCCTCAATAGCTTCAATGGATTGCTCATGGGTCACATGCATTGTAAATTTGTTCTTGTAGCACATGATGAGATAGTTTTCTGGTTATCTTCTGCTATCTCAACATGCTTATTCTTCTTCTCTTGCTTGTCCCATCTAAACGGGGTCATTGTTGTAGATCCTGGCTCTCAATAGGCTTCAGTCTTGGAGAACCAGGATCCACAACAACAATTTGTATTCAACATTCCACATCTGGAGGTCTGCAAATGCTATGATTCCTTTCTTTGCTAGTCCATAAGCCACCTCTCTCCGGATAGCCAGTGCCATTTTCAAATTCCTAACATATTATTATGGTCAAGGTAGCATTCCACACTAAGATTCTGGCTGTCAGGAATACAAAGCATATTGTGAGAATTTATTGCACACTCCTCTCTTGGACAGCTATAGCTTTGCAAACCAGCTGTTGGGTGACTGAGCTGTTTTGGCAACAACATTTGGAGCAACATCGGTTCTTTCTTCCCCTTCCTGACCTGCAACTCCATATAGAAGAGAATGGGGAAATAGGTGAGGATAAGGAGGGTGCAATTGTTTCAATAGGGAATTTTCTTGGAACAGTTTCATTGAATCATAGAATCAATGAGTCGG
>NW_017729032.1:174276568-174281869 GCF_001723915.1 Gavialis gangeticus
GACCCCCTGCCATGGGCAGGAAGGAGCACTGGGGGTAGCAGGGGTCATAAGACCCCAGCCAGGTGCCTATCCACTCTCCTCTTGAAGATTTCCAGGGAAGGTGAGAGTACCACCTCTCTGGGGAGCCTATTCCAGGCTCTGGCCGCCCTTACAGTGAAGTAGTTCTTCCTAATATCTAACCTAAACCTATCCTCCCTCAGCTTGTGGCCACTGTTCCTAGTGACTCCAAGGGGGGCCCTGGTGAACAGACTTTCCCTGAGGCCCTGCTGCTGGCCCCTGATAAGGTTTCATTCTCTTCAGTGTGATTATTAGACTCAAGGAAACAACATGGGCAAGGTTTGTGTTGCAGATACAAGATGCCTAGGTCAGCATTGGCTACAAAGTGACAAAGTTCATAACATTTTGTCAAAATGACATGACATAGAACTTGGCCCAGAACCTTAGAGGCATTCAGATGTGGCCATCATCATGATTACTGGTCAGAAAAGAACTGTATTGATGCAGACAGATTGATTCTTGGGACTTTGTTATGGTGATTCATGATGCCAATTAAAACTGCTGTTACAGCATGTTGTACAGCTTGCTGGTCATCGGGAGGCCCCATTTGCTTTGCATACACAGGGTTTTCCAGTTACAATAGACGGCTGATAGAACCTAAATTCCTATTATTTGCCATACATACATGGATACACACACTCATCTGCATGCGTACACACTCACACACACAGAGAGCTATGGAGTTTATGAACAGAAAGGGATACTTCTCCATTTTGTTTCAAGGTAGCCTGGTGGTCTGCCACTGCGATAAGTTCACTAATGGTAATGTGGATTAGTCTGGAAAAAGTCATGCAGCTTGAATTTTCAGGAACTCTTGTCTGTTATCCCTAATGACATTTGACCCAAGCATTCTTTCCAGCCCATGGCAGGGGGTCGGACTTGATGATCTGCTCAGGTCCCTTCTGACCCTAGAAACTATGAAACTATGAAGCAAGAGCAGTTTGTCACCATAGCCAACCTTGATATTAATGGCCTGTGTTAGGCTTACTCATCTTTGGAGACTTTGCTTGACCTCTACTGCCATGGCTGATGGAAACTTTTCCTTCTGTATTTGCATTAGAGGAAATAAATGTTTTACTATCTTCCCAGCAGCTGAAGGGTGAAATTGTAGTTTGCCTTTGGAAGGCTGAAACATAGCAGACACAATGTGGAATCCTTGTGGTAGAGGAGTAATGCCAGATTTGAACTATAACCACATGCTGTGTTCCACCCAACTGCTGCTACAAGGGAGAGAACATCACCCAAAGCTGGGAAGCAGAGGTTCAGAGACTTTCAGGGGTAGTTTAAGAAGCCTGCAATATGCTCCTTCCTAAATGACAGCCAGCCATCAAGGACACGTTTTCCAAGAGGCCTTTATATACCCACTTTGAGAAAAGGGCATAAAGGTTTTGATTTGTTGCTTCAAAACTGTTGGATAAGCGGTGCTGGGTTTTGCATGTTTAGTATACCTATATGAATTTTTAAATAGAATGTCAAACAAGTACGTGGGTGTGTGTGAGAGAGAAGCTACTTTGTGATATGTGTGGTCTGCTGTGCATGCTCTATGTTCTTTAAATTATTTTATTCTCTGTGTAACTGGCTTTTATCTAATCATCTATTTTAGAACTTGGGGATGCAGGTATGTCTGTATGTGGGGTCTGTGGTGGGAGAAAACAAGGCTTTCTTGCATAATACATAATGTTATGGCCCAAAATTCAGTCCGAACAAACAGCAAAAGTGCAACGTTATGACATTTTCTCTCTGCAGACAGTGGCATAAGGAAAGCCTTGAGGGGATGAATGTTTAAGTGAGGAGGGTTTTGAGGGAAAAGACTCATAGCCATGGTGAATAGCTTTTTCTGTTTATGTCTGTTTAGGAAATTTGGGGTCTGGAGTATCATGGGAACAACTCATTATTTGGGTTGGGGGAATCAAAATCAAAGGAGTTGGGCTCCAACTGGGAGCTACTATACCTGTCCAGCTGGATGTACCCATGGCTGGGCCTCCAGTGATGAAGGTCTGGTCCCCTTAGGATACATTTTTATGTGTCTGTATCTGGTGAACTTTGTAGCTGCTGAGGGAGAATAAGGTGGAAAGAAAAATCCTTATTCTATATTCTCTAACAGTAACATCTGTTCGTAATGTCATAAGCTGCATGCCCACAGCCATTAATAATTTCTTCTCTGTAAGTAGTCAAGCTCTACTCTGTCACTGTGACTGCCCCTGGAACAAATTCAACTCCTTCATCACCAGTTCCTTAGTGGCTGCACTGCCCTTTTCCTCAGTAACCTTGTCCATTCCCATCTCCTCTGTGTCATCCTCCTTTTCTTGTCTTAGGAACTCCTTCGGTTCCAAAGCCATTCTACCATGTTTTGGAGTGGTCCCCACAAACTCCTCGAACTTCACCTTTGTTGTCTTTCACTTTATTGTCAAGTCCTTCATGCTAATGCTGGTGTCCTGAAGGTCTGGACATAGCTTGTGCCAAAAATATAAAGCAAGAAAAATAACAAGCACTCACTGCTCATTGTAGCAAAGAAAATAGGAAAGGAAGTCTTTGTCACCCTACCAATTTTGGATGCCACTTCTAGATCCACAGCCCAGTCTTTAGAGTTCCTGCAAGTGGTAAGCCTTTTTCTAGGTCTTTGGTATGCTTGATGCATTATGCCTCCCTTGCTTGCTGAGCTGGTTTCTAGTGAGATGCATGCTGATTTGTTTTCCAGTTATAGTCAGGCAACTGTATGGGGCCAGGTATTTAATTAACCATGTTAATAGGGAATGGTTGGAGGTATGCAACCAGCCTGGTGATTGCATTTGTCCTTCTACAGAAAGGTCCTAATGCAGAAGGAGGTGTCCTTGATCCTTGCAATTAAACAGGAAAGAAAATGTCTATTTTATTAAAGCTAAGGGAAATCCAGCAAGATGCACTTTGCTGTTATTCACTAGAATGGTGCTTTCTGATTGCTGCATGGTTGGTGCCACCTACTTGGGAGCCGTGGAAGAGGGAGCCCTGCTGTGCAGTGCTGGAGTCCTACTAAAGCTCTTTCTGTCTCAAAAATACCCTGAGGACATGGTCAAAGTTCATTGGACTGTTAACATGGTTTTGTGATGAGGTTGAGATATTCTGTGAGGGGAAGGGGGGCAGTATTTGTGATGTGTAACTTGCACCTTGTAGCGAGCAGCTTGCTCATGTTTGGGATATTACTGCTGTGGGGTCATAATAAATTTGAAATTTGAAACTGAAATTGAGGGATTTTTTTAGTGTGAAGCCTTTAAGGGTTATATTCATATCTAAAAAGTCATTTCAAGATAAATATGGATATAAAAGTCTTTCTTGCATTTCTTCATCTGAAGAGAGCTTCAGATTTTACTGGAAAAAGGCTGTGATGAGATTTTAGTAATGAGGTTATTAACAAACTTCCATTGATTTTCTGCAGAGCTCTCTGAGTTGTCAGAATGCAAGGTGCTCTATGCAGTAGATCCATACAGGACTTGGCATTCCAAACACATGTTTCTACATCAAGAAACTCTTTTTTGTTCTTGTTGCTGTCGCTGTTGGCTTTAGTCTAGCGCACATGGGAGCTGAACATGCAGCATGGAGGAAGGAGGGGGCTTAGTGCCCACTGCTGGCTAAGCAATGGACTGCACTGGGGTCATGTTGGGAGAATGCAGGGACAAGAGGGGCTTGTTCAACTGGGGGAATAGAAAAAAGTACTGAAAAAAGAGAGAAGGCATTTTGCCCATCACAGTGGCTATTTCAACATATGGAAGCAAGCTATTATAATGCAAAGGAAAGGGAAGCAGAACTCAGAAACATCATTCAGTCATATACAACCAATGTGGCAATGTCCAGGACTAAGATTAAGCCTAGATGAATCACTTGGCCCATGCAGCCCATCCCCTACAAGAAAGGTAAGTCAAAAGCATGGTTAGTCTTCTCAGCTCTGCTGCTTGCAGCTGACAGACTGAGGGCTGTTGGGAGCAGGATGCTGGTTGGAAGTGGGGATGAATGATAGTGTCATTCTGCTCTATGTGAAGTCTTGCTTGGACCTGTGAACTAAAGAGCTCCTGTCTGGGACATCCTTCTAGAAGGAGTGAACTAGCTGTCTTTGACTTCCTTTAGGCAGTTGCCCAGGTACGACGAAAAATGAAGTTGTCTAAAAAAAGTCTCTCAACCAGTGGGTCGTGACGCAAAAGTGAGTTGCAAGAATATATGAAAGGGTCACAAACAAACTTTAAAAATAGATTTTCCTTCAAAGGAGAAAAACGCTGGAAACAGTGGCTTTTCTAATGCAGGCTGGCAGAATTCCAATCTGAAAGGGGCTCCACACACCCACCCCCTCCTCCCCACACAGGGTGGCTGGGGCACAGAAGGTCGGAGATGAGGGGTACTGGGTCAGGACTGGCCACTGATGTTTACAAATGGATCCTGGTACAAAAAAGGTTGAGAACCAGTGGTCTAGAAGCATCCTTGCGGAAGTCCTGTTCATCTCTTTGTGGGAGTGACCAGTAGCTGGAGAGTTTCCAGATGTGCAGTTTCTGTTTTTAACTCCTGTAAGTTATCATCAGATCCTTTGTCAGTATGTGGCACTGCCTCTTGCAGTCCTGCATGGCCACTGTCTTAGGTGTGGCTTCATAAATCTCCTGGTTTCTTTCCTGGGGCAGGAGGATTGCATATTCATTTTTCCCCAGAGGAAGGGGAGGTCCAGAGTTTCTACATAATTCCAAAATAAGCACAATGAGCAGGCGCAGCATAGGGGTAGTAGGTAATGTATGGCAGTATACTAGCAAGGCATTGATGCAAGATTATCTGAGTATGTAGAGGTAGAAGTTGGCCACTTGTCATCATATGAACAGGGAGGTGAGTGACATTCAGTAACTTTGAACATACAGCCATACAAATAAATAGGGTGGCAAGTTAGGGCAGGTCAGAGAGCAGTGTAAGAAGGCTACTGGCAGACCACCGAACTACTTAAGAGTTGAGAGACCTGCAGGTGAACATTATTCCAATGAAATTTACTCCAATGCAAAATTATTGCTTTGAATCAAAAACAAAACTTCCATATTACAGATATACTCCAGTGCAAGGAGATGTATCAGTGGTGGAGCTGGGCTTACACCTGTGTAAACAACCTATGTAGGCAAGTTTCAAATATTATCTAGAACATCAAAAAATGCAGAAAAATATTTTAAGATAATTTAAAATCAATATGAAAAATATATTTGTTGATTTCGTAGACATTAGGGCTGGAAGGGACCTCAGAAGATC
>NW_017729032.1:174281880-174283159 GCF_001723915.1 Gavialis gangeticus
GTCACAGCGCACCGAGACGATTGGCTCCAGTTGACCACCACCCTCTGGGTCCTACCACGGCGCCAATTCCCCAGCCAGTGGATCATGGTGAGGTCAAGGCCGCAGTTAGCCAGTTTAGCCAAGAGGTGATCGTGGGATACCAGATCAAAGGCTTTTTTAAAGTCAAGATATACAACGTCAATCTCTTCCCCCTTGTCCAGGTGATAGGTCACCTAGTCCTAAAAGGAAATGAGATTGGTCAAGCAAGACCTACCCGCAACAAACCCATGCTGGGTATTCCTCGGAATATTGCCTTCAGCTAGTCTGTTAAGGATGGCCTCTTTGATAATCTTTTTGAAGACCTTCCCCAGGATACGGGTCAGGCTGATGGGCCTGTAGTTTGCTGGATCCACTTTCCTCCCTTTCTTGAAAATAGGCACCACATTGGCCTTCTTCCAGTCTTCGGGCACTACTGGGCACCAGGAGTTCTCAAAGATCTGTGCCAGGGGCTGGGCTATTATGCTTGTCAGCTCCTTGAGTACCCTGGGGTGTAGATTGTCAGGCCCAGCTGACTTGAAGCTATCCGCCTCTTGAGGTTTTCCTGCACCAGGTCAGTATTGATGGAAGGCAGGGGATCTCCCTCACCTGGAACTCCCTGTCCCGTATTGGGCATGGGCATCCCATGGGACTGATGAAAAAACCGATGCAAAGTACCCATTTAATAGGTTGGCTTTTTCTATATGTCTTTATTTTGTTAAATACCTTCTTGTGCTTTGATAATACAGTCCATGCTATTCATAGCTGCACATATAAATGTCCTACGGCAAGTTATTACATAGCAGTGGGGAACAGAATGCCAGATCTCTTTAGTTAGGGCCTGATTTTATGCCCTTATTTCCTGATTTCAGTAGCATTGTTGAGTAGGGTGAACTACTTCAGCTTTGATAATGGAGATCACCTGTGTACATATGTTAAAATTTATCAAAGATAAACCGTTCTGAAAAAAAGCTGAAACACCTTAATTTCCTTCACTCTTTTTCATTTTGTATCATTACTTTCATGTCTGTTAAACTCTTCTTAAATCAGTTCTGGTAAACTCCTTTTTTCATATCTTACTCTGAAAAGCAAACAGTTTTTTCATAACCTTCCATGGAAGAATTTACTTACCTATGTAAATGCAAAAATTTCAGATTCCAGAGTTTACATTCAGTATTTTGGGAATTCATTTTTGTAAATCAGTCCCAAAATAAAGGCTAAGTACCTTATAGATTCATAGATTAAGGGTCGGAAGGGACCTAGT
>NW_017729032.1:174284094-174291361 GCF_001723915.1 Gavialis gangeticus
ATCTGGGTTTGAACTAGCTATTCTGAGGGTGAGTTCCTTCAGTTTGTTCCCCATTTGTACCTTGCCAAATGTGAGGGGTTATTATATAAGGGGACCCTATTTTATTAGGTTGGCAAATATAGGGAAGATTAAACAGGGAATCTCTTGCCTGTCTTAATTATTGCTAGCCCTCATTTGTGATCCACAAGCATTCAGATTTTCTTGGATTAATAGTAGATTGGGATTAAAAACCCCCCAGGTAAACTGCGATCTTCCAGAATATGAAAAGCCAAACTAAAGTGAATAATCTAATTTTGCTAATAAACGTACAAGTATGTAAAAGTGTGTGGAATGTTAATAATGGGCACCTATACACATGCAGCAAGGCTGCTCTGACCTGCTGTAATTACAGAGCATCAGAGCAGACTTGATCAATTAATTGAGTCTGCTGGAGCATGGTAATTACCCACACTTCAGCAGATTCCATGTATTATGGAGTTAAACAAGATTAACTTAATGCCCCCACTGCCATTTTTCAGCATGGGGACACTGATACACGAGATGCACCAGGCACTTTAACTACAGGCCCTCCTCCCCACACTCCTGAAGCACATGTATAAACACTCACCGTGTACAGTGATTTATGCATGACAACTTAAAAAAAAGCAAACAAACCAGACGTGTGCCAACTGTATATCATACTGGACTGATATTGCTATAAATTTATCATCTTATGCATGTAAAAGAGAAGAGTGTTCTGCTTTTAGGAAAGGAGATTAAGAAGGGATATACTAATAGCCTTCATCTATCTAAAGGGATGCTATAAAAAAAGAGGGAAATGCCTATCTTTTCATTGCTGCAAAGAGGGAGACAGACTAGTAGCTTGAAGTTGCAGCAAAATAGGTTTTGATTGTGAAGCAGCCAGCAGGTGTGTTCAAACCCAATTACATAGTTACCCGAATGCAGAGGGCTGCCTAATTGGAGGACAGCTGAGCAGGTAGAGTATAAGCCAAAACCCCAGGAGCAGGACCAGCAGTTGTATCTGGGGAGCTGGAGGAGTAATATTGACCAAACTGAAGATTGCAGCTCCTGTAACACCTGGAGGTTCCCTACACTGTATCCATTCATCAACCAACACTTGATGGCTCCAGTTATTACAGTTGTGAGCAAGCATTATCTGGTTCTTCCCTTGGCCTGAATTTTACTCTCAGTCTCCTTCGTATCAGTGTGAGGAGCACACTTAAAAATTAATGTGGGGTGCCTGGCCCTGGCTGACACAAGAAGTATAAGCCCAGAGCTCACAGTGCAGAGGGTGTGCTTTCAAGATGGCTGCCAAGTGCTGGCAGTTGGCTCTGGCTTTAGCATGGCTGCCAAGTACTAGCAGCCATGCGGCCAGAGGCTGGAGCTCACCCTCAGTGCCCACAGGGGCACATAGCAAGGCTGAACAGACCTGGGGCTAAAGTTAGCCCTGGGTCTTACCATGCGTAGACACCTGCCAAAAATGCATAATGTGGATTAAATTTAAACCTGCTTAAATCCATGTGTGAACATGCCCACCGTGTGTATGTGTGTGGCAGGGTGGGGGTGTTGTTCCTCTGAAGTGGGGTCACAGGTGTCCTCCTTGGATCTTTCAAGTACATTTTAACAACACATGCAGTAGCAAATGCTGACAGCCCTTGTTGTTTTGCTTTACTTATGGCACATTGTAACTTGTGGGTTTGGTGTCTTTGGGCAATATGTTTGTAGTCATGGAGTAGGGGTGATTGTGTAGTTTTAAGACTAGGTGAGACTGAGACTTGTATGTAGGGGTGGATCCAGAGAGAGTGCAGTGGCACAGTCACAGCTCCCCTTTTGGACCACACTGCAAGAGCAGCGCTGGGGACTCTTAAGTTTAAGAAACCTTTTTTTGGCACCTCTTCCCTTCCCCTCTCTGCGCAGCAGCATTTCCCATCCCTCCTCTGCACCTCCCCCCACCCCCACTACCATCTTCCTTGCTATCCCCAGCTGATATAAGGTTGGGAAAGAGATTCCAACACTGCTGCTGCCCTGCTCCAGCCAGGCTGCATGGGGAGCCTGACTCAACCAGAGACAGTGACAGTAGTGATAAGTGGGTTCCCTCTCCCTGCGTGATCCCCCTGGGTGTTCATCACCAGCCCAAGAACTTGCCCACCACCATTATTGTCCCTGGCCAAGTCCAGCTCCTTGGTAACTGTTCCTGCACTCTGCTTTTTAAAATCCTGGATCCACCTATGCTTGTACGGGGTAATTTGGGTAGAGATGGTCCTGTGTTGAGCAGGGGGTTGAAATAGATGGCTTATGGAGGTTGCTTGTTTTCCTACTTTTCTTTGATTCTGTGAGAGAAAAAGAGGTATAAAGGCACATTATAAAGCTATATGCTGCTTGTAAGGTGGTGAGGAGGGACAGATGTGCTGAAAGCTTCTGAAGTAAATTAACAGTTGTTTTTTGAGAGAGAAGAAAGTGGGAAGAACAGAATTCAACTCTGGAAGTCCTCTCTTCAATCCAGCCCTGCTTTGACCTTGGAAGTGATAATAGACCAGCTTTATCATAATGCCAAATATGAAAAATGGTTAGAAAAAACGTACTTTTAGCTTGAATTGCTTTTTTAAATCACCACTTCTTAGCCAGTTTGCAAAGAAAATATTCCCTAGCTGTTTGACTTGCACTGTTACTGATGCATCCCAGCTTACATGGGACTCCTGGAAACAGCAGTAGTAACAGGGAAATAAAATTAGTTTGGTCTTATTTCAGGCTGAGTGGCTCCCCAAGGGTTTTGGTATTCTTACTTTGTCTTCATATTATACCCAAGAAGACACAAAGTAAGAATACTGAAAACTCAAACCTCAGCAGTGAACCCAGACTGCAACAAACTCTGGTTGACCTCTCTCTCATCAGCAGATATCATGTACAGTACACAGCTGAAATGCAAACTATTTTGTTAACTCATGTTCCCCTTACTAGAGGTTTAAGCCCCTAAATTAATTTTACCTTCTCCATAAGAAAAAATAATTTTAGTCCATAGACTAAGTCCTTTACTCCTTATTTTAAAATAAATTCAACTTAAATAAAGCAGAATGTTGTGTCAAATGCAAGTTTGTACTCATTACATGTTGAACCAGAAAGAACCCAAGAGAGACAAAAGCTGTGTCATATCTCCTGCTCTATGAGATATAACCACTGTATGATATTCACTTTTCTTTTAAATTTTCAGCAAGCCATTTACTGAGACAGCAATGCATAAAAAGACATTTCTTTTTTAAAGAAAAAAATTACGGTCCTATTAGTTGAATGACCTTAGGCTTTTTAAGTTTCACATAATGGGTAGAAACCTGTACTGACTTTTTTTACCCTATCATTTGTGTTTTTGGTTAGTGTTTTTCCTATGCATCATTACAGTGCATCTGAAATTTGTGATTAAAAGTCTTGTTTGTTCCATAGGGCAAGGGACATCTTTTAATTAAATTTGGAGTTTAATGAAAATAATAGCAACTCCTAATTCTAAAGGACAGCTAAAAATATCAAAACTACCTGGTAATCTATTTTTCTGCTCCATTTGCTCTTGAATTACTTAGCTCATGCCTTTTCCTGTGCTTTTTTCACTACATTCACTAGCAAAATTTTATAGTTTATAGCTATCCAGATGTGTAGCTAGCCTTCAGGTCTATAAATACTCCTACATGCTTTACCTACATTTCTGTTTCCTTTAAAAGCCTTTAATAAAATATTTGGAAATACATTAAAAATTAGTACTCTTTCTAAAATTGTGGAATTGAAACAATTTCTCCATCAGGAGTATCAAATTCATTTCACCTTGGGCTTCTCATGGGTTGGGCCTGGACCTTAGGGGTTGTGGCTATTATGGTTGGCACTCCTGTGTGCCCACCCCTCAGCCAGGAGTTAACAACACCTCCGCTCACCACACAGGGCTGCAGCTGCCCCAAACACAGCATGGTCAGCAACCAGGGGGTTGCTAAATGTTAGTTGCCAGCAGTGACCAAAACCACCACATTCTGCAGCGGTGTTCCCCTGCTGGCCACACTGCCACTGCCATCCCAGCAAACATATGGTGAAAGGGTTGAGGAAGGGCAGCTTAAACTATTTGGCTACTGGCAGCTGCAACAAAAAGCCTGGCAGGCCAGATTACCCACCTGCTTAGGCCAGACTTGGCCTAAAGGACACATGTTTGACATTAGTAGCACAAATGAAAATATTACATGATCATAGCTATCTAAAAACTTCACTGATGCCAGCAGTAATTCCAGCCAGCTGCCAAGGGATCAATAAGCCAGAAAAAAGGAAATAAAGCATAAACTGAAAAATGTAAAGGAAGGAAAACTAAGCATATGCCTATGCAGAAATATTTTTCTTGTAGCAAAGAATTTGATTTTTAGGTATTTGGAACATACAGATTTTGCAGTACACCATTTTAATTCTCAAGGTAATTTCCCACAGGACACATAATAAATATATAGCATGTGTACATATGCTGTATTTACTCGATTAGAAAACAAGGATTTTCCCCGCTTTTAACATGGGGAAAAAACCCCTCACCTTACAGTTGAGCATGAGGCAGTGGGTGGGTGGAGGGGGCAGGCAGTTGTTGTAGCTCCAGCCCCAATCTGGAATTGTGGCTAGAGCTGGAACCAAAGTCAGAGCTGCAGCTGCCACTTGCCCTCCCCTGCTGCTTCTTCACACCCATAGGCAGTGGAAGGCAGGGGCTAATGGGGCTTAGCTACCAAGTGTGGGGCAGCTGATAGGGCTGCGGGGCAGCCTGGTTGCAGGCTCCAAGTGGCTGCAGCAGGGGTGGGGAAGAGGTGCTCACGCATCCAGGATTGTAGCCCCATGTATGGATCACTGCCCAGAACTAGCAGGCAAGTATCAGTCTACTCTTTGAAAGGGAAGTGGCTTGGGGTGTGGGCAGATCGATGCCTCCACATTGAGGGAGGGAGTGGGACAGAGGCAGGGGCTAGGGCAAATGGGGCCCAGCTGGGCTGGGTCATGGGAGGGTCAGAGCCCAGGTGGGTCCTCCAGGAGTGTGGGGAAACTCCCGCTGCTGCATGCCCCCTCCATCTGTGTGGGGCGGAGGCAGGCTACCACTGAGTGCTGGGCTCTGTGGCCCGCTTTCACTGCCACTGCCTAGGGAGCTACACAATGCCATGTGTTTTCCACCACTGGGCTCCACCATGTCACCTGTCTTGGACAAGCCATTCGAGCTCCAACCCTCCACAACCTATCCTGGCTCCATGGCTCCATTCACCCCCACCCATGCCCCTGCCTGTCTCCACTCCCTCTCTCACCATGGGGGCCTCGATCTGCACCCATCCCTTCCTCCCACAGACTTACATGTGCACCCCCCGGCTGCCCACTAGGTATGCACGTTTTCATAGTTGGTAGGGTTGGAAGGGACCTGAGCAGATGATCAAATCTGACCCCCTGCCATTTTTTCTTCCTTCACCTATGTTCACATCCCACCACTCCTCCCCCAAGGTACCCACCCCACCATTCCACTTCTCCCTCTCTCCCCCTCTGCCGAGCTCCTTATCTTTGCTCTCTCCTGGTAGGCTCCGTCCCTACTGTAGACTGATGCATGGAGCATGGTTCAAGCCCAGCCCTGTAGCAGCAGTTGTGGGGAGCCAGTGCTGCAGCTATGTGGCTGGGCTGGAACAGCAGTGCCAGCTCCATGCCACTGCAATGGGGCCAGGATGGAGCTGTGCTCTATGCCCCAGAGTGCAGCAGGGATGGAGCCTGCCAGTGCAGAGCAAAGGTAAGAGGATGGGTGGAGAAACAGGCAGGCGGAGAGACTTTGGTGGGGTGGGGAACAGGGTGAAGTGGGGGCAGGGACCTGGCTGCAGGTGGCAGAAGCAGTATGGAGGGAAGAAGAGGGGGAAAACAGAGGAAGGGGGAATTTGAGGCAGCCTGAGGTGGGGTGGGGACCCAATGTGGGGAGCACATGGGTGACAGACAGGCAGCAGGTGGCAAGCTGCCTGCCTCTCTCACTACCCCACCACCTCCATACTGTCTGCCCCTATCACCCGTTTCCCACTATCCCCCATTTCCTGCCCCATAACTGCCCCCTTCACTACCTGCAGTAGTGGGGGGGGATGATGAATTTAAAATGAACCTCCAATAATTCAATCCCATATTCGAAACTTATAAATTTTCCATGTATAGAATCTAATTACTGGGGGATCTTCTTGCATTTAGTCATCATGTATTTGGGTAAATATGGTAGCAGGTGGAGGGAGAGAGGAATGCATAGCTGTAATGTGCTACATAAAAGTTTATCAGCATGAGTGTGGGACGTGAACATTTCTCATTACTTGTAAAGCTGTGACTTATGCAGATCCTTCCAACTAAGAAATAACAAAACCCTGTTAATATACATGACATCTCTGCTATAAGAAAAAGTTATTTTAGAGAGTTTCAAATATTTGAGTTATTTTTCTATGCCTCTTCCTATAAAAATCAGGCCAGTCAGCACCCGTGAAGTCAGAAGATCTCAACTGGCCCTTTAGTGATCAAAACGTTATACACAAACTCACAAATTTTAAATATTTTCTCACAATCCCTTAAAAGAGCACACAGCTGGGTTCCATTTTCCTTTTCCAAGAGGGAAAGTTCCAATTCCAAGACCTTTAGGATCCCAGATTGGCAACACTTTCTGGCTAAGGACTGAATCTTGCCCATCCTGACCATTAAGCTGGAATAATTCTGACTGAAGTTACATATATGAGCTAAGGAAGTAATTTCTCAGGCAAAGTACTTGAAATAAAGTCACCAGGTCTGAATTGCTTATGGAGGGAATATTAGAATTAATACCAAGGACTACAGATCAATGGGAAAAGGTCATGTGAGGAAGTCCAAGATCCATGAAAAATACATTTATTGTATGATTCTTTAGATTTAATAAAGAAACATTGCCTCTACATATGTGACTAGATAAACAGAATTCTTAAATCCATAACTAGCCTGCTTTTCAAGAGGCTGAGAACCCACAAGGACTATAGTATGATAATCCATGCTAAAATACCTAAAGCACTTAATATACTGTAATTATAGGCATAACTGTAGTATTATGTTTAATTGGAGGATACAGAAAAAACTAAAATTCTTATCATTCACATGCCAATCTAATTTTTATTTAGAATAGTATTGTTTTGTAAGTGTATTAATATATCTATCTGTTGAAGTATATGAATATTACCTTAAGATATACAAGATCTGTATCAGGAAAAAAAAAAAAAAAAAAAAAAAAAAAAAAAAAAAAAAA
>NW_017729032.1:174291437-174303703 GCF_001723915.1 Gavialis gangeticus
AAAAAAAAAAAATCAGTAACAAACTTACAGGCTTGGTGGTGCTACACTATGTCTGAAAGGTACCTGGGGGTCATAATTGACTATAAAATGAGTATGAGCCACCAGTGCAATGCTACAGTTAGTGGAGCAAACAAGACACTGGCATGCATCAACTGACGTATCTCAAGCAAACTACGGAAGTTATTATCCCACTCGACTCAGCACTGGTGAGGCCACAGCTAGAGTACTGAGTTCAGTTCTGGGTGCCACACTTCAAGAAGGATGTGGAGAAACTTGAGAGAGAGTCCAGAGAAGAGCTGCTCATGTGGTTAGAGGCCTGAAGAGTAAGCCGTATGAGGAAAGGCTGACAGATATGGGACTGTTTAGCCCATTAAAGAAAAAGACTTCCAGGGGATTTAGTGGCAGCAAATATCAGGGGAAGGCATCAGGGGCTAAGCAAACAACTATTTGCCAAAGTGCCCCAGGGGAAACCAGGAGGAAGAGTCATATACTCCTAGAAGGTTTCAGACTGGATGTAAGGAAAAACTTATTCATGGTTCATGTGACCAGACTCTGGAATAGACTCCCAGCAGGGGTGGTGCAGGCACTAACCCTGGAAACCTTCAAAAGGAGACTCAACACACACCTTGCTGGGGTTATTTGACCCCAGCAGTCTTTCCTGCCCAGAGCAGGAGGGCTGGACTCAATAATCTTATGAGGTCCCTTCAAGCCCAAAACTTCTATGAATTTTATCACAGTTAACTAAATCTCTTGGTACACAACACAGTCATAAAAATAGGGTTGGAATTGAGCTTTTTCATGAGGAAGCATTAGTTTCAGATGTATTTCTTATTGGGATAGATAGCATCTCTGACACAGCTCATCCATTGGCAAAGACTGTGGGGTTCCATGGGAACTGTAGTGCAGCTGACAAAGAGTACCTCAAAGGAAAAATGTGTCAGAGGAGTCCTAGATCTACAGCTCTCATAAGGCACCAAGGCAGCTCAGGAGAACACAGAATAAAGTTAGTTCTGAACTCCAAAATAACAACTCTACTTCTCAAAATTGATTTTTCTTTGAACTTTTCATTCAGCAGAGAGTTTCACTAATTGAGCTTTTAGTCACAGTTTTGCACAAGAAATAATTGGTGAATCAGAATTTCCAGGGGGAAAGAGTCATTTGCAATCCACTTCCATTTCTTGCTCATCTGCAGACTTCTTGCATGACTTTCAGCAAGTCAGTTGGACCCAGATTCACAAAGATATTGAGATGACTAATTTACCATTGTTTTCAGTAGCAAAGTAGGTACCTCTATCCTTTTTTGTGCTTCCCTTAGTCTTTGTTCCTCAGTTCCCCATCACTGTAGACAAGGCACCTGAACTTCAGCTTCCAGCATACTGCCATGGCTAACAGAGCAAATGATATTCAGTCAGCCTGCCACCCTGGGGTTGCTCTGATCCAGCTCAGCATGCTGCAGAGGGGTTGGTGAGGGTACAACAGTGCTCTAGTGTGGGGTTAAGTGGCAGGTAGCCCCCTGCACTGAAGCACCCTCATGCCCCAGCCAGCCCTGGCAGAGTCTATACATGCATTGCTGCTTGTATTTACAAGTACTATCGTGTGGTGAAGTTAATCAGGTAATCCGTCCTAACAGTAATTCATGTGTAGACAGCTAATTAGGCAGCTCCACAGTAAATGTCTCATGTAGACGTGCCTAGTGTCAAGAAAAATAGAAAAAAACCTGTCAGTTGAAGAATCCTTTTTCTGCTCATGTACCATGGTGATGGGTTTGACACGAATGCCTTAGACTGATGCAATTTACAAATCTTAGGGTTATTTTTTAATTGAGTAGTGATGTATTTGCAGTAGGGACTAATTAGTAATAACCCTTGACATTTTGATTAAAAAGATCATGTGAAACTGAGATACAGCTATGCAGGTAGGTACTTTATAGTAGTTACTTTTCTGCCCATTTTTAAAGTATGTTTTCATATGACACTGCCTGCTTCAAGGTCATAATCTACTGAGTAAACACTAGGCTTTTTAAAAAGCTATGTCAATATATGCCAGCATAACACTACCTTATGGTTCCTCTGGAGCTGTTAAATTGTCACAAGTAAAAAATATGGGTTTTTTGAAGTGTCTACATACTATTCTTCTCATGCTAAATTACCTGCATTTCCATGAGAGACTTGTTCCAGTTGATTCTTTTGAAGTAATTTCAGTGCTTTTATTAGCACTGAGAGAAAAACTTCTTATCAGAAATGTTCACTTAGGAATCAAACAAAAAGGTCAGGATGACAAATGAATTCCTTCTCTGTACCTTCCAGTTGCCATCGATAATGTAGCAGTGCTCCTTTGGTATGTAATTCAAAGTAGTTAGTGCTACTGCAGCATACATTTGTGTCTAATTTAACTTATGGAGGCAAAAATCAGAGATATGTTTGTTTCATCTTCTCATCTTTAGCAAATTCAGTTGTGAATGTCAGAAATAGGAAAAGTTGCCTACTTTGCTAAAAGAGTCCAATAAAAATAAAAAACACTAAGTTACCATTGCCTGACATTTGGTCACTTAATTGTGTACTCCCAGAACATAGGTCAAGGATTGGTAAGTAATTCAGTGCCATCTGTTCAGAAAAAAAAGTGTACACTTTGTTCTTCATAGAAGGCAGGGTAGATTTGAACCTTACAGACTAACTTAATTAGAAATATATTTAATTAATTATATAAGTTTTCATAGGCTGGACAGAATCAGAATCACAAGATACCTAAAATACATAAAATTGTGGGGATTATGTTGTATAAAAGAAATACATGGCCCTTTGCTGTCTAAAAGGGAGTGCTTCCTTCCCCAAGGCATTTTGAAAGGAAATATTTGAGAAACATATCTTTAAAGAAAAAGCAAAGACTGTGCTTGGGTATCTGCTCTCTGCTTTACTTCAGAAAAAATATTCCCCTAGCTAAATTGGTCTGATCCAAAGCCTGTTCAAGTGAAAGGAAGTTTTTCAGGGAATTCACAGGAACTTGTATTGGCCTCTGAGAAGTATCTTATAAATTATTTATTAGAGCAGTACATATACTATGACAATTTCCAGAATATACAGCCAACAAATAAAGTTCTCACGCTTTTTTTAAAAGTATGTCTCGGACTGATCTGAAGACGGACAGAATTGGGCGATGCATCACTCCAATGGCTAGGTGTTCTGGCCCTTTAGAGACATTTCCCATCAGTCTGCCTAATCCTATTTGGCATGTGTTTGGCTACCTATCCATCTCCTAAATGAATGTCATAAAGCAACAGATGGAAATAGAAGGTATTTCTAGTGAGCTAAACTCAGTATTTTTAGCAAGTATTCATACAGATCCAAAAGAGAACAGGTCTGAAATATGCTCAATGCTAGTTTTTATGAGTGTGTATGAATAAGAAGTACATGGTGAAATAAAAAAAGCTAATAGCTTTCAAAAGAGTTGTGTGGTAAGACTGAGTAGTAACTTATAAAGATACACTTATCACCTTATTTTGCTACATTAGGATTTGTTTACCCTACTTCTACCTCAGTGCTTATGGGCATAGGTATTTCTGGCCAGCACCATACCCTGCGCAGTGGCAGTGCATGATGCAGAGGAAGCAACCAGAGATTTGCTTTTGCTATGGGATATGCCTTTTGTTTTTGCTGCAGACATTCATGTTGAGCAGCCAAAAAACACACTGGTTTTCAGCTACAAAAGGAGGCGACATCTCCCCCAGCAGCAAACCACCAGCCACTCCCCCAGCTCCATGTGCACCATAGCCAGAGCCACTGCAGGTAAGGTTCACAGGATGGGAGATAGCAGCATGAGGAGTGCCCCAGCTCGTGCCCTGCTCACCTACCCATTGTTACACTACTGCTTCTACTAGTTTGCGCAGAGATTCTGAGGGGGATAGATAGCATTGTGCTCAAACAGCAATCTTCAGTTTGGTGTTCAGCTGCCAGTAAGAAACGATCATTGTTAATATAATTACTGACTGGCAGGAAGAAGCAAGATTCCTCTCTGTTTTGCTCTTCTGCCTACCAAAGCAAATTGTTACTGCTGCTGTAAGCTGATGGGCAAATTCACCTTGAGGAAAAGGTGAATATAGAGTGTTGGCAACTCTCAAAGCTTTGCTATGAGACATTTAATGCTTTTCTTAAAAGCCCACCTATTAGAACCATGTGACTTGGGAAAGCTCAGATTTCATTTCAATGCAAGTTTCTAGCCCTCTTGGTTGCAGACAAAACCTTAAAAATATGAAGCCTCCAGGCTCAACCATCAGGAAATGAATAAGAAGATCCCAAACACATTGTTTTTAAAGCCATGATCTTGAAGGCAAGCTAATGATATGTAAGGCCTGACTCATCGCTAATCCTTGAGGTTAAGCAGTACTGAAATAAAGCTTCCCCTGTAAATCAGTTCAGGTCTCTTTCTTCAGTAGTGCCCTTAGTAACAAAAAAGCCAGCTCAGAACTCTTATTTCTTCCAAGTTTTAGCTGGAAGCTAAGGTAACAGCTATCCCCTAAGCCTTCTTAGTTGCACCTTTGTCTTTTCAGTTGATAGCCTCATTCAAGTCAGCCTTGTGATGGGCAGAGTGTAGGGAGTGCCTTCCCACTTCAACACAGTTGCTTACTCTTGTGTTAAAGGTCATCACCATGGAAAAGTTTTAAAAATCAAATTCACTTTCCTATTTGTGCTGTTTCTGATTTACTTTCCTCAAGCCAGTTGGGCTCACTTTCTTAAACTCATGCACAAACACAATGCTGTTGTGCTTAGGGTTCCCAGCCTTGCCTGGGGAATGTTTCCATTTTTAAAATTCTACATTACATACATTATAATCTAGATTAGATAACCATAGCAAAACATTGCTCTTTTAAAAGAGGCGTTATTGTACTGGGCTCTTTAGTGAGATTGTCCGTCTCCATAGTCACCACCTCAGCATAGAGCATACATACTGTACTCAATGACTTTTTTTTTTTTTTTTTAAATAGCAGCATTTATATTCTGTTATGCCCACCCTCGCTTTGTTCACAACTGCTTATATTTCAGTGAAGTCAGAGAGCTGGATGAAAAGCAAGTGCCAGTTGGTGTAATGGCTGAATGTGGGTTTTTACCAGTAAGGTGACCATTTTGTCACGCCAGTCCTTTTTAAAACGTCTGTGCCAGGCATCCTTTTCCATTTGAAAAAAAAAAAAAAAATTATTTTGTCCCTTTCATTTGACAAAAACAGTGGTGGCACTCTTCAGGTAGAGGTTACAATAGGAGGTTTCTAGTTCTGTGGCATCCTGTAGCTCTGCATCTCCCTCCCCCCCTGCTCACAAGCACATACAGCTGAGACTGGAGCTCAGAAAGAGCCGAGCATGTGAGAGTGGGTAGGACTGCTTGAGCAGAGTGTCTCATTTTTAGGCTCAGGAAATTTGACACCCTATTTACTATGAATATTAATAAATTAATTGTTCATCGACTAAATAAGAGCTTTTGTAAGACCCAGTACAGGCAGTCCTTGACTTAAAATGTTTTGAGTTACAACATTTCGCACCTACAACATTTATAAATCAACTCCCTGTCAGTTTCGACTTACAAAGCTTGATCCGATACAAAGCCATGCCAGCGAACAAGTTCACTGCGTCGCTCATCTCCCTGGAGAACATCTGTCCAAACTTCCTTGGATGCTTTCTTTAAGAAAGCGGACAAGACTCCAGAAAACCTGCAGCCAAGACTCCTGAGAAGTCTCCAGCCAAGAACCCGTCAAGAGTCACCTCAAAGAAGTCCTTCCAAATCAATATGATTGCTATTTACAATATAAATACATTAATGCAGCTATGTTATTCATCTATAATTGATCAAGTACAAAATTCTGGGGTATTTTTGGTGAAAATAGGGTATTGGGCCTTGGTTCAGGCAACAATCCCCCATGTATAACATTGTTTCTTATGAGAAAGTTGGTCCTGAGTTGCAACGTTTCAACTTAAGACGCGGTTTTCAGGAACTAATTGTATTGTAAGTCCAAGGACTGCCTGTATTTAGTCCAAAATCCTCTCTCTGATGATAGCTGCCTCATCAGGTTCAGGATACCCCATGGTTTTGGGTCAGGGAATGACCTTCCTCAAGCAAGGCATATTTTTATAAACCCACCCTTCTAAAACTTTCGTGTTTAAAAACAAATTTCCCATATTAATGCTGTATAAGTTTGCATGCATATAAATATCTAGTCCTTTTTATCAGTGTTGTGCAATAGCATCTCTACAGTGCATCTTCTTTAGGGTCCCCACTTTTTCCTTGCACTTTAAGAACTGGCAGACGGCAGGGCAGGGTTCATAAAGGCATAAGCTTTCATAGGCAACAGCCTACTTCATCAGATATTATCACCTGTGAAAGTTCATCCTTCTGTGAACCAGGTAGTCTTTCAGCTGCCACTCTGCCCTGCCTTCTACCTTACTTAAGACTTATATAGCTAACTATGGCTCCCTCTACGTGTTATGGGTCTTGTGCAATTAACTGGTTAATGGTGCAGTTATCTTGAGCACAGCTGCATGTAGATCTCACAAGATAAAAACTCCAAACAGCTGCAAAGTTAGACCTCAAAAATGCATACTAACTATAGCTGCTTGTTATGGAACTTTAATTTGCCCATATAGCAGGGTCTTCCCTGTGGCTGGAGCTGGGGGGCGGTGGGAGGGGGGCAGGGGAAGGGTGGAACAGAGTCCCCTTACCTTGAAGGCCTAGCCCAGCTCCCTTCAATACCCTAGCCAGGGTAGGTGGCAGGGTACCCATGAGGTGAGGAGGCTTTGTTCCACCCTACCCCCCCACTCCAGCTCTGCCCAGGCAAAGCCCAGTCAGCAGCTCCTCACTGCTCTGCTACTACCTCCCCCTCCTTCTCCCTCCCCTGCTGACATTCCCAGAGTTGCGGGGGGGGGGGGGGGGGGGGGGGGGAGGGGCAGGGAAGGGCTGCAGAAAGGGCCAGTTGGCCAGGGCAAGTTTGATTTCCCCTTCCCCCCCCAACCCAAAAGGCAAATATCTCTTGGGTCGCAGGGGATGTGGTGGGGTTCTAACTCATGGCACTTTGTGTAAAGTGCCATGCATTAAAGCATGGCCCCTAAACATGTCTAGGCACCCTTAGTGTGCTGATGGTAATTCATTGAAATGCTGAGCTTTTAAGATTCTTTCTGGTGACCTTTGCAACTTCTTGAAAGCTTGTTCTGGTTTCCCCTAAGTCTGACCTGTATTCTTCAAAAGAGCTGCAGTAAAGAGATGAGCTTTGAGAATTTCCTGGCAAGCTGTGAGGAGAAGAGGAAGAGTTTGGCAGCTTGGGAAAAAGATTAAAACCCTCTTTTCTTTTTTTGCCTTTTTAAATGTAAAAGTCTTCTTCAGTAAATTCGTGAGTCTGCTACTCTGAGAAAAAACTCCCCTTCCTAGCTCCTTGCTTTTATGTAATTATGTGGCTGTTGGAGTACATTCTGTACTAAAGCACAGTCACTGAAGTACATGAGGTAAGGATGGATTTCACAAGGGACAGAACAAGGGAAACAATAAGCATTCCCCTTAAAAAGGTATAGTATGGCCTATGGTATTTTTGTTTTAACTATAATGAATTTGATAATTTTCACATGCAAGAGAATGTTCAACCAAGGATCGCCATTGTTTCCTAATATTATCTTTCACTGGAGTAGGTGACATAATGAATTGGTAATGGCATCATGACAGTTTTTACATCTAGACCATCTAAGTTGTAAGTGACCAAAAATGTAGTGATCTTACTGTCCAAATCCTATATTCATGGCACAGTTCTCATTCACATTTCAGCCTCGATGCCAAGAATTGTGTGTGGACTCTAGCAACTCTCCCATTTCCATAAATATTCCATCCAGATTAAAGTTGCACCAGCCAGAGGTGTGGTGGAGCGCTGCATTACTATCTGTCTGAGCTCTGTATATAATGAAAGTTTTGGTAGCCAGTCCTTACATTCTGACACTTAATCCCAGTGCTAAATATAATTTAATAATGGTGGTTTTATTTGTTTGGTTTTAAATAAAATTAATCAAGCTAATTGGTAGTTTAGGGGGTGAGGAAGGAAAAGTTTCCTAGTAGCCAGGCAATGAAAACTACTAAGACCACAAGTAACTAGTGATATTAGCCTAACCTCTAACAGGCTCAATTTTGACCATTGTACGTTTGATCCTGTATTTTGGTGCAGACTCTTTAAATGAGGAGGCCAGCATATGTACTCTGCCCACAAGTTTTCTGATATGTTCCAAGTACAGAATTTCAATGCATGCCCTTGAAATGAGGAATTTTGTTCTTTCACAGATAGAATTTATTGTCAGTGCAAACAAATCAACAACTAGGACTCTTGGTACCATTACCCTTATCACATAATTATAGCTAAAGTGAGGAACAGCTATTGTGCTTAATGACCGTGTCAGTTATATTTAAGTGATAATTCCGAGTAAAACAGCAGTAAGATTGGAGCACAAGGCTCTTCAAGAAGACAATGAAACTTACCCTAGAAAAAGAAAAATCAAAGGTCCCTGAATACCCCTTATAAATAATGATTCTTTTATAATAAAGAAGTTATAAACATCTTATTTTTTGCAACTGGTTGAAACTTGCTTGCTGCTTGTATTTGAGGCAGGTTTTTTTTTTTTTGTACTTAGAAATGTACTTAATGAAATGTTTCCATAGGCCCGAATCTACAAAACAGTGGCCCACAGTGCATTTCAAGTGGAATTTAGGTTCAAGAGTGAAACCCAGAAAACTCCTGCCTAACTGCTCAGGTGCCTGCTCCTGTGCTCATAACTACACAAATTTTCTTCGGGTGCCTAAAATTCTGCTGCTGCACGGGCCCCACGACATTGCTACCTGAGTTGAGCAGAGCATCTCAGGAATGCTCTCACACTTAAGCACATTTGATATTCACAGACTAGGTGTCCCTGTGCCTTGGTTTCAGCACATGTCAGCACATGCCTACTGGACTGCAGACCTTACTTAATATCCACTGGCAGCATTGGGTTTAGCACAGAGCAAAACATCCTCAACCACTTTCACTCAAAAGCATAGAAGCCTGTGAGCCTCACCATAATGAAGTTCATTTGTAAATCTGTGTAAAGGTCCCAAAGATATTTTACGCCTATGTAATGTGAATTACATAATACCTTATGATTTTTTTGGCTCAATATCATGCAGTGTATATTCTGCCCAGACTGAATTTAGCTATCAAGGCAAGAGGAGTATAGAAATGAGTTTAATAATGACATGTGACCATTTTATTACTAGGAATACAATAAACCTTATCTCTGACTGGGAATAAACTTATTATGGCAGTAGTCTTTGATTTCTATAAACTAGATTACTGGATATTCAGCTCAGGGTTTTTTGTTTTTTTTTTTATAATTATTATTCTTTTTCATAGATTCATAGATTAAGGGTCGGAAGGGACCTAGTAGATCTTCTAGCCCGACCCCCCGCCAGGGCGGGAGAACAACAAAAAACCCCAAAAAGAGAAATGGGACTCAAACGAGTCCAGCCAGGTAGGCATCCAGCCTCTTCTTAAAGACCCCCAGGGTAGGGGCCAGCACCACTTCCCTTGGAAGTTGGTTCCAGCTCCTAGCCGCCCTAACTGTGAAGTAGTTTTTGCGGATGTCCAATCTATACCTCCTCTCCATCAACTTGTGCCCATTACTCCTTGTTATGCCAGCGGGCGCTAGGGGAAACAGCGTCTCCCCCAAACCCTTCTGGTCCCCCCTAGTGAGTTTATAGACGGTCACCAGGTCCCCCCTCAGCCTTCTCTTGTGGAGGCTGAATAGGTTCAGGTCCCGCAGTCTCTCACTGTAGGGTCTGCCCTGTTGTCCCTGGATCATGCGGGTGGCCCTCCTCTGGACCCTCTCCATATTGTCCACATCCCTCTTGAAATGGGGCGCACAGAACTGGACACAATACTCCAGCTGTGGCCTGACCAGCGTCGCGTAGAGGGGGAGGATCACCTCCTTGGCTCTACGCGAGATGCACCTGTGGATGCACGACAAGGTCCGGTTTTGTCTGCTGCTAAACTGTAAAATGTGCACAGAATCCATGTGTAATTTTGATTTTAGAAGAGATTGCATATGTAATCTTTGTCTTCGCTGAGAGTGGCATGAGATTTCATAGGTGATAGCATCTGATGAAGTAGGTTGTCACCTATGAAAGGTTATACTTCTTACCCAGATAGTCTGTAAGCTGCCACCCTGTCCTGCTTTCTGCCATTCTGTATATATGACTTCTTTGGGTCCTGTGGGCTTCATGGGAAAGTTTTTCACAATTTTAAACATTTTAAAATGAGGATGTCTATTATTTTCAATTTGAAGTATACAGCAAGACATGCTGCCCAGAGATACCCATTTAGTTTCATGCCTTTTCCGTATACATCATCTATAGTTAAGGAGCACTTTGAAAAATGTGTAAATAGCTAGAAAACTGTAACAAAATAAATCTAGTCACTAAAGCACACCTTGTAACTAGATCTGATTGTGGTTTCACTTTCCTGTAGCAAATGTTTTGAAAGCATAAAATGAGATTAAGTAGTAATATTATGCCCTTAAAGTTACAATTTGCCTGTGGCATGCAAAGCTTTGAAAATAAGATTATTCAGAAACATACAAAAACATCTACTACATCCCAGATCACCAAAACCTACAGTAGAACACATTTTCTCCCTTTGGCCTGTGTGTTGTAACCTTTCTGCCTTCACGTGCGTCTTCTCCAGTATTCTTTGGAAACTGAAAGCTGAACTGTCTGTAACGAGCTTATTTTCAGTCACTATCATGGAAATCATTAGTGTAGATAAAAAAAAAATGCCCTTTCTGTGAATGAAAAGTATTTCTTGGTTGAATATATTTCTTTAAATGAAAATGTTCTTGTATAGCAGCTAAGGGAGGGAGGGAAAGGTAAAGATAGCGTGGGGAAATCGTGACTTGAGCAGTTCTATAAGAGGAGAAATGTCTAGGAAGGAAATGTTGCATAACTAGAATTCTTTCCTCTTAACCTCATTTCTAGGCAGGATACTCTGCCTTTGGTTTCATTCTCCCATGGATACAGGAAAGGAGTATAGTAAATATGGGATAGGTTCAGTTAAAAGAAATACCGGATTGGATCTGTTCATCCAGAACAATTTCCTGATTACCATCATGTTTGACTAATTTAACCTAGAATATCAATATTCTAGGTCTAGCCCAATGAAAAACTATTTTAAGCGGCTACTCTATAAAAGGGTGGGTCTTATAACCACGACAACGACTGGCAGTAAGACCTTTCTGCTGCCATTGCAATACCTACTGTTTGATGAAAAAAATTATGGCAATATTTGTTTCTAATCTTCATTAGAATTAATATTTGCCCCACGTTAATTGATAAGATTTTACAAATTATTGAAATGGAAATAATTAGCATAATTCATAAATAGAAGTAAAACCAACTCAGACCAAAAGAGGCAGAGGACTTGAAAAGTGTACTTTATGCCAACAGAAAGGAATCCAGAAATGATTATAGGATTGGCATGCAAGCCATTCAATGAAGCATTGAGGGAACCAGGTATGTTTATCTTGGAGAAGAAGAAAGTAGTTGGGAGGCTGGGTGAAGAAATGCTAACATTTTGAAATATTTGAGAGGCTGTCATAAAAAAAAACGTGGGGGGAGGGCAACTGTTTCTCCTTCCCACAGAAAACGGATACAAAGCAGTAGGTTTAAATTGCAACAAAACGGATATAAACTAAGTCTCATTTAGAGAAAAAAAAAATCTCACTGTTCCATAGTAAAATGGAAACCTGCTTTGGTAAGTCATGGGATGTCCTTCACTGGAATTTTCAAGAGCAGGCTGGCAAGGCATTTGTTTGGGATGGTTTAGGAATACTGCATCCTGAATTTATGCAAGGGCTTAAGCTAGATAACCCATCAGGTCCCTCCCAAACTTCTGATTCAGTGGTTCTGGCTTGTCAGAATAAACAAAACCTTGCTGTCAGATCCCCAGAAATTAAAAGACTTGTATTTGTTGTATTGTGCACTTGGTTTAATTATACAAGTATAATTTTGCTATTACCATTATAACCAGACTGCTCTTTGGAAAAATGGAGTAGCTCTGTGCAAATAGGGAAGTATTCAATTTGGATTCAGATTTGGCCAATTCAGAGGCCACTGATTCGATTTGGAGGTTTGGATCACTGTCCCAAATTAATTTGGATGAATTAGCTTCGGAAGAGTCGGTGCTGATTTGGAGAGATTCAGTGATTTGGATCAGCTGGGGAGAGGCAG
>NW_017729032.1:174303725-174305028 GCF_001723915.1 Gavialis gangeticus
TCTCCCACAGCTCCTCCAGCTGTGCCTGCCTCTCCCCAGGCAGGGGAGCTGCAGAAGAAGCCCCCATGGTTGCTCTGCCCAGCCCCATCCCCCGCCCAGCCCCAACTTAGTCCACGCACTTAAGAAAAAAAAAAAAAAAGAGGCCCACACTCACTGGCTGCAGCAGCAATTGGGGCCTCTGGGCACTCATGGCAGAGCCCCCCCCTCACCCATGCACCAGCTGCCCCACAGTGCAGATGCAGTGCAGCTCAGCAGGGTGCTATGTGCTGCCTGGCAGGTGGGACCACTGAGGCTGAGTGGTGCTGGGCTCTGGCTGACAGGTGGAGCCATCCCAGCTCCCAGGCAGTGTGCGGTACCCTGCCAAGCTACACTTCACCCACACCATGGGGCAGCCGCTGTGTGGGTGCCAAACTGCCCCCCACTGCCCTGGGCTGCATGAGGGGTGGGAGAGGGCTCTGCCATGAGCCCTCAGAGGTCCCAGTCACTGCTACCAGAGCTGGTGAGGGCAGGGCTTTATTTTTTTTAATTATTTTTTTTTTTAAAGTGCCAGGAGGCTGGGAATGGTGCTGGGCAGTGCAGCCATGGGAGCATCTTCCATCTGTGCCTTCATCTGCCCTGGTGCGGGGAGCAGTGGGACTATGCCCTGCTGCTGCTTGCCCAGCCTGCATGGGGAGGAGCACAATGCAGATGCAGCTCGCTCCAGGCAGCAGCAGGGCATAGCCCCCATTCCCAGCACTGCTGTGCCCACATCAGCACTGGGAGCGGGGATGTGAATGAGGCAGCACTGGGAGTGGGGGATATGCCATGCTGCCGCTTGCCCCCTTCCACCTGGAGCAAGCTGTGCCTGCATACCACCCCTTCTGCCCCAGCTAGGCAGTGTCTTTTGGTGGGTTCCCCTGTAATGTAGACTTTGCCAAGACTATTCCCAAGGAACAGAGTGATGTTTTCCTTATTTTTAATTGCTTCTTAAAAGGTTCTAAGAACAGAGGTATGTTTCCACTTTGCTGCAAATGGTAAAGCTCTGAGCTGAGGAAGAGGAATTTAGCAACAACTGACTTTAGGGTATATCTACACAACAAATGAAGCTGTGATTTTAGTGCAAGTAGGCATATCTAAGACAGCTTTTAATCCAACTGGCTATTATAACAATGGTACTGAAAATATGGTGGAATGGATATAGATACAGACTTGGATTTTTGACTGAAGTTCCTGCTGTCATATTTCCTGTATAGTCATCGCCCATGCTAGCTAGAGTTAAGCTGTGAAAGGGGGCCATCCCGGGGCCAGTCACATTATCAGCTTA
>NW_017729032.1:174310028-174333853 GCF_001723915.1 Gavialis gangeticus
CTGACTTTAGGGTATATCTACACAACAAATGAAGCTGTGATTTTAGTGCAAGTAGGCATATCTAAGACAGCTTTTAATCCAACTGGCTATTATAACAATGGTACTGAAAATATGGTGGAATGGATATAGATACAGACTTGGATTTTTGACTGAAGTTCCTGCTGTCATATTTCCTGTATAGTCATCGCCCATGCTAGCTAGAGTTAAGCTGTGAAAGGGGGCCATCCCGGGGCCAGTCACATTATCAGCTTACCCACTTGTCTAGGGCAGTCCACCCTGATTCACCTGCCATGCTTGATGTATTGGAACCGGATGGAAGAAAAATGCAGGAGGCTACCCAGTTAATGCCCCAATGCCAAGAGCGCAATATATGGCTCCGACCTACCCGTTACCATGTCCCATGCCTCACAGATGGCATCCAAAATAACTTCCACTATTACTCCCCTGGCCCCATTGCTGGGCCACACTTGGCCTCTGGTGTAAATTTGGCCTCAGGCATCCAGAGACTTACCTTGGCCACAAGTCCTGTCACTGTGGCCTCCAGTCTCACACACATTGTGGGCTCTTTGCCTCTCCTTAGGCTTCTAGCCCCTCGCACTCTGCCCCTTCACTGGGGCTACAGGGCCTAATGCCCCTTGGGCCTCAGGTATCTGTCGACATGCCTGGACATCACTCTTGGGCTACGGAGCACTCAAGCCTCAGGTGTCTGCCAACATACCTGGGCCTCACCCTGCTTTGTGCCTCCCAGTAGGCCCCACTCTCATTTAGACCTTGGGCCTCGGGCCCTTCTGGCCCCGTGCTGTTGCCCAAGCCTTACTCTCAAGCTTTGGGCTTCAGGCCCTCCTGGCTTCTCAGTTTCTGCCCAAGCCTGCTGCTTTTCTGTTCGGGTGTGCTCTCTTAGCCTACTCCCCTCCGTGGAGTCACCCACAAGGCAGTGAGGACTGAGGTTTTCCAGCACCCCACTGTTTCCAGCACTACTCACAGCTGGTTTACTCAGTGTTTCCAGCACTACTCAATGTTCACTAGGGAGGCACTGGCATGGCATTTCCTGAGGACTGCCCTGCCACCTACAGCCCCACTGCACCATCCTCCCCAGCAGGGTGTAGTTTTAGGTCATGAGCCAGGACCAACTGCAGGCCTGCTTGCCCTGGTCCTTTCTCCCCTCACAGGGCTTCTTGGTTTTCATACTGTGCTTCCTGCTCCTGGGCACTCCATCACAGCCTCCATCTCCTGGCTCTCTCTCACTGGCCCCATCTCTCTGACCCTTTATTGGATGCCTTCCAGAGGCTATGCTTCAGCATCCTTCATCACAGCCAGCTGTCCATCTGAGCCTGTCCTCCCTTTGGCAGTGATGTTCTGTTAAAGGGACCTTCAGAATCTTTAGACTTTGGCCATGCTTCAAGGCCAGTCAGGGTACCAGTAGCTCTCTGCAGCCCTGGCCTGCCTCTCATGGTAGATTTAATTGCCCTTTGATCTTTTAGCCCTGGCCCCCTTCTTTTGACCAGTCAAGATTCCCTGGCATCACTGTAGCAGCAGCTGACCTCCCTAGTCAGCAGGAGTCCCCCCTCTTGGCCCCACCACAGAGCCAACCTTTTCTGGGCTGGCCCCAGAGATCTTATATGAGGCAGCCCTTCACTCAACTGGGCTCACCTGAGCCCCTGGCCTCAGTCCCTGCCAGTTCTAGTCAGGGACCTGCCTAGCCCCTGTGTAGGCTCACAGCTCTAAGTCCCTTTTGCAAGGCTGGCCTCACTCTTCCCTAGGCCCAAAGCCTTTTTCTCAGGGCTTGGGGACACCTTGCACCATACCCTTAGGAACCTCCTTCTTCCCCATAGTCCTTACCCAGTACTCCAGGGAACAGCAGCTCTCAAGCTGATGATGTTACCCCAGCAGCATCCCTGCAGCAACTGCTAGCTCAGCTCCACAGGGCCTGGCCTTATGCTGAGGCTGCGCAGCCCTGCTCCAATCAGGTAGCCTGCTGGCTGCCATGTGACCAGCTGATTGGCTCTGCAGTGATCTACAGGCTGCCCCATAGCCTGCTCAGGCCCTTCAAGTGGCAAGTACCCACAGGTGCACCACCACCAAAGCTAAAGCAGATATATTTACCTGCACTGTAATCACATATTTGCTATGTAGACGTACCTCTGAGAGGATAGTAGAATATTGGTTTACTTTCAGAACAATAAGGGCTAAAACTACTTTTTCAAGGACAGCATAGATTCTCTAGAAGTTGAGGGCACTTGCCTAGGAAATATTCTTACATACACTGACTGAGTGAATTTTGTGAAATTGGTATCTAGTTATTGATAAGTGTATCAACCAGCTTTTTTAATTTACTAGAGAGAGTTTTGTTAGCAAGCTTCTTTTGGCACAAAGATAATGGAAAAAACAGTATGCACCGGTAACATCATATTATCTTAAATTGGACAGATTTATTTTCTTTCTTAGCAGAGTGGTATGAGAATAATCAATTGTTTCAAGTTTACTAAAGCATTCTAATATTTGTTATTCTAAAACTAGAACAAAACAAAAGTGTGTTAAAGAAAATATAACCTTTGGGATATGCATATTCTAGATACATTATATATAATAAATACATTTTATATATAGTGTGTGTATGTATGTATATCAATGTGTGTGTGTTTGTGCATTTAACAAATGTACGCGCAAGACTGCTTGCATAGTAAATAATGGCTTTGTCTACATGAGACACTGACTAAAGTTGTTACTGCACAGCATACACAAGTACTAAACGGCTGTGCAGTAACATCCCTGAATGGCTTTTTGGTGATGCTGACTGAGCAGTGGCTCATTACTACTACACAGCAGTGTCACATCATGCTTTGTGCCATGTGACGCTACTGCACAGTAGTAATGAGGTACTGCGCAGTAGTAACAAGCTATTTGGCAGTGAGAGTCTTGTGTAGACATCGCCAGTATGAATGAAAACATGCATTAAAGTAGTCAGCAACATTACAAAATAAGAATCTCTCTTTGGATCAAGCAATTGTAATTATTTCTGCCTGAAGAAGCACAAATGATTACAAGGTTTGAGTGTCAGGGTTGTGGTCTGAATTAGTCAGCCTTAGGCAGAAGAACTTAAGGAAGGGTCCCTGTTCAATCACTTCACAGATCATTATAGAATTATATTTTCCATGACTTATATAGCTTCCAATGGCATCTGGATGTATGTCTTTGGCAACCAACCAACCAATTTTCCATTCTGTACTCAGTAAGCAAAAGTCGTTCTGAATTAGTCTCTGCACTTCAGTGCTGGCCAGTGATCTAACCTTGCAGATATAATGAAAAATGTCAGCCAGAAACCAACAAGACTGCTTAATGTGGAAACTGTTTTTGTCATGTTGTGTTGAAAGATTTGTGTTTAAAACTTATTCAATAGCACCTAATTTGCATGGGAAAATACCTTGGATTGGATCAGATACTTCTGGTCCTCAGAAGTAGATAAGTTATATTATTATCATTTAATTGAAAGAAAAAATATTTTGCTCTTTGAATAAACACCTTCTTTTTAATGGAGCAATAATGCGAATATTACTGAACAGGGAACTACATATAATATACCACTTGAAAAGTCAATATACTTCAGAATTCAAGAGTTGTGTCTCATTATAACATGTATTTTCCTCCTCTTGATTTTTCTCACCTGCTGTTATTGGCCTTCTCTAGTTAGTGTTTATAAAGTGTTTCAGATGTAAACATCACTATGCATATGTTAAGTTCTAGATCTAGATAGCACTATAAAACAAAATATTCTTAAAATCTTTAATGGATTCAGGCTGACATCTAATCTGCAAATGCTTAGCTGGTTAATTATTTTTCTGCCTCTCGCACAAAAAAGGAGAGGGGGAAGTAAACTTCAGTAGCTGTAGGATGGAAAAACTATGAAGGAAAACATCTCTCTTTCTATTGGGGCAGTTCTGCATCATAATTAAAATATGTTAAAAATATGTCTCATTTCAAATGAGCTCTACCCTTGCGACATTTAGTATTTCAGTTTTCTGAAAATAACTTAAATTTCATTAAAAACATTCTGTTACAGTCTCGCCATTAATGGTCCAAAAATTTCCTCCTTACCTGCTATCATCTAGAACCGTCCTTTATTTCTGCCTCATCACATCACTGTCATATTTGAAATTTCATTTTAAAACTTTTTTTGCAAAAATCTTGTTGGTCTAATAAAAGATATCATCTCTACTACGAGTCCTGATTGCATTTTTAAACTTATCATTTACCATAATTCCCTTCTTTCTTTTCTCTTTATTTTAAAACTATTGTGCAACAAATCTACAGTACTGTTTTTTTCAGTAATCTGCCCCTTAGACCTGAGGAAAGGCATTTGCTCTCCAAAAGCTTGGAATCTTACCATTTTCACAGATACTGTTCTAGACAGAACATGATAGGCAATGGTATATGTGCTGCTTAAAACGAAGTATTTTTTTACGTTAACAAGCTTTTATTAAAGAGACATAAATACTTCATCTCCTCTTCCTGTTTTTAAAGGACTTGTTAAGAGAAGATGCTGTCCCTACAGAAAGCAAGGCAAAGGCCCACGTTTAACTTCAGCAAAGCAGTAGCCAGGCACTAAAACTCTAGTTTCTATTTGTTGAGTAATAAACTTCTGTATTAGAGGTTTCTTCTCCTCACCTTAGATGACTTCTGAATATATTGGAGAAAGAAAGCATTTTGGTTAAATTATTGCAGGATTACAATGTTTCACTGTAACATAGGAAGCACTAATATGTATAAGGTATTCTGTTCTCAAGGGCAACAAAAAGAGAAATAGTTGGTTTCAAGTGGAATAAAAATGGTTAGAAAACAATCATTACAAATTTTCATACTCTGTGCATGCATTGTGGGAGTAGGAGTTCTGTTATCACAGAAAGTTTTTGATCCCTTCCTAGTGACTTTTTCCCACGATTGTTTGAATAGCCCAAGAACTGGTGTTTCTTTCTTTCATTCTTTCTTTTTATTTCTTCACTGAAACATGGTTTCTGTTACAACAACATTCTGTCCCACCCTCTTCCCTAGGTAGCTGCCATGCTGCTCTACTAGTTTTGTCTAAAGGAAAAAAAAAAACCCTAAAAGCTCACCCAACCCAGCATTGATGTAATCAAAATGTTCTCATCCTATGATGCATGCAGAGGTCAACTGAAATGAGTCTGCAGATGACAATTTATTATAGAAAAGGAGGAATTGTTCCATTATAACATCATATCACTGGTAAAAAGGCAGACATGAAAAATGAAATCTTTAAAAAGCAACATTGTGTCTTAGATGGAAATATAACCTTTCACTGTATAATATGTGCAGACAGGATCAGGTTTGTCTGCCAAAACATTGTTATCAATTTCTTTGTTGTTGTTAACAGAATCTCTATGTTGCATTTGAGACAAATGGATGTAAAGACACATGCATTTGAAATTGTGGAGAGTTACTCCAATATTTCCCTAAGTCATGCCAGTTACTTCTTTTGTTTTCTTCCAAAGAACAGATTTAAAAAGACCCACAGAAACAAAAAACAAACAAACATAAAAAAAACACTAATGCCCATGAAATTGTGTCAAGGTACCTAAGTGATTCACCAAAACTGAGTGGAACACAAGACATCTCTCATAAACTCATTCTAAACATTAAGGTTGTGCGTACACATTCACAGGATTCGATCTATGATCACGTGGCTACGGGGTCCTTGGAGGGGGGTTGGTGGGTCCTGGGAAGGTTGGCAGGATGGGAGTGGCTGGCAGGTCAAGGATGGGGGTTGTCTGAGGGTGGAAGGGTCAGGGGCCTAAAAATAGGCCAATCAGGATGGCAGGGATAGAAAGAATACAGCCGTGGGGCTGAACAGACATTCATTAGATTGGACTACTCCATTCCTGATCTAAGTTAGTTCATCTCCTCACGTTAGATTCAGATAGACATTTCCTGCCCAATGTAACTTCCCTGAGCGTCTGTACAGATTGGTACTTAGATTGACCTAACCCTAGTTAGGTCAGTGTAAGCATAAGGTCTGCACGTACCCTCAAGGAAGATTTTGAAACTCATTCAGCAACACACATCCCTGTACAGAATATTCATACAGAACATTCTGGCCATTGGTCAGCTAGAGGGATTTTGAACCTGTGCAGAACATCAGAGACATCCCAAGAAAATGAGAACCTTTGAAAAATACTGACATGGCTAAATCTTCACACTAGTTCTACTTTTTTTAAAATAAAAAAGTCATCATCATCTTGCTTGGCGGTGTATGCTTGGATATTTTTTTTGTCAACAGACAGGAAAGCAATTAAGATTTATATTTTATATAACTTTTCTGTGTGTCCTCAGTGTTTTGGTAGACTCCCATTTCCTGGAGGTCCTCTGTCTTTAATGCAAAGGCCCAGAGCTGCAGTCAGATTTGTAAGTTTTTGCCTCTCTAACTTATATGTGCCAGAATGCACTTGATATATATCTTCAATTAGTTGATATGTGCATGCTCCCAAGACAAGACCTACAAGAAAGTTTGCACAAAATTCCACTGGTCTTAGGAGCTTTGTGTTAAACGGCATCCATTTATGTAGGAAATACTTTTACGTACCCAGAGATTCTACTTGGAAGTCACTGAATAAAGTTTTTAAGTTTTTAATGGGATAAGAACTGCTTCTTTTTTAAAGTAATACTACCATCTTCTATAAGTATGTCATTTTGAAAGTAATTTACAGTACCTCTCTTTGAGACAAGAGATAAACCATCACCTTGGGACCAGCTTCCATTGAACCTACTGATTATACATCTAAAGTCAAATCTACCTCAGAGGTTTTGGAACTCGCTGATTAAGAAATATAAGCGTGTATATTATCATTCAGAACTTTGGTCTGGATGAGTGATCTAAGAGCTCCAAATACAGGTTCATTGCAACTTACCTGTGTTCAGTCCTGCAAAACTAACTAACAGAAAGGCTAATTAGAGCAGGAAACTGACTACTTAATTAGTAAACAAGTTAGCTCTATTTTAAAGGGGTGTAGGTTGTAGCCATGTTGGTCTAGGGACATAGGCAGACAAAGTTCTTTGGGTAAATCTGATATCTTTTATTAGACCAACTCAAATAGTTGGAAAAATTCTTCTTTGCAAGCTTTCAGGCACTTTGCAAGTACCTTTCATCAGGCTGAGGAAGCATCTGCAGTTGGTAAGTGCTCTTCCTGGGTGGAATGAATAGGAAAGAAGCCAGAGGCTGGTTTGCATGCAAGAAAGGCAGTCAGTGAAGATGTAAATTGAGGAGTCTGTGGGTGAAAGATTGGGGTTGAGGGCAGGGGAAACATAGCTGATAAATGGTGGAGAGTCTCTCTATTTTAAAATGTGTTTTTCTTATTGGGAGTTTATTACTTGATTGGGACCTGCTTCTCCATGTTCTTCTACCTTGTGAAGTCACTTGCAGTAATGCACAGATGAAGTAAATATTAACCTTAACAGCTTGAGGAAAGACCCATTCCCATCAACAGATAGCTGTTCTTTCACATCAGGGGGACATGTGAACCCCATAGCTAAAGACTTGGAGTTCCTGAACCTTTGAAATTTAAATCCAGAGCCCGTAATCTTAAATATGCCTGCTGATCTAAACTATAAGAATGGATAGGTATGAAGAGGAAGGTGATGTCTTAAATTGTCAGGCATTAGTTAATGTACTGAAATTTTTATATCAGTATTAATGCTTTAAATTGCACCCAGAAATGAGGAGGAAGCCATGTGGTAACAAGGAATTGGTGTCGTATTTGGTGATGGCTAAAACTGCTCGGCAGATGTATAGCCACAAATTGCTCCAGTTGATATTTCCAAGTACAGGCAGTCCTGCAACTTACAACGCAATTGGTTCCTGAAAACTGTTTTGTAAGTCAAAACGTTGTAACTGGGAATCGATTTTCCCATAGGAAACAGTGTTTTAAAGGGGGGATTGGTTCTTGAACCAAGGCCCAATACCCTATTTTCACCAAAAAATAACCCAGAATTTTGTACTCAATCAATTATAGATGAGTAACATAGCTACATTAATGTATTTATGTTGTAAATAGCAATCATACTGATTTGGAAGGACTTCTTTGAGGTGACTTTGCTGGACTTTTTGAAGGGCTCTTGGTTGGGCTATTTGAAGGGTTCTTGCCTAGAGTCTTCTCAGGAGTCTTGGCTGCAGGTGTTTCTGAAGTCCTGTCTGCTTTCTTAAAGAAAGCGTCCAAGGAAGATTGGACAGATGTTCTCCAGGGAGATGGGTGACACAGCGAACTTGTTAGCTGGTGTGGTGTTGCATCAGATCAAGCATTGTAAAGTTGAAACTGATGTCAGAAAGTTGAAATAGGATGTCAGTTTATAAATGTTGTAACTACAAAACGTTGTAATTCGAAACATTATAACTTGAGGACTGCCTGTAGTCTTACTAGACAGTCATATTGAATACTGGTATTTATTAGGTGTCTTGTATTCTGGCCAACTGATTATAGAATAGTGAGAATTCTGTACAAATAGGGTTTCTGTTTCTGAGAGGGGGTCTTGAAGGGGGAAGAAGAGGAGCATTGGCAGTCAGGATAATTTCTTCAGAATAGACCAATGAAATTTAAAACTGCTATAAATAGATAGCAGTCAAAGGTCACACTCCACCACGGTGACAGTGTGTTTGAATCTGAGTGCCTAGGAAACTAGACAGGCAAGCTTAGGGACCAGGGGTTCTTTACCCTGATGGTTTTTGTAGTGGTGCGGCCTAAGCTGTTTGTCTTACTCTTGATCTGAAGAGACCATTTTTGTTAGAGAGGAAGTGATTCAATTTTCAGGTAACCTTACTGTTTGCTCATTGCTGTGACTGCTGACCAGCATGCCAATTATTACCAACTACAGACTGTGACAATTCAAAGATTGACTTTGCACTATGCCAACTTTTTAAGAGAGAGAACATTTATATAGAAAGCTATTTGCTTTGACAGTAATTTTCTGTAATGGCTCTTATTGAAGATATTTATGTTAGAATCAGAGAGCGCATCCAGCTATGTGTGGTTCCCTGGGGACAAGTAGTGGTGGCGCACCTTGTCCCACTACTGCTTGTCCCTGGGGAATGCCTGTGCCATGCGCACTTTGGGGTGCAGCAAGTTGCCCCAAGTGGGGTAGGAAAGGCTGGGGCCAGCACTGGTTTGGCCCCAGCAGCCTTACCTCGAGTCCTGGGGGCTTTCTGGGGTTGCAGCCATGGTGATTCTGCCGTGCGCAGCCTGGCTGGCAGTGGAGCACAGCTCCGAGTGGCCCAGCTCCAGTTTTTAGCAGTGCACACTGGCCAAGTGTGTGTTGCTCCAGGTTTTTTTTCTGTGTTTTTTTTTTTTGACCCCTGGATATCCTAGGGTCCAAAAAACCCAGCGCAAAGCACACTTGAGCAGCGTGCCCTTGTAGCACGGAGAACACCGGACTGTGCAGTATGTGGTGCTGCAAGCACCACATACCACATGACCATACTCATCTGGATGCGCCCAGTGTCCTTTTTCTCCATCCTGTTTCTATATAATACTTCAGTGCAATAATAATCCTGAGCTTGTATCTTTGCATTTTGTATGGCAGTGGTCATTTTAAGCATTTATTGTATGAGCAAGGTTTAGGACTCAGATTTGTTTGAATATGGAACTTGCAAAACTATCAGATTCTTTTTCAAGCTGATTCTGTATTTGGAAATCTTTACCATCTGTAATATTAGACTTAATCTTTTAGAGATATTTTTAAACCTTTTCTGAAGCAGGGCAGCTATCTAAACTAAAATGCTACTAAGACTGCCTATAGTATAAATAACCATAAATAACCAGCAGCTTGCCATTGAATATCACACCTTTCTGTACTTTTCTATAAATTGTCTGAAAAATATCTTCTCTCTTTCAAAACCACACTGATGAAATTCTCAACTGTGCTTAAGAGTGTTAACCCGCTTTTGCCCTCCTTCCAATCCTGGTCTGTCCTGGGATTCTTTCTGTATAATTTAAAGTGCCCAGGGTGGCCTGTTTAAGGATATATATACACTGCAGGGCACAAGGAAGCCTAAAGATATCCAAGTTAATTCTAACAGAGTTAGCTCAAAGACTAGAAGCAAGCTAGCCATGGTATCACGAAGCTCCACACAGTGCTCTGCTTCCCATTTAGAAGTTATTAAGTAGGGGTGTGTAAAATGGGCCCTATTCGATTTGGATTCAGATTTGGGCTGAATCGGGGACAGTGGTTTGTTTTGTTGATTCAGATCACTGTCCCCAGTTCAAGTTGGCTGAATCTGAATCTGAAGATTCGATGCTGATTTGGAGAATCAGCAATTCGGCCATAGACACAGCTTTAAATGTTTTTTCTACATACCGCAAGGTACCAGGCGCAGCTCATGATTGCTGCAATGCTGGAGTGGATGCAGCATCCCACAGAAGCGTGGTGCCCCCCCACCAATGCTCGGCAGTGAATCCAGGCCAGGGAACATGCAGGGGCCCCCCCTGCACCCCCCTGGCTAAGCGATCAGCCATGGGAAGATCCCAGGTGCCCCCCAGACCCAGGAGGTACCAGTCGCCGAGCAGAGGAGGCATTGGGGGGACCTCCCTGCGCGCCCTCCGGCAGACCCAGAAGTGGAGCGGAAGTGCTTCTGGTCCACTTCTGAGTCTGCTGCCAAGCATGCTGGGGAGCCCCCCATGCTTCTGTGGGACACTCCATGTGCCCCAGTATCACAGCATTCACAACCCGCGTGGTACCTAGAGGTATGTAGAAAAAACATTTAAAGCTGGGTCTATGTCTAAATCGCCAAATCTCTCTGAATTGATTCAGAGGGTTCTGATTTGATTTGGAGAGATTAAAGGGTCCTCTGATTCGATTCGGATTTGGAGATTCGGCCACTGAATTGGGCCGAATCTTCACCAAATTGAATCAGAGACTGAAGCTTCGCGCAGCCCTATTATTAAGCTATGGGGCTGCTGGCCACAGGACTGACAGGAATTCCTGTGGTGCAGTGTGTTTACAGCCTCTCCTATCAGACTTCCCAAACCTCCAAAGGAGTTGTTGGAAAGCATTCGGATATTGTCTTTCTCAGTGCTCCCATGAGAATAATTCTCCCCTCACTGAAATCAGGGCTCTGAAAAAACCTTATGCCACTCAAGCCCTTTTTGCATGGTGTAAGGCACCAGAGCATGGTGAGTATCTCATCTAACTCTTGAATCTTGCAGTGTACCCACACTAATGTGAGAGCAATTGCACTGATTATGGGCTTTTAACAAAAACTGTTGTGGGTGATGTTGAATTAAAGTACTCGGGTGAGAATAACAGGAAGTGTTATGTCCCAGAGGGTGGTGATGCCTGGCAGAGTTTCCTAGTACCACCCCAAAACCACATGGTAATTCACTGAATCCTAAGTTTGTCTACATTTACTTACACTGTTTAGACTGGCACTCATAAATATATACCCACCCAAATAGAGCTGGTGGATAGCAACAGTTAGAGACATACTTCAATATTTCTGAAAAGGGGCATGCTACAATACAAGGTTAGAAGGCAGTCTAAAACAAATGACCTTTGAATAGATGTCCTGAAGAGTCCATAAATCCAGGTGGATTTTTGATAAAGTCTCTACCCTCCTGGGGAACTTTCAGCCAGAAATTATGAGAGTCCAAACATGATAAATCTTCAGTTCCTTTACCTAGGATACCTCTTGTTATCCCATGTGTACACAGTTTACATAAAGGTAGTCTATTTGAATCCATGTGGAAGTCATGGCTGTAGATTAATCTTAGATTTAAGATACAAGTGTTGTTTATTCTTGCTGCTTTCATTTTCATAATAATTAAAGGTTTTAAAATGCAAAATGATTTTTTCTTAGCCTGGTTGTTACAATTTGAAGATGAATTGTATTTCTCTTTACTTTGAACATAAAATGTATTTGTGCCAGACTGTTACTCTTGGCCATTATGTTTCATGAAATAAATACAAGTACATTTTCTTATAAAAAAAATTGTAGTGTGGTGTGTTTCCTCCAGATATAAAATTGTAATTGTAAAAATTTAAAAACCTCTAATCACATGTAGCAAAGCCCCAGAATGGGAAAGACAGCACTAAACCAGTGGAGGACAAAGATCCTGCTGCTGTCATTTCTGTTATTGCATTTCTAAACATGATTTTAGAGGCAGAAGTGAGTTTGGGTCCAAGTGGATTTAATTCCATCTTCTATGGGTATTATTTATAGAATGTTAGTTCTCCTAGATGGGATCCAGATTATTTTACCTGAGTGAGGCATTTTGACTAGTTAATATTGTTTAATAACACTGACAGCAATAATTGTGCCCAGCTCTTAGGACTTTATATAAACCACATTCTTTCCTCAAATTCTTTCCTTACATGTTGCATTTGCCATGGATACAAGGCACAGGACTATCTATCTACTTGTCAGTGCTTTTAAAGGTAATAGGTACTGCCCTGACCTGCTTCCTCACTCTTTCCATATTGAAATGCACAAGAAATGGTAAAAGACAGCCCAGTATTCTCCATCTGGAAATGCAGAGACAAAGTCAATGACTAGAGTCATATCAGATGGTTAATGCTTCATGTAATCTGGACCAGATAATACTTAATAATACTACTTTGAACTTTATTAATGCTCTACAATATGACTCTCAAGCCACTTGTATTCACTGTGGTTCACCATTTAAATATCTCCAAAGAATAAGGAGAATGGACAAATACAATAACAATATAGGGCAAAGCAAAAGTCAAATAGGTGAAGCGCTGAAATTCCCACTCTCGTTACAATTTGCTATTCTAGTTTTACACTCTTCATTACATTCTCTTAATTCTCTTCCCTGGAAAAGACAAGAACATAACAGTAAGACCTTGAATTCTTTGTTAGCTGGGCAGATGTCAGTGTTCTCAGAAAAAATCAACAGGCTTATTAAAGCAATGAAATATATATATTTTTTGTTTGGTAGGAGAGAATTGAATTATATAAGTTTTTTCACTGAAGTCTTCCTTAAAATCATTTCATGGTAGTTGGATCAACTAAAAGTACTTGAACTTGAAAGTACCATGACAATATAAAAATAAAATCAAAATGTCTTTAATTTCTGGGTGCATAGACTATACGTATTACTCTTGTTGATGCTCTACTTTAGGTTGAATGAGAAAATGGCATATGCAAAAAAAGAAAAAAAATGTTTTGTTTTTTTTTGTATCGTCTTTCAACATTTGCTGTTACCTTCCTGAAGTTTTTAGGAGAACAGAGGCCTAAATTTAATTATGTTCATTTGACTAGTTTGTTCATGCATTGCCTATTAGATATAATGGATGTGTATATGTAAGTATGGATAATATACAAAATAATTGGTGGTATAATATGGTGTGCAGGTTTTCATACGCACACACGATAATGTGTGGTCGTAAAGGTTTTCATCAGCTGGAGTTGGTATGGACCTCTAAATGAGGGGTGAAGTTATGCAGGTTACCTCAAGAAGGTGCTGATGTATCACATGGCATCATCACATATTTAGTAAATGTGCATGCTACTAAGACTTTCTTTTAAGTAACATTTTAGAAACTCTTTAAAAACTGTGTTGTAATGCCTATGCTCTGTGCATCTCTGTCCTATAAACCCAGATACCTCAGTAACCAAGTCAGTTCACATCTGTAAGTCATAGAGAGCCCTTAAAAACACTTGAAACCCATGGGTGTTACTACAGGGTTACTACATTACCAAATCATATCCTAGTCTTTATGCTTTGCCTACCTGACAGAGCTTCAATTTTGGGGTGTCCCTAGTAACTCTCTTTCCACGGCCTCTGCCTCCCCTTCAGCCACAATCCAATCCTTGCAGTAATTTTCATTTTATGTTCCCCAAAATGCAAATGCCCATCCCCAGGCACAGCAGTGTCCTGCAGTGGTTCACTTCACCACTATGTGACCCACTTTAAGTGGAAAGAAAACAAAACAGTAAAGTGCATGGAGTACTTAGCTCACTTTCTGTGCAAGTCTTCAGCCTCTCTTCACTTGGGCTTCCTTCTAAGTTTCCCCTGCCACAGTCTGTGCTTTTGTCCTTGTGTCTTCCTGTCCCTATAGAATCATAGAAAGTTAGGGTTGGAAGGGACCTCAGGAGGCCATCTAGTTCAACCCCCTGCTCAAAGCAGGACCAGCCCCAACTAGATCATCCCAGCCAAAGCTTTGTCCAGCTGGGTCTTAAAAACCTACAAGAGATGGAGCTTCCACCACCTCTCTGGATAACCTGTTCCAATGTTTTACTACCCTCCTAGTGAGAAAATTCTTCCTAATATTTAACCTAAACTTCCCTTGCTGCAATTTGAGACCATTATTCCTTGTTCTGTCATCTTCTACCACTGAGAACAGTATAGCTTCATCCTCTTTCAAACCTCTCTTCAGGTAGTTGAAGGCTGTTATTAAGTCCCCTCTCTGTCTCCTCTTCTCTGAACTAAATAAGCCCAGTTCCCTCAGTCTTTCCTTGTAAGTCATGCCCCCCACTCCTCTCACCAATTTTGTCACCCTCCATTGGACTCTCTCCAACTTGTCCACATCCTTTCTGTAGTGGGAGGCCCAACACTGAACATGGTACTCCAGATGTGACTTCACCAGTGCTGAACAGAGGGGAATAATCACTTCCCTAGACCTGCTGGCAACACACCTATGAATGCAATGTAGTATGCTGTTAGCCACATTTGCAACAAGGGCTCACTGTTGGCTCAGACAGCTTATTATCCACTGTAACCCCCAGGACCTTTTCTGCAGAGCTGCTCCCCAGCCAGTCAGTCCCCAGCCTGTAGCAGTACATGGGATTGTTCTGTCCTAAGCGCAGGACTTTGCACTTGTCCTTGTTGAACCTCGTGAGATTCCTTTTGTCTCAATTCTCTAATTTGTCTAGATCACTCTGAATCCTTGCCCTACTCTCCAGCATACCTACTGCTCCCCCAATGCCCTCCCAGCTTAGTGTCATCTGCAAACTTGCTGCCATTTTCCAGGTTGTTGCTGAAGATACTGAACAAAACCGGCCCCAGGACCAACCCCTGGGGCACTCCACTTGGTGCCGGCTGCCAACTAAACATCAAGCCATTGATTACTACTCTCTGAGCCCAGTGCTCCAGCCAGTTTTCTATCCACCTAACAGTCCATTCCTCCAGCCCATACTTCCTTAGTTTGCCTGCGAGAATGTTGTGGGAGACTGTATCAAAAGCCTTGCTAAAATCAAGGTATCTACTGGTCTCCCCAAATCCACAGTGTCGGTCATAGACAGAAATCAGGTTAGTCAAGCATGACTTGCCCCTGGTGAATCCATGCTGACTGTTTCTAATCACCCTTTTCTCTTCCAAGTGCTTAGAAATGGATTCCTTGAGGATCTGGTCCATGATTTTTCCAGGGACTGAGGTGAGGCTTACTGGCTTGTAGTTCCTTGGACTCTCCTTTTTCTCTTTCTTAAATATGGGCACTACGTTTGCCCTTTTCCAATCATACAGGACCTCTCCTGATCTCTGCAATCACATCAGCCAACTTCCTCAGCACCCTTGGGTGCATCCCATCTGGCCCCATAGACTTGTATGCATCCAGCTTTTCTAAGCAGACCCTAACCTGTTTTTTCAGCACTGAGGGCTGCTCATTTCCTCCCCAAGCTGTGCTACCTGGTGCAGTAGACTGGGAACTGACCTTGGCTGTGAATACTGAGGCAAAAAAGGCATTAAACACTTCAGCCTTTTCTGTATCCTATGTCACAAGGTTGCTTCTCCCATTCAGTAAGGGACCCACACTTTCCCTGATCCTCTTCTTGCTACTGAAATACTATAGAAACCCTTCTTGTTACCTTTAACATCCCTTTCTAGCTGCAAGTCCAATTGCGCTTTGGCCTTCCTGATTTCATCCATACATCCTTGGCAGCTCCCTCAGCCAGACTTCCCCTCTCTGGCCTAAGACTTGGGCTTATGTAGCAGGCTCTTATCACATGGCCTTCACTTCTGCCTCCTGGGTGCATGAGGCTCTTTCTGCACCTGGACACAGCACCCATCTTGTTTCACCTCCTCAGCGTATGTGCAAACTCTAGCATCCCCCAGAGACCCACCAACTCAGGCCACAAGGGAATGTAAAAGAAATGAGTGCATGTGTATATAGGGAGAGGAGGTGAAAATGAAGAAGTGGCAGGTGGAGCAGGGAGGGGAGCAGAAGTTAGCAGTGAAAGCAAAACCAAACCCAAACCCTGGTTTCCCTAGTAATGGGGTAGGGGCCCTGTTACACATGCAAAAAATGGCTTTACTTTACCTTTACAAGACCTCATATTTATGATTCAATATCTCTTGTCCTTCTAGCATAAGTGATAGTCCTATTAGAATCTGTGAATTGCCCCAAGAAAAGACTTAAAATTAGTGACCTTTTTAGTATAAAAAAGCTATTATTAATCCAGATGAATTCAGCCTATATTGGTCATCAGAGAGATTTAATGTAAGAGGATTGGAAAGAGGAAAATATTTCTGTGGGAAATTGAGTTTTTGAAAATGACAGCTGTTTAAGTCACTCAGGGTATTGGAATACTAGGCTAAGAGCTGAGAAGGTGGATTAGTAGGTTGAAGGCAGTTGAAGTGGTCAGACTGACCTGAAGTATTTATCTTCTGGATGCAGTCTATCACATAGCTACAAGCTCTACAGATTTGTCTGCCTTTCTACCCACCAATCCAGATGGATAGATAAATAGGTAGTAGCCCATCTCTAGTGGGAAATTAACAAAATAGTATGAGTTTATTGTTGTGTCTTTCTGAGTGCTCAGAATGTAGCATGTGGCTCAGAAACAAGAGAGAGAGTTGTTATCATTTTATTTTTTTTTTTAAAAGGGCTGGGATTTTTGTAAAACAATAAACTTTCATTTGATAGAGATTTAAGGAACTTCCATCTATAATATGTTTCAAAATGTACTCCTTTTCTTTGCAGAGATCACGCTATATGTAGCTCTTGTAAATTTTCCCCTTTTAACCATTTTCCTTTAAAATGTATTTATTTCCATTGTGTCATGAGCAGCTGGTGCTGCCTTAGTCAGGGGGGTCCCTCTGTGGCCAATCTCGCTGATGCGTGGGTGGGGAGTGCCCCCACAGCCAATCGTGCAACAGCCAATCGTTGTGACCGCTTCTGGGAGTGCCATGGTGCTCCACTCCCCAGCTGGCACTTGCAGGGGGGGCACCAGCGCTCCCACCTGCCCTCCCTGCCCATTGTCTAAGCAGCAAATGTGCCCAGTCAAGGGGTACACTGGCACTCTCAGGGGGTGCATGTGTACCTGCTATGCATCGCCACTGCTGCAAATGCCTCTTGCTGCATCTCAAAGCAGTTTGAGATGTGGCAAGAGGCACACTGAGAACAAAAAAAGCGTTTCCCACACTGCCTATTTGCAGCATGGGCTCAAAATCCGACACCTGGATATGCAGGTATCAAAAAAAAACTTGTAGAAAAAAAGTGGGGCAGGCAACCAGAGGCTTGGGTCCTCCAAAGAGATGCTCTGGTAGCTGGCCAAATGTCTCTATGGCTGCACCTTGCCCTGGTGCTGCAGCACGATGCAGCACCTGTGGGCAAAGAGCCATGCAGGCTGCAGGAACTTGAACCCGGGCTCTGTCCTCAGGTAAGTAGGGACTGGGGGTGGTAGGAAAACTGGAGAAAGGTCTATGTGGGTGCAGGTATTGGGGGAGACTATGGGGGAGGTCTGTTTGGGAGGGGTTGGTCCCCCAGCCTGCCTCCTGCAAGGCCCGTAGCCCCGCCCCCTGCAGCAAAAGCAGCCATCAGGGTACTCAGGGCCCTCTTGGCACAGCCCTACACATGGTGCAGGGCAGCGCAGCATGGCCCTGGCTGCCTGGCACCCGGCGCTGTCTGTGCCACATCACACAGGCTGGTGCAGGGCTGTGTACCTTAGGGCAGCTCCAAGCTGCTTGTGCTGTCACCTGGGGGCCAGCACCGCTCATGGGGACTGCATGTCACAGCAGGCTGTGTTCTGCATGCATGGGCCCCACGCACTGTCATGCTGGGCCAGTTCCATGCATGCAGGACCTGGCCTGGTGCAACACACAGTCCTTACGAGCGGCACCAGATCTCAGGTGACAGCCCAAGTGGCCCAGAGCTGCCCAAAGGCGTATGACCCTGTGCATAATCGGCCTGGGTCTCTGTGTTGTGGCACAGGCAACGCCAGGTGCCAGGCAGCCAGGGCTGTGCCGTGATGCCCCGCACTGGAGGGCGGTCTGTTCCAGGAGGCCCTGAGTGCCCTGATGGCTGCTGAGCTGTAGGCCATGGAGGGGGGTGCTGTAACCCTTGTGGGTGGGCATGGGGGCCCTGCGGAAATATGTTATCCCTGTGGGGGGGGCTGTAGCCCTTCTGAAGGGGCATGTGGGCCCTGTGGGGGGGCATGGGGGCACTATGGGAGGGCTGTAGCCCCTGTGGGTGGGCTTTGGCCCCTGCATGGGAGCTGTGGCCCCTGTGGGGGGGCTGTGGTCCTGTGGAGGGGCAGCCCATGAGCTGTGCAGGGGGGCTGCACCCTGCGGGGGGCAGGGGATGCACCCCTCCTGAGCACTGCCCCCCACACCCCAGTCCCCCCACGAACCCTACACCCCCAAGCCACCCTCATAAACCCCTCACCCACATACCTGGCCCTGGCCCTGTGAATCAGGAGTGAGGGGACTGGGGGGGTGGGGCAGGCTGTGGGCTGTGAGTGAGGGGCAAGGGCAGGGGCAGGACACTGGCATATCAGTATTGCTCAGCATTGTACATCCTGGTAAGTGGAGGGAGTAGGGGCAGCTCTGCTTTTTCTGTGACAAAAAAGCCAAAATTAAATGCCAAAGTGTATGGGTGTTTAGAATGTATTTTATTATGATGATAAAGGCAATGGTAGGCTTCCAAATTGCTTTAACTTGTAAATATATTAATAAAATATTGCCCAACTGATCTGTCTATATATAGTGGCATTTCATTTTAATAGCAAAAGAACACTATTTGGGGTATTTTAATGAGAGAATTTGGGTTTCGTATTAGATAATTTGCAATTTTTGAACAGGGAACACCAGGATCTCTGCTGGTGAGACAGGTGGCGAAACTTGGGCAGAGGAGCCTGTCCAGGGCCAGCACTGGGAACCATTTGGAGAGCAGAGAAGGTGGCTCATGTAGCTCAAGTAGCCCTGAGCTGCTCACCAGGGCAGGTTTTTATATTGCTGGGGCTAGCACAGGGCAGGTTTTTATACTGCTGGGGCCAGCACAGGTGTTGGCCCCAAGCTCTAGCTCCCCCTGGCTGCAGACCCAAGAGGAGCCAGGCAGGGTTATTTTGCCCTAAGTGGCACAACTTGCCCCACACCAAAGTGCACATCCAGGCACGTACGCTGAGGCAAAAATCCCAGGCTCAAATTTGTGCCACTCCTATTTGAGCTGCTGCACGTGCACATGCCTGCGGTTACTGGGAAGTAGAAATGAAAACTGAAGAAGTTTTATTATTTTGACTATAAAGTTATGAGACTATATGTTCAAATTTTATCCTAACTCTCTTGTGCAGTGCCACTAAGTGGAGCAGAATTCAATAGGGTTGAGAATTGTTCCATTGACCCAGTCTCTGATGAGCTGTTGGAAGCAAGGAAATGCTGATTTTACCAACCCTGACAATCCAAACTGATTTTCTTAGCAGTCCTCAGATCTGTCCTCTGTTTCCTTTACCCACCAAGCATGCCATTGATCTTACAAAGGTACATCAATAGAGTGAATGAGTAGCACAGGATAATGGCATATATAACCAGTACAATTGTGGTTTATTTTAGATTGTTCTATAGAATAGTTCTAGCATGCAAATGAGTTGCACTTCACTCAGCCAGGCAATAAATCACATAAATAGGCAATTAATTATGTTTGAAATTAGGAAAACCAACAGAAAATCAACTCCATCTCAGCAAATTGGCAACTAACCTTTCCATACCTGATATAAAACCCTAAAAGCAAAGAACGTAACCAGTGTAATAAAAGAAATATTGACTTAGGTTTTCCTTTTTTCATTTTGACAATTAATGGCATTTAGCTGTCTTTAAATTATCTGAATCACTTCGTTGTGTAAAGTTTCCCAGTTGTTTTCTTTCCCACTTAGTATAGAATTTATAGTTGTCTTGTAAAATAGCCTGCTCTGCTACTTTTATATTCCAAGTTCATCGGTTTACTCCCACAAAAGAGCTATCAAATTTTGAAAGAAGGATATTTCTTTGAAAGAATTGTATACATTTTATTCTGATTGGAGTAGTCTCAAATATTATTTTCCTTCAGTTCTCAAAGATGAATTTATGGATTTGGTCAGGACCAAATTCTGTCTTCTTTTTCATCCTTGTAATACTATTGTCCTCGGTAGAATTTGACCCTAAATCTGCAGAAGCTGGATAGCATATGAAATGAATGCATTTTAGTAAACAGGCAAAAGAGATATGTAGTTTAAAAATGATGCACCAATTTGATGTATCTGATGCTATTCTGTATTCAGGAGAGAAAGCTATTATTGCAGCACACAATTCTCTGACAGAGCAAATATCTCCCAATGTAAACTGCATGATAAGGGTCACGTTAGGTCTCATCGTTATGTTACATAATGTTTGATTTGTACATTTATTGTGGTTTGGGCATGTTATTTGTCTTTCTGATAGTCTATAATAAATGCTGCTGCAAGATTGCAATTTCCCTCATTAAAAATCGAAAACTTGCTATCTTTAGTATATGAATGTATGAAGTTTTACTTTTTATTACCTTACAGAAGCTGCAAAGAATCAATCCTCCTTACTGTTGTTCAGCCTTACCCTGTAAGTATCTATAATGTTTTCTCTATTGGTTTCCTAGCAACATATTCAGACTTTCTCTGCCTCTTTTCTCTCTAAATCTTGAACTTATTTGCATAATACAAAATATGGGAGAAACAGAGGCTACAGTTTTAAAGATAAATGTAAGACTAGATACCAAGGTCCACAACAGCAGGACAATTTTATAATAATTTAAATAACTGGCATCTTCTGAGTTGTTCTAGGAGTATATCTCATGCTTATGACAGGATGCTGAGTTCCTTTCCCAGCAATCACTCTGACACTTGGGCAAGTCCCTTAACCTCTTTTTCCCCAGTTTGCTTATAATTCTTGTGAGACTTCACAGAGGAATATACTTTTTAGGTAAATGATGCTGTTTGAAATCCTGGGCTCAGTATAGGCAGCTAAGTGGTATGGTCATTCTTCACATCTGTGTACCCTTGTTGTATGCTAATTTGTCCTGAACTTCTTTGGGCCTTACTACACAAGAAGGGTGAAAAGAGGTTCTAGTGCCAGTTGGTAGGAATGTACTGTGTGACTCTTTGCGTGTTTATACAAGAGAAGCGTTAATGCACATTAGTTTAATTTATTGTGCATTATGGGTTAGTGTCTACATGTGTGTTCCCTTAATGTGCATAAAAAATGGCAAAATTAGGCTAACTGAACTTAAATTTGATACCTGCAAAAGCAGGTATCAAATTTAGGCATGATTAGTTAATGCACGTGTAGACACAACCCAGCACTAACTTTTGTGCCAAGTCTGCCCAGCCATTAGGGGCACATGGCAGAGCTGCAGGGACTTGACACTAACGTTAGCACACTAACTTTAGTGCCAAGTGCTTGCACGTGTTGACACCTGCCAAAAATTGCTTAATGCTAATTAACTTAATGTGCATTAAATTTAGTCATGCTTAAATGCATGTGTAGACATGCCCTCTGGCTATAAACTACCATAATCACAATTTTTTTTCATAAGCCAATTTGGTCTATCAGTTGGCAGATTTGTTTCTGTTAATGCCATGCGAAGAAAGTATCTTTGTCATGTTGTGCAGTGGTCTGTTTTATTAAATACTGACCATACGGTATAATTTGGGTTGGATGTACTTCAGCCTCTGATTGGATTGGAAACCTACGTGGTTATGTTCATGGCCCACCAGATTGTGAAATGAAGTTGTACCCTAAACAACTGCAGTGGTGACTAAAATAAGAACAGAAATCCCTTAGGGTCAACCCCAAGAAAAAGTGAACTAAAAGGCTGCTTGGGGTCTCACAAGCCGTGCTGGCTCAGGGCATTCACAGTCAATACATTTGCAGTTGGACCAGAGAGGAAGGTAAGTCATGATATGATTTTTCTTCCAGGAGATGGAAATCCTGCATTTGCTTGGAGCCAATCAAATAAAAAACTTGGCCTAAGGTACCATCAGGGCACTGTACACATTTGTTACAGCACCAAGAGCTATTAAATAGCAAAAATAGCTCTGAATGTAAGAAAACCATTAATAATAGTAAATTAAATATTTCACCCTCTTCTATATGAGGACTATGCCATTAAATTAAATCATACACGTGTATTGAATTCATGTGTGTATTTATGTTGCACCCCATAGCATATGCACTGAGGCTTGGAGCCTGAGCTATTCCTGGGCCAAGAGACAATAATTGCATTCTTCTGGGGACACTGCAACCCAGAAAATGCATAAATGAGGCTAATCCTCTCATGTATGTCTACACAGTTGTAATATGTGATTTCAGCATGTGTCTATGTACATGAGCTAGCTTTTCTGTACCTAATTTGGGTACTGATAGCAAGTAAGCTACATTAATGTGTGATTACAAGCCTACCTTGGGCCCTTTAGCAGCTAACTCATGTTAAACAACCTGCCACCATCACTTACTTTGCAATGAGTAATTGAGCTGGCTAGATTAAAGCTAATTTGGATATTTCTACCCATGCTTCTGTCATGCCTAGACTGAAACACAAGCATCCTCTTAGGGCTCCTATGCACATACAGGGGGGCTGCTTCAATGTACTGTAATTACAGCACATCAGGGTAGACTCGATTAGTTGAATTTACTGGAGCATGGTAATTACCATCCTCCAGCAGAGTCCAACATCACGTGTATCAGCATCCCTGCACTGAAAAATGGCAATGGGGTGCTTTAAATTGAAGTAAATTTGATGAGCTTTAGTTCAAAGCGCCCCACTGCCATTTTTCAGTGCAGGGACACTGGTACACGTGACACTCTGGTTGCCTTTAATTAAAGTGCTAATTAAAGCACCCCCGCACCTCCCAGAGCACATCTATAAACACCCTTAGGGTTTGTCCTTTCATTGTGAAAGAAGAATACTAGTAACCTGATGAATTTGGGTACTGGAGTACCCTAACAGTTGTTTGGTTGAAAAATCCTTATGCTGAGTTGAGTAGAGCTGTTCATAAAAATGGCCATGATTTTTTTATGAAAAATACTTAAATTATTTTTGCTCCACAGAATTCAAAAACATTTTCTTTTATTAAAAAAGTGTTTCACAAAAATGTTTCTTGCAGATATTTGATAGTTTGGGATATTATTTCCCCCCTTTCCTTTAACACACTTCTCCCTGAATCTTTCTTCATATAAAATTTGAAAAAAAGTATTTTTGACAAAAATATTTAGTTAGCAAGATGTCAACCAACTCTACTCCTGAGAAACTTTCTATTCCCACTGCTTCATGAAGAATGCCTGCCAAGGGGAAATTACAGATCTACTGGGTTTTTTATGTTATTTTTAATCATAGAATCATAGAATCATTAGTCGGAAGGGACCTAGACAGATCATTGAGTCCAACCCCCTGCCATGGGCAGGAAGGAGCACTGGGGGTAGGAGGGGTCATAAGACCCCAGCCAGGTGCCTATCCAGTCTCCTCTTGAAGATTTCCAGGGAAGGTGAGAGCACCTCCTCTCTGGGGAGCGTATTCCAGGCTCTGGCCAACCTTACAGTGAAGTAGTTCTTCCTAATATCTAACCTCAACCTATCCTCCCTCAGCTTGTG
>NW_017729032.1:174334369-174338944 GCF_001723915.1 Gavialis gangeticus
CTTGAGGAAGGACCACCTTTCCTGGACCCCCATACTAGCTACCCCCTGGGCTCCGAGTGCCTCCCTGACTACTGCCCTGAGCACATCGAAGTTCGCTTTCCTAAAGTCAAGCATTTGCGCTGTGCTAGTTACCCTCCCCACCTTTCTCTGAATAGAAAACTGGATCATTTCATGATCACTGTCCCCTAGCCTCCCTTGTACTAGCAAAAGTTAAGTTAATGTTTGATCTCTTTAGAACACGTATTCCTTTTAATGCTTACTACTAACCATTCCTTACAATTGCAAATAAAACCAGCATAACTTAAAGTAATGTTCTAGAGGGGATTGAAGCTGTATGCTTACGACTTTCTAGTACAGTGTTGAAACTAGAACACCACAGATCCAGACCTTTGCTCCTTTTGAAGCTGAGCTCCTGTTGCCCACATTTAATAGTTGTTACCTAAAGTGAATGGAGGGTAGTAGTATAGTGGAGATTTTTTTTTAAAGCCCTATTGGGACCATGAGTCCCAACTAGAGCTCAGGGCCTTCTCCTTTCCAAGAAGCATCTATTTCACTGAGCCACGCACACTTTTGCTTGTACTCCACCTCCCAGCTTATTCATGTGCCTCCGTATCTTAGCTGCCCAAAGTACACAGCCACTGGGGTTAAAGCATGGGAGGCCCCCCCCACCCATCTTTATCTGACATCCACTAGATGTGGAATTCTGGCAGCCTACATTTTCAGGAGTTAGATGCTGGTACTCATCCACAATGGGTACATGTACATAGCCACATACACACGTGGCCTACTGCACATGCTCAGTCTACATGCACCCACTTATGCATTCACACTGCAGGGAGGAAAGAATTGCTACCTGTGCATAAATGCCACTTTTAGCACTTACACAGCTAGAAACCCATCAGTTAAATTCACAAAAATTAAATAGAATTCCAGCCTTTGCATAAAAAAACTTTTACAGATTGCTTTTGCCCAAGCTCATTCATTTTCATTTTCATTACAGCCAAATCAAAACACTGTGCTCTTCTATTCTTCCCATCAATCAAACAAAGCAAATAAATCTCTTCCAGGTTAATTTGAATATTGTCTTTTATGATAAGAAAGTGATTGAACAATTAAAGTAGTTTAAAGTTTTAGTTGCTGGAAGTCTGGTATTTGATTATTTTTGGAAGTCATTTTATTTTGTAAGTGGATTATTATCCCATTGATATTGTATTAAATTTTACACATTATTTAAATTAAATAATTCATTTCATTGTGGATTCAGACTCCGTGAATGGAGCTCATTCGTGAGTCTGATTGGCTGCTTTCTTTTTTTTTTAACTTCCTGAACTCCTGACCCTAGCTGCAGTCAATAGGAATTTTGTCATGGGTTTCAATGTGCCAGGATTTCACCTCAAGATTATAAGGTTTTAAATAAACCAGTTTTATTTTTTTTTCTGGTCTGGGCATATGCAGGTGCAAATCAAGTAAAAAACTTTATAGTAAATTATGTTGCTTTATGCTGACATTGTAGAACCTACTTCTAACTTATGTTTTTACTACAAGTCTCATGATACTTGTTTTTTTCACTGAGGAGGTTTCATTTTGAATCACAAGAACCTCAGCTTTTATTTGGACAAAATAAAAGTGAGTTTCTTGTCCTTGTGATTTTGGAAAAGGAGCTTGAAAACATGAAGCAAACTTACGCCAAAGGCTCAGGAATCAGAAGGCCAAAATAAACCCCAAATGAATTTTTAAATAAATATTATATTAAAATCAGTCTCACTGTATGTTTAACATGACTTATGATTTTTGTTCATACAAACTTGGTAGTTCAGTGCAAAGTAACCAATTTTTATAATAAAAAGAGAAAGCTGCATCCCTTGGGGTTTTTTCACCCTCCACCCTCGAACCTTGTCTATTGTACAACTTTGAAATGAAGTTTTAATCAATTGGTTTCAGAGCTCATTTTAAGTTTGTCTGCATACAACATGATTGAATGTAACCATGACACTTGGATGTAACCATGACACTAATAGTGTTATCTACTTCAAGTCTAGGCTGGTACCTGGTTGTCTTCATGTTTAGGCAGGACCTGCTAACTATGCTTTCTATTTGGTTTGGATATGCTCTGTTGAGATTGTACAAATAATTTGGCAGAGGCGCATGAAAATCCAAATAATAGCTGTGACAGGAGAAAAATTACTATGGACACTAACTAAACCAAGTTAATTGTAGTCAATAAAATGGAAAAGGATCCGACTGATTCTCTCATTCTGTCTTCTTGGATGCCCTTCCAGTTGTACTTTTCCTTCTTCCTCTACCCCTAATTCTTCTTGCCCTCCTTCATTACTCTCTCCTGCCTGCAGGCTGGTTTTGTTGGTCCTTTCCTTTTAGAGGCTAAATCTAAACAGGCTTAAATGTACTTTTAGAAGTAGGGTTTGAACTATCCCAAACTAGGCTGCGGACAGGAATATAATGTAGAGCACCTTGTCTTCTATGTACCTCTAACAATTGAGTAAGTAACAGCAGCCATTTCCACATGAGGCAGCCAGAAACGTAAGGGAAGTAGCAGATTACGGAGTTGCTAAGGCAGATATTACTGTGTAGGAGCTCAGTATATTATAGATTTAGAGACAAATGTGCTGGACAAAAGGGACAAGTGAGTGTGCCACAAAGTCTTGAACAAAATTTTACTTTCACTAGAATAAAGTGGAACAATCACAGTATACTAGGATGTCTATTGACTTGGATTTGTTTATATAGAATGAATTGGTTGACTTACTTTTTTTTTAAATAAAAGAATCATTGGCCACCCTTCATCTGGAACGCATATGCTTTATACATGCAGGATCCATAACTACACCAAGATTTCCTCTCATAGTAGCAAAATAGAATTGGATAGCTTTGATAGATCACGTTATTTAAAGAAACCCAAACCCTTAATGAATGTCAGAAATATGACATCTACTTCAGCACTGAAATGCAAGAGTTTAACAAGTAGCATATGCTGAAAATGATCCATTAGCACTTTAGGCTGGTTAAATATCATGCAAGGAAAAAGCATCTGCTTTTCCAGTTCTTGGTGTTCAATAGTGTTTCAAATACAGTGGTATTTTCTGGCTTGCACTTGTGCTGCTGTTGTCCTACAATAATCTTACAATCTAGTCTGAGGCTAGGGACAGAAATGACACATGAACCAGTATAAGTGTTCAGAAACCAGTCTAAACCTGTAACAGAACAGAAGTTCAGTGCACACTAGACCAGTTTCAAAATGGCTGAACCCAGTTTAAGATAGACCTGAATGGATGTAGTATCAAATTTAATCAGTTTAGGTTAGATCGGTCTATCCAACTTCTGTCCCAGATTCCCTCTTGACTCAAGTTACCTTGCAGTACCCTGGCATCCCAGGATGCCATGTGACCCCCTGCTAACTCCACCTTGCAGGCCAGGAGGGCTAAGCCTCTGCCAGTGCTTCAAACAAGCTGGGCTGGCCCTGCCCTGCTCCCACCCTGTCACAGAGCTGAAGCAGCAAAGCTGCTCCACATTCTGCCTGCACCTGTCAGCCCTGTGGGGCAGTGGGGAGGAGGAGGCAGGGGAACAGAGCCCCACTGCCCCATGTCCAGCCCCCAACCCTGGTCTCCTCAGCTGCATGGAGCCCTGGGCCAAGGAAGGATTCCATCTTCACACCCCATGCAGCTGGGTCAGCTGCTCAGCACCACCCCCTATGAACTCTGACCCACGGGGGGAGAAGAGAAGGAGATACAGGTGGGTTCCAAGTTGGGGGAGCCCCATGCCTTGGGGGGGGGGGTTCCTTTGCCCTGGTTTGGGCTCCCTTAAGGCCAGGGTCTATATAGCTATGAGGAGCCATGCATGGAGGGGAGATTCTTCCTAAACCCTGAGGCCAGTCTGGCTGCTCAGTCCCACTTACTGCCAGTCTCTGTCCTGCAGGGGGGTGGGAGGAAGACTCCCCCCATCCCGGTGCCAACCCCCTTGAGCTGGGCACCTGACCACATGGAGGGAGCCCCATACCTTGTGGGGTTTGGGCAGCCATGGCATGCACCACAGCTGAGTGACTCATAAGCCTGCACTGACAGGACCAGAAGGCATGGAGCACTCAAGCATGCCTCCCAGGCTGCCAACCATTGCCAAGCCCAGCCGAGTGGGGTCCATCCCTGATTGGCTGCCTGGCATATGCCCCAAACTCCCCACTGTTACTCCTGCAGTGGGGGGGAGCAGTCCCCAGTCCCAGTGCCTACTTCCCTGAGCTGACATCTGTCTACAAGGTGGGGAGCCCCAAACCTTGGGGCGTTTCCCCACCCTAGCCTGGGCTCCCCCACAGCTAGGGTCTGAGCAGCTGTGGGGAACCCTGCAGCTGCTCAGACCCTGGCTCAGGGGAAGCCTGGGCTGGGATGGGGGAAACCTCCCCCGAGACATGGGGCTCCCCCCACCTCCACGTTGGCAGGTGCCTGACTTGGGGGCCCAGCACAAGGACACAAGGATGGGGGACTCCTTCCCCCCTGTAGAAGTGAGAGCAGGGAGTTGGGGGGTATGTGCCAGGCACCCAATCAAGGATGGCCCCCACTCAGCTGGGCC
>NW_017729032.1:174343944-174352673 GCF_001723915.1 Gavialis gangeticus
CCTGTAGAAGTGAGAGCAGGGAGTTGGGGGGTATGTGCCAGGCACCCAATCAAGGATGGCCCCCACTCAGCTGGGCTTGGCAATGGCTGGCAGGTTAGGAGGCATGTTTGAGTGCTCCCTGCCTTCTGGCCTTGCCTGCACAGGATTGTGTGCCTTTCACAGCTGAAGAGTGAACATGAGTTCCATTCATTATCAGTGCAGTCTACGCAACTTAGAGAAACCTGCGTAGATTGAATTGATTCTGCCTCAGGCTTTTTGACTGTTTGTACTTAGCCTGAGTGGGCAGTTTAGCTCGTGGCTAGGCCTTGCTGTATTTAATTTGCTTATTGACATTACATGCTCTTCCACATAACTTGTTTAAATCCCCTTCCAGTTGACATATTTTATTTATTTGCTAAACTTAGACTCATGTCACAGACTTAAGGGACAGGCAAAAAGTCAACACATTTTGTGAAAGTAAAAAAATCATGAAATTCTTAATACATTTTTCCCTCTTTCCTGCTCCACTTGGAACATGTTTCATTTCATATTAAACTAAAGACCAATTCTAAGCAATCAGCCATAGCACACCTAATATTGAAATGGACTATATCCCAATATGTGTATTCTCTAAATAATTCTGTTCCCCTCTGATTTGATGCACATTTTTCTCAAGTGCCTTTCTCTTCTTGTTTCTCTTTTCTTAGTATGATAACAACATTTAGTCTAAGGTTTTTTTCATGCATCTGTTTTTTTTACCTGTAGTCTCTTATTCAGCTGAATATCAATTTTTCTGAATATCGTTAAACATAGATTTTGGCACTAGCCCTGTCGCCAGCAAGAGGACTCTGAGGGGAGTTATGCAAAATTGTAGAATGCCTGTAAGATGGACAGCCCTCATAGCCAATCATCAGTGAGGGGCAGGGCCACTGGGCCTCTCAACCAATCAGAGGCATTGGACGCCTGCTGTACTCCACCCACAAAAATGGCTGCCCAGCCCTTGGTCTGCCCACAAAATTGGCTGGCAGCCACCTCGACTTTGGTAGACCCTTATTTATATTCAGTGATAACAGTTTCACTTAAGACAAGACGTCTCTGTTACAGTGATCTCTAAATTCTTTATCTGGCCAAGACATCTACAAGTGCAGACTCTTTGAGGTTGATAGGGCACCACATGAGCTTAAGCTTAAGCACTTGAGTCTATGTTTTCCTTTCTAGGATCTGGACTCTTGGGATGTGAACTTGGACCCCTTTATACCTTTATAAAGTGAAAGGTTTCAAAAAGAGAGTTGCTGGTGCAGAGCTCCTGCCCTTTTGAAACTTTCCCTTATTGAAAGGTCTCCAAACATTTGTGTTCCCTTACCTTAGGATTGTAATATCCACTATGTTGATTAGGTGAGGTATTCAGTCCTTATTCCTCCACTTAAAGGATAAAGTGAACTGTTACATGTTACCATTATGTATTAAAGGCACTTAAAATGTGAACATCTAAACTGGGGCTAAGACAATGAATTGAAACTTATGCCACTTCAGGTGAGGGTTAACTCTGGGTCATGCTACCCAGCTCATGTCTGCTCCATGGAAATAAAATGAGCAATTTGTAGTCTTCCAGCATCCCAGGACTCACTGCTCCCAGCCTTCTCCATGGACAAACTTACCACCCTCCCAAACTCCTCTGCTGATGAGCTGGTACTGGCCTTAGCCAACATCACCATCTTCCCCCAGTGGGTGTGACCCCAGCCCACATGGTACCACTCCAAGCACCCATTGGTATTCTCATGGTATGCCTCTGTTGCTTGAGCTCTCCAGGCAAAAGGCTTAGCCCTCTCCTGGGAAAGCGGTGTGCCCAGGGAGGATGCACACTCCATGCTCCTTGCAGCTGCATATTCCCCAATGCTAAACCTCAGTGGTCCTGTGCTTTCTCCCACCCATTACCTACCCCAAAACAGGAATAGGCAGGGCAGAGAAGCCACATCACCCATCAAGGTGTGTGACCAGGAAAAGCCAACAGCTCTTGGCGGAAATGGCCAGGCAAGTAGGAAAATTTCAATTAAGTATGAGTAACTACAGTTAATTAATTTTTTTGTGGCTTTTTCCAGGCTCCAGGCAAAAGGTGCAGCCCTATCTGGGGAAGGCTGAAGGGTCTGGGATCTGGTCAGGATGGCTGTGATTGGGTCAGCAAAGGGCAGTGCAGCCCGCTCTCCCCAGCCTTCCCCCGCAATCTCAGGACAGGAATGTGGGCCCTTAAGAGCCCTTTTCTTTAGGCAGTTCATTAACTTCATCCTACTTTATTAACAATTCATTAACATATGTAAGATTCTTTGGTCTTTTTTTTTGGTATTTTATTTTTAAAAAATGCTTACATATATATGAAGGATTTCTTTTGGAATAAAAGGAAGTCTGTGGAAGGAAGCCACAGCACATATGCTTCTCTGCCTCCTCAACCCCACTCCCCCCATGCTCCCCTAGAGCCAAGATAGAGCCCAGGCATCCTGGCTCCTAGCTACACCTGTTTGACAGCCTTCTAGTGCCATATAAGAGGTGTGCCGGTCAGAGGTGGTATTAACCCTTAACATGTGACTGCTCACAGCATGTTCTAACTTAAATACCATTTAACATTCATAGATTTGGCACATGCTAATTGTATAACAACACCTTGAGATATCATATAAGTGTCTTGGGTGTGCTGCTGTTGACTGGACTATCGCTAAAGTTGCCAGTGTGAATAAAATCCTAAGCCACAAAAGGAAAGGCATTTTTATTTAAATCTGCTTAAAAAAATCTGAACTCATAACAAATGATTATTATTGGCACTGGTTATGTTGCACTGTTATTTAGTTGGTGTTTATATATTCTGATCCTCCACTGAAATGTATCCTCCCATTTGCAAAAGTAATTCTAATTAGGATGCTTTTATCTGAGACAATGCACATAGCTCACAGTGACAAACACATTGCATTAGTGTAAATACCTCCTGCTTAAGGTCATTAACTGAGAATAATGACTTCCATTTGGCTTAAAGATGGTGCATCAGAAATAAATGAACCTGCCACTCAGTGATCCATTAATCAATGATATGCTCAGGCTACAAATATGAAGACATTAAATGGAAATCACCTACCGCATATAGCATCTGCTCTATTACTGGCCTTAGTTTATTAAATATATGAATTGTAAAAGTCTAAGGAAAAAAAAGGTATTAGTATATTTTTTCTTTTAGAAACAGCTGACTATCATTTATGGTCAAATTTTGAGAGCCTAGATGATACAGATATGAAAACAATGAAGTATGTATGCAGTTGTATGGTTAAATGCAGAAGCCACAATGTTATTACCAATCCTTAACTGTTTCTCTCATCTACATGGCAGGGCTGTTCCAGAACATATTTCACTGGACATAAATGGCCCCAACTTCTGTAAACCTACCCAGACCTGCCCAAGAAATCTTGGAAGTCAGTGTCCCAACAGGTTCTTTTCCTCCACTCAGATAGCAGGAGGAATAAGATGAAGGAAACCATAGGTTTAACAGAGCCTAGAGACATGCAATGCCATGCTCAGGGTTTCTACCCAAGCAGTCTGTTGGGATACAGAACCTCACAACTGACCTTTCAGGCTTACCAACCATACTGGAACCACTAGTGATATGAAAACACAGTTAAAATGCCAAAGCCCAGACCTTTGAGATGCTGGATGGAAGTGAGAAAAACCTACAGAGCAGTTGGCCAATTTTGACATATAGGAAAAATCCTTGCAAGCAAAGCTTGGCAATCAGCATGGCCCCCCCCAGTATCGTAAAAGAGGAAGCTGGAATCTCTTTGATTTTCCATTAATAGAATATGTGCTCATATTTTCCATAAAGTGTCCAGATGAAATTCAGGGAGGATCAAATCTTTCTTTGTAGGTCAAATCCTGGCTGGGGTATTGGCTGATGATGTATTTCTGTGGCAGGCTGGTATTTGCCCAGGCTTCCCTCCATTGTTCTTCACTGCTCTTGTTATCATCATAGAGCTGCTTGGCATATTTGCAAAAGGGTTTTCTAGATTTGAGCTATCCAGTGGTGGCATGGTAATATCCTTGTTGGTTGGGAGGTTTGGGTTCCTGATGGCCTTATGGTAATGAGGCTATTGAGAAGAGTATTTGTAGAGAAACCAAAACTCAGAGTCTTAATTTCCTCAGGAACTTTAAGAGTCAGATTTTGACCATCTGAGCACTGGAGTTCATGGTGTTAATTTCTGCTCAGTGTACTGAAAAAAGAGCAGTTTTCCAGCTAGCTTCTTCTGCTCTTTAATATGTTAGCTGATGTCTAGTAGCCATAAGAAGTTGGGTGTCTCAAACAGAAGAAAAATACTGAGATAGGCTTATGACTAAAAAAGTTAAATTTTGGAGGAAAAGTTTTTCTGCTTTTGAGAGGCAATGGCTTTATATCCATGATAGCTACTTTGAATTGTTTGCAGTGATGGTGACCAAACCATAACACTTGAAGTTTCTCTGTCATATTTGACATTTCTCAAATAATACATTTATTTAAATAGTGGACTATACTTTAAATTACAACATTTAATTGTATGCTTATTTTATTGTATGCTTAAATTGTTTTCATTTTTATGCTTATTTTGTGTGATATTTTCAACCTTCTGGAGGTCCTAGTATGAAACCTGAGTGCTTTCATGTATTGTTTGCTCTCAGCATCTCTTTGAAGTATCCAGAAGTATATTTAACAAACCCAATAGAGACAGCCAAGGAGAGTGATGTTGAGCCAATGGTGGTATCCATTAATTAAAAGATCAACTCAGAATTAGAGAGCTGTGGGCCTTGTACTCAGATAAGTCAGGGGAAGATCACAATTCTGGATATTATGCTCTGCAATGTGATTTTATGGAATCTTCCCTGGAACAAGAAATATTTTAATTGCTGAGTATTACTGATGTTCGAATCTTTTCATGTCCATCTGTTTAACTGTCCTACTAGCATTTGTTGCTGAACCCCTTTTAGTCTCATATGTGTGTTTTCTGTCATATAACATTATTGGTAGACAACTTACAATCACAGTTGTCAGAGTGGGTAAGTGGTGGTGTACTGTAAGTTTCTAACACAACCTTTCACATGATATATGTGGAATATAGGGCAAACCTGCCAATTCTTCATGAGTGTTCTGGCCTGAAATATGAAATGAATGAATGTAATGCCACTGTAATTGTAAAACTATTTGAGACTTTTTTGGGGTAATATGCATGTGTGTACATGTTTATGTGTATAGTTAATCATTAGACAATACAAAGTTTTCCATTCCTTGTTTCAGTAAAGGGTCACCAATGATCACTGGTCAGGATTTACTCATGCAAACAAGCCTATCTGACAGCAATCATTGAAAAAGCCCTATGAGAACTTCCCATTAACAATGAGAGCACTTCATGTTGCTCCAGTCTGGTCACTGAATAAGCTGCAGCCTATCATTGCATGCTGCTTTGTTTGCTTATTTTTTCCATACCTCAGGGAATACTATACTATGGTTTGATTTAATGTCCATTATTCAATTAACAGTGCTCAGAGTATATTGTTGAATACCTAGACTATCTGAGATATAAGAAACACAGATCACTCAGGCAGGAAGGATAAATTATAATTTCAGAACTATGTGATATATTTTATTGTCTTTGTTTCTTTCTTCAAGTCTCCTAAATCAGCATTTATCAGTGCTGCAAAAAAGGCAAGATTGAAGTCCAACCCTGTCAAAGTACGTTTCTCAGAAGAAGTCATTATCAATGGCCAGGTGTCGGTGAGTACCAATCATTTTAACTTTAGGGATGAAATTGAGGTTTATCCAAAGACATTCCATATAGCCAAACTTACATAAAGAATGATTTTGCCGGTATCATGGAAAATATAAAAGGGTCTTCCTGACTCTCAAGTTTTGGATAGGCACATTTTTTTAAATTTCAGAATAAATAAAAGCCATTAATAAGACTCAGGGCATTATGCAATTGTCCCTTTTGAATTAAAAATTCCAATAAATCCAGTTAATGTGGCTTGTATCTTAGTTTAGTACAACATAGCTTTACTTCTATAGAATTGTTGGTTTGGGTTTTTTCTTAAAGGAGTTTTTTAACTAGAAAACATGTAAGTGCCAGTGAAGTAGCGTGTCAGCAAAATAGATTGCTACTAACTTAAACATCTCTTTAAAGCAAAGCTTTTTAAGATGAACTTCTAGTTTGGATGTGTGTTTTTATAATTTGCCAGAAAATAGTGACATTGAGACTCTTTATTCATCTTTCTATTCATAGAGTCAAATTGTAAATTTTCTTTTATTAAATAGGCAATTTTGCTTTCACAAAGCAATAACTGGTTTCTCTATTTTTGTCCATGTTCTTATTTTCATTACACCCCTCTTCCTGGATTGTTTTACTGTAAAGTAGCAGTAGGTATTGCTGTTTGCGAATGATACCAATTGCGCATACTTCACTGCTGGCAATAAAGAGAGCACTATCTCTTTATTTATTTATTTATTTATTTATGTACACTATCTTGACTCTATCTTAGTAGAGTTCTGTAATGTAATTCTGTGGATTAAAATACAGTAAAACAGATAGTTCTCTATACTTAGAAACTATATTCTCAATTTCAAATTTAAATCCTTACCTCTTTTAGTGTGAATATTTATTTGCAGAGGCCACAATAGTCAGTAATTTATTGTATGTCACATACTCTTATATTTCCAGAAAAAAAGGCCAGATAGTCAAGGAAATGTTTTCTTTTACATTTATTTGGCTGCTTTGATTTTTAAATGGATTTTTTTAGCTTACCTGAGGAAACATTATTTGAGATGCATATAGTTCCATCTGTATAGTTTTCTGAATCCCAAAAATGTGTGTTACTTCTTGGAAAGTTATTTGAGGGGAGCCTGAACAAAAATCCCAGGTACAAACATCTCCCATGTACAGGTGTGCAGAATCCAGCTGTGGATTCTTGTTATACCCTTTGGCCACATCCCTAAAATGCTGTATGCTACATAAAAAATAATTGACCCAATGCGTCCCTGATGCATGTTTACGTAACTGAGCAGAGTTATACCAGGAAAGTATTTGACCTTAGCACATTTGATTTGACAGTTTGAGATAATAATTGTCTCCATGTCTTATTATATAATATAATGTGACAGTTATGTGATAATTTCCAAGTAGACATTTTTCTGTTTCTGTCTGCATAAATCACACTTTCTTGCAAAATACTATTTTAGAAAATAACATAAAAACGCTGGAAGAGTATCACTTTTAGTAAATTTACAATTTAATGCTGAGTTTGTAGCATTTGAATAATTTTTATTTATCTTTTTCAATATAAAAGAGGTTTCATAATGAAAATCCATGTGACAAGAAGAAACTGTTGTTTTTTTCACCTACTCAATTGTCTGCAGCTTGAAAATATTGATTTATTGAGAACAGAGGACTTTCAATATAGTACCATTAATAGTTGTCTTTGTAATAAAGTCTATCAATTACTGATGGAAAACCTAATTTAGTACCACAGTTTCAGCATCAGTGACATTCAGTCTAATCATTGGTAGGTCTCTGACATACAGCTCTGTTCCATACCACTAGAGTTCCCCCAGGATAGGCGCTGCTAATTCTGCCTTGAATTTGAGCCAACAACTTATTTTCAAATGTCACTAGTCTCCACTGCTGTAACACCGTTCTTCCCTATAGAATATAAATTCCATTCTTCTAATTGCAAGCAAACTAGGGTTGTAATCTGATTCACTAATTTTTTGACAGGAAACAGTTAAGGACAATTCACTTCTTTTTATGCCAAATGTTCTGAAGGTATATCTTGAAAATGGACAAACCAAATCTTTTCGGTTTGACTGCAGCACTTCAATAAAGGTAGGCAAATCTACCAACCTCCATAATGCATGTGTCCAAGGATGACATTAAAGCATTCTGCAAGGTCTTTGTGATAAAAACAAATTCTCCTGTAAGAGCATGTTCCTTCATGAGTGCCTTTGTATCCACGAGCAGTTAAGAAGTAATAATATTCTGCTCTGTATTTCTTTCCATAAAAACATAATGTAGTGTCAATGAAGCAAAAATAAGGGTGATAATTTTAATGTGACTGCAACTTAATTAAAATTGCATAGACCTAGCATCTTGATTTGCTGCCAAATGGCAGCATGATTTGTCAGCAAAGTCAGAAGCCAAGAAGATTAAGATGTTTGCTACTAATTGAATATCATCTAACCTGTCGTCCAGTGAACTTGGGATGGGATATTGCAAGGTTTTAAATTGTTCATATCAGTGTATTGTCTCCTTGTTTCTATTGCATATTTCATAGAAAGGCTAAAGGTAAAGTTATGACATATACAATTAATGCAAGTAAAGAGTAGATACTATGAAACTTCATTCTATACAGCTTCTTTTATCACACTTATCACTGGCATCCTGGCTTTCTGAGATAAAAAAAAAAATCCCCAATTTTTTAGTTTAAAAAAGTAACCCCAAATCCACATTTTTCTTTGATCAAAATTAAACACTAGTGATACATACATACATATACATACATACATATCTATCTATATACATACATATATATCTATATCTATACATGTAAGTGTGTATGTATGAATGTATGTATGTGTATATGTGTGTGTGTCTGTGTGTGTGTAGTGGTGTTTCATTTTGATTATGGAAAAATGTGGATTTTGGGTTACTTTAACCTGAAAACTGGGGGAATGGGAGGGTCAGTTGGTATAGCCAACC
>NW_017729032.1:174352886-174391693 GCF_001723915.1 Gavialis gangeticus
GGATTTTGGGTTACTTTAACCTGAAAACTGGGGGGGCGGGGGGGGCAGAGGGGGATGGTGGTTATCAGAGAAAACCAGGATCCCTGCTTATCACCATACTGTCTGAATGCCTTCCAGGGGTACATTAAGCAATGTGACTACACAGCTATCACGTTTGTTCAGTCAGCCTGTCCTCAGGACTGATTTGTTCTGGAATATATATGTATGCAGAACAATACACACACATGCATGTACACATATGTCACTGCATGTTTGTACAACAGAAACAAGATCAAAGGTTTGAACTTTGCACTTCCAGCAGAATAGGACCTGGTTTGTGCCAGTCCTTAGTTCTGTGAAGTTCATTCCACAGTTTTGTGTCAGGTCCTGACAAAGCTCTGTCATGACAACATCTCTCTGGTTAAAGTCACAGGTAAGTTTTGGAGACCTCATTGTGTAATTCAGGTATTGGGAATGAGGCTAATATGGGTAGTTAGGTACTAACTTTAAGGAATTCTGTTTTTAAATACCTTATGTATTCTATGTATTCAGTGATTTTCTCACTTTATTTTATCAGTTTGATTGTCATTATAAATATCTCATGATGTTCAATCAGTTTCAAAAACATTTTGTTCAATTTGAGTTTTAAGGAGGGAGCTTTATTAAAGTAGACTAAGGAAATTTTGAGTTTTTGAGTATAAGGTACTGGATTAGAAGACAGGCTACAAGTAAATCATGTGTTATTTAAATAAGGGAGAATGTTTTTACAAACAGTTTCCATAACTAGACATCTGCATTTTCTTTCGGTATATATAGGGAAAGGTATAATAAAACAATTAAAATATTTCATATCACAATGTAAGATAATTAAATTTAAAAACATATTTATTCAAATTCATTTTATATTATTTGTGTTTGAGCACACATTAGAAGCTCCAATAAAAACAGATTAATTGGATAGGTTTTTTAATTTATTCCAAGTCAATATAATATTCACTTCTGTTATTTAGATTAGTAGCTTCCATTCAGTTGATGATGTGACATTTTTAAGCTATATACACTCCTCTCCAGTCTTGTCCCCTAATACACAAACTACCTTTGCGCCAATTTCTTGTTGGTCCATGAAAATGTGTAATTGATCTGTTGATCTGCCCGATCCATTTTGAACTAACTTCTTTAAAAAGTAGCTTAGATTGTTATTCATTTTGATCTCTTTAGTAAACTGTGCATCTAGATCCTAATGTATACCTAACATGTTTCTGGATGAATTTAAATGCTTTCAAAAATTACCCTGCTAACGCAGTCGATCATTTTTATTTCACATTCCTATCTACCGTTGGACTCAAAAGAAAAACAAGCCTAAAATATTTATGATCTAAATATTCTTTACACAGAAACAAAGAAACAGAAATGTTAATTGTGTATTTTTGAACAGGTATGGACAAATTAAAAGCTGGAGTTGGGTAATTCAATATTTACTTGCTGTTTTTGGAATAATTACAATTGAATTAGTCATTTATATTCTGATTTAAGTCGATGTAAAAGAGGCTAGCTATAATTCTTCAAAAAACAAGTTTTACAGTGAAAATGAAAACAAACCCAGCACTCTCCAGGCACTTGTTATTGTTAACTTTCCAAGAGTATTTAAAATATGTAAATCTGTGTTTAAATGTAAGGATATTAATGCATTTTAATGAGAAATTTGAATTATAGTTTTTAAAATATTCACTATATGAACAGATATGGTTATTTGTTTGAATCTGCCTTTATCAACATCACCAAAGGATGTTGTATCCAGTCTCAACCTATAGCTTGCAGACTACAAAAGAAGAGTTTTTTCCTTCTTTCTTGTGAGAGATTTTGTCACTTAATACAAAAGACCATCCATTGTGATTTCATACACAAATCAGATACTATGTTTTTCCTGTGCAGTTATAATCTGATTCCAAATATTTCAATCAAAGAAGCATAAACATAAAGAGCCTGAATTTCCACTACTTTGTATTTCATGTGGTCATTTCCCCCTGTACAAAGCAAAATTAAAAACAACCATTCTGGTTTGCAGAATTTTACTTCTGCTTTCTAATTACATACTGATGCAAAAAGGGAAGTCGTGGAGATTTGGACCCCATGTGTTTCATCATTTTAATCACTGTTTGTAAATCTTTTGGTATTTTAGGATGTCATCTTAACACTCCAAGAAAAGCTTTCCATCAAGTGTATTGAACACTTTTCACTGATGCTAGAGCAAAGAATTGAAGGAGCTGGAACCAAACTTCTCTTGCTACATGAACAGGAGACTCTAACTCAGGTTTGTGCAATAACATATACATAAGTAGATATTTGTGGGAATGGGTAAGCTGTAAATTATTAGTAGGAAGTTATTTAAAAAACTGTCAAGATTTATAGTTCCAGCCTCTGAATAAAGCACTGAGTCTTTGAATTTTATATGGGATTATAAATCTAACTCTCATAGCATGTTGTTTTTTGTAATACGTAAGCATTTTTCTTTGTTGCTTTGGTAGTCCATTACCAAACTATGAAAACTTCATTGATACTCATATTTAAAGATAAAAAATGAGTCTCAAATCCGTTTCATATTGGCTATGTTATAACCAGTTAAAGTGACCATTGCAAAAGTCCTGAGAACTTGCTCAGTCTATTGAAACTATTTTACATGCTTATTTTGAATTAGACTTTAAATCCTGACTAGCTACCTATGAAAGTGAACATATTTTCTTTCTGATTAAGCCAGATTTGTTGCTGTATTCATTTACTGATGTCAGAATCTGTTCACTTTCATGGTGATCGATAGTGATGCACTTTTTTGTGACTTTATTTATTGCTTCTTGGAAAATAAAAATTATAGGCTGATTACAGTTGGATCCAGTAGTTCAGGATGCCCAGTACTTTCCAGTAGGAGACTCTGTTTATAATTGCTTCTGGCTTTGGCAAACTTTAACCATTCACATGGAAAGTTTCCTTGCTAAATGTCTGCCATAAGTTTATTTATTTTTAAATTCCAGTTCAACTTGCCAAAAAATCCAGGGGGCCTGTAGAAAAAGAATGATTAAATTGAAACTCAAGGGACTTGTGGCCTTCTAAAGACTAAATCATAATGCTTAAGTACAAGAGAGCCAAATCAAGATGGCACAGAAGTCCTGCCTTCCTCAGAAGCATTGGGTGTTAGATATAGCCAAGCTTGGAGATTTTAACTGGGATATGCCAGTGGTTCTGCTGGGACTAAAACTTGAAAGTTCCTGGCTAGAGGGTCTTGCCCCTCTACTTTATTTTAACACCCCTTGCAGCAGCAGGATACTGACAGCCCTCATGCCCCTGCTTTACTTGTGGCAGGTTAGGGTTCTGTGCCTTTTACTTGTGCAGTAGGGGTGATTGTGTCGTTTTAGTAATAGGTTAGACTGGGATTTATATGGGATAGGGATGATCCTGCCACAGAAGGATGTTGGACTAGATGACGTCCAAAAGTCACTTTCAGCCCTACTCTTCTTTGATTCTGTTCTGTGGTTCCATGAAATTAAATGAAGTATGCTTATTCTGTATTTTTCAACTGCTTTTTCCTTTGAGTACCTGTGGAATCTGTGGGCGCATATACACATGCACTTTAATACACATTAGCCTATTTTAATGTGCATTAAAGCATCACAAAAACCACGGTCTTTAGCTAGTGTGCATTAAAATAGGCTAATGAGCCTTTTTCTAGTACCTCAAAATGGAGGTACTAGATTTAATGCACATTACCTATAGTGCATTTATGAATGTGTAGACACACCCTGTAACACTTAATTTACCATCATGTACTTTCTTCTGACATTATTTTATTATAGCATAAACACAGAAATAGCATTTAGCTGATTAGTCTGTCTCTCTGGTGGTTCTGTTTAATGCTACCTTGTGATTATGCCTAGCTAATTATATTGCTGTTTTAAAAAGTTCTGTAGGGACTCTCAAACACAGGTTTCTTGTGTCTGTTGGAGGGAAGGATAACTATTTTGTCTGGAAATGTTGGGGGAAATGTCTTGATCTGCAGTGACATAGTTAAATAAATTATTCCTACAGCTACAAATCATGTTTCAGCTTTTTCAATGGGTAATTTTCACTGAGGCTAAGGTTTTCAAAGAATTTGAGGCACTTAGATATAATTGATTTCAATTGAAAAATACATTATTATTCTAAATCCCTGTCAACAAATATGCTATGACAGTAAAAATAATATATAAACAAAATTTATCTAACCTAAGATTTGGAACTTCTGAAAATTGAATACAATTAAAGTCCTGCAAAGGGTAATCAGTTTTTTTGATGAACAGCTTAACTACCTGTGGAGGCTAGATATAACCAGTATTGCAGTGTGCACACTGCATTGGGTGGGAGCATGGAAGAGGGAGAGGGAGAGAACAGTACTTACCAAGTTTACTCAAATACAAGGTGAGACTTCCTCCCCCACAATTGGCATTGGGAAAAAAGCCCCTTGTCTTATAATTTCATACAAAGAAACCTCATTCATTATCTATCATTAAACTGCTGCCAAAACTGCTGCATGTGCTCAGCAATGGAAACCAGCAATAGAAACTATAAAGTTGATTAAATGCAGCCAACACTGAGCATGACTATAAAATACTTGGCCCGTATTAGGCAAACATGCTAATAGGAATCTACCTTTTTTTTAAAACAAAAATATTTATATATGTATAAACATACAGACAGACATACAACAATATAAACACACATCATCTAGCACAAGACTTTTCTTCACGTACTTTAAACCACATTTAAAGCCTCTGCATCCGTTACAATAAACGCACCTGTGGACACATGCTCCCGCACACCCATCTGCAGTCCTTTCCCTAACCCAGTCACACGGTCTCTTAGTCCTAGCCCTGATTTGGGGGTTTACATTCTCAGTTCATTCACTGTTGTTGCTGCTGTCACTGTCACTGTTGCTTTCGCTGCTGCTGATACTGCTTCTGTCATCGTCACTGTTTCCAGGTCCGGTTGTCGCATTGTCCTCTTTGCTATCCCTGTCCATTCCCCATCTAGAAGGATCTTTGAAGGGCCTGTGCCAAGTTTCCCTTTGCCAGGTAGAGTTGGTTTTATCTTCTCCGTCCTCTCCCACCAATTTCTGGTAGTAGGACTGGAGTTCACTCAAAAACATTTTAACACAATCTGTTTCCTTGAGGTTCATGTGTCTGTACATCAGGAGGTTCCTGGATTTCCACAGGGTTCCTCTAATGCAGGATACAAACTGGTCAAAGCAGGTTTTCCGGGTCCCCTGATGCTTAGTCACGTGTCCGTAAAACACTACCTCCCTCATCATCAATCTGACCCCTGTCAGCTCATCGCAGAGCCAGTTTGGCTTTTTCTGCACCCCCTTGGCTTATGGGCAAAGACATAGGAGATGGTCAACGGTCTCTGTTGTGCCTTGGCAGATTTCCCTGGGGCAGCTGGGTTGATTTCCTTGCCCCTTTCTGTGTCTCCATGCCCTCACTGGGAGTGTGGCTGGACTGTTAGCCAGTTCAGAACTCTGTGGTCCTTTTGTAGGTCCTTGTGGAAGGTCTGCTCCCAGACAGCCTGGCAGTTGTTATCAGGGAGCAGCTCCATGGTCAATAGCATGTCTCTGGCTCTGACCTCCTTCTGTATCTTCCTGTCATTTGACATAGTCACTAGGCCTTCATTCTGTAACCCCTACTCCCTCCGGAACTCATTCAGGACCCTGTAGAATCAGGGGTGTTCCATGGTCCACGGTCTCCCTTTGGTTGGTGCATATACGCCTCACAGTCTCAGGAGGTGACCTGCAAAATAATTGATGAGACAGGCTGTTTTGTTCTCTGTACCAGTTATCAGCTTTCAGATCTGGCTTGTGTACATTGCTCACAGGAACAGGAGTATGTCTGGCATCTCCCTGCCCGCAATCTGTTTCTTCTTGTATAGGGTCTTCCTTGCTACCCTTTCCCCTCTAGATCCTCAGAAGAAGACACACATGACTCTCTGGATTCTGTGAGTGACATGCTGAGGAGGTGGGAAGACCAGTGTGGTGTACAGAAGCAACAGTAGCAACATCACCTTCATAAGCGCTATGCGCCTCCCCATGGAGAGGTGGTATGCGTGCCACAGATCCAACATCTGCTTAAACTTGGCCTCCTTCTTTGCCCAGGCCATCCTTCCACTCAGTTTGGGATCGAACTCCACCATGAGGATCTTGACTCCCTTGCAGAGAACTGAGACCCTCAGGGACTCTATGTCCCCAAGCTCGCCCACGGCGAGGCAGGTGCTCTTGCTCACATTGAGCTTGGCCTCTGCTGCCACTTTGTAAACCTGTGTGTGTCACAGGGCTCTTGCTACTGAACAGCTATTCCGGCATAGGTTGTTCAGGTTATCCGTGTTTTAGAGATTGACTGTCCAGACCTGGGAGAATAGTTCTAATTATGCTGAGGACTTGACAGCTCTATTTCTCCCCTAATATTCCTTTTATTTTCTTTCTGCTGTTGCACAAAACTTTTTGCCATACATGTGCTTTAATAAAATTAGTATCTTGTAAAGAAGTTTTTACTTATGTCTAGCCTGAAGCGATCCTCAATCAGTTTATATCCATTATTTCTTGTCCTCCTCTGGGGGGCCTTGAATAGATGCTCCCTGAGGCCCTGATATATGCCCTGGATATACAGCAAAAGCTGTGTTAACCGGCACTTTATTAGCCAGAAAACTCTATTAACCGGCATCCAAGGGCTGCAGCAAAAGCGAAACCAGAAGTACCGCTTCCGGGTTTCGCCACTGCTGCGAGCAGAGTTTTTGCCACTTCTTCAGCCCACAGCCCAAGGCAAAGCAGCCTGAGCAGGGCAAAGCAGCTTGTGCAGGGTCCCCCTCCCTGTCCCCTGGCACACTGACCCTGGGGAGTACACCAGACAGTGCACATTTGATTAACCGGCATCCCCCATTCCCAGGGGATGCCAGTTAACAGGGCTTTTACTGTACTTATAGGCTGCCACCAAGTCCCCTCTGAGTCTTCTCTTCTGCAGACTGAATAGTCCCAAGTCTTTCAGCCTCTCCCCATAGGACCTGCTCTCTGGGCCCTCCTTTGGACTCTCTCAAGCTTTTCCATATCCTTCCTCAGGGGTGATGCACCCCCTGCAAAAAGGCCACCTGCGGGTGGTCACTGCTTGGCCAGCCCCTCTGCTGCAGTCTCACCAAGGCTGAGTAGAGAGGGAGGAGGACGTCCTTAGCCTTGCTCAAGATGCCTTGGTAGTTGCCAAAGTGATGCTCAAAAGTGTGTTTATGGAGTACTTGTGCTAAAACTTTCAACAGTTAAAAAAAAAAGAAGGTAACATTCATCAATTCTGGATGAACAATGGGTGCCTATACATGTTCAGTGAGGCTGTTCAAATGCACTTTAAGTACAGTATGTCAGAGCAGACTCAATTAATCAAGTCTGCTGGAATGTGCTAATTACTGAGCTCCAGCAGACTTCAGAGTAACATGTAGCAGCATCCCCGCGCTGTAAAATGGTGGTAGGGGCACTTTAACGAAAGCTTGCTAAACACTTTTCATCACCACCACTTTTCAGCATGGGGATGCTGATACACATAATGCTCAAGGTGCTTTAATTAACATGGCTCTCAGAGAGTAGCAAAGAAAGGGAGAAGGAACTTCAGAGATAAGAAGCTGGGGATAAGCAGAGGGCAAAGGGACTACCTGACACTTCAGATTTATTTTCACTGATGTAGCAGTGGGAGGGGGACAAATTCAAGGTAAACCTCCAACAAGTAGATTCTGTACCTGGAAAATTGTTACAAATTTATAAATTTGCCATATGTAGAATCTAATTATTTGGGGATCATCTTACAATCAGGGTTGTCTTCTATTTGAGTAAATACAGTATATTTTCCTTCAGAGCAAGTGAATTCCACTGTTTAAATTTAGGTATATTTATGCAGGTCAAGTGTTGATATGGCATTCACTAGGCTCTCAACTAGGGAAAGGAATTACAACTGTGAACTGCATTCTCTGAGACTGTCTGTAATATTTTTCACATTTTTTGCACTGTCCTAGGTGACCCAGAGGCCAGGCTCCCATAAGATGAGATGTCTTTTCAGAATTAGCTTTGTTCCAAAGGATCCCATTGACCTCTTAAGAAGAGATCCAGTGGCTTTTGAATATCTGTATGTACAGGTGAGTGAAAATGTGTCCAGCCTTAACATGAACAAAGGAAACATAAAAATGGATATGCTGAGTGACATTTTTACTTTTACTGTCCCACATAGAAATGGGCCACAAGTACTCCTGATTTTTAATTCTGATTGTGCTATATAATACCACTACATTCAGGGTCACGTGTATCCGACTGTTTCCTGGCACATTCTCTTCCTTCCTAACCCCCCCAAATTTTTCTTTCATGCTAATGTTGTGGTACTCTTCATCTCTAGAAGGAAGTAATTCACAACGGCATAATTACTTCTGGTACTATAGTGTCAGTGCTGAAAAACAGACTGAAAGGTAAGAGAGATAGAACATGCACAATGTGAATCTACCAATCTGGTTTAGGCACACGATCACCATAGTATCTAAGGACTTCACAGTTGTTAATGTATTGATTATATCCTCACAACATCTCTTTAGAAATGAAAGTACTGTTATTCCCATGCCACTTTCTCTTTGACAGATACCCTTGGTTTCTTCTCAGGTATCCAGTCTTCCTGAATATGTGATATCTCTGAGAGTGACAATTTACCTTCAGCATAATCCCACTTTTGAACATGGAGCTCATCTTGTGGCAGAGTTCTTTAACAAAAATATTTATGATTCACTGTTTTAAATCAAAGATTTTTTAATGTCATGCTCCCTCTACTGGTTTTTTGGCAGAGCTGTAATGATGTGGTTCAGGAGAGGTTTGGACCAGAGTTGAAATATGATATCGCTTTGAGACTGGCTGCATTGCAAATGTATATTGCAACTGTGACTACCAAGCAAACACAGAAAATTTCTCTCAAATATATTGAGTAAGTGGAATAAAGAATGTTCTTTGAGAGTGTTCTCTGAAAGTGAAAATAGTGTTCTTTGAAAATACATTTTAGAAGTTGTTTCCAGGTTTTGCATGTTTGCTATGTATCTAGATCTTATATTAGGTTTCCTCTTTTTAAGTAAAATGTATCCAAGAGCATGAACTCTTCAGAGCCCTAAGCTGTTGCTCTTGGGGCTATTATTTTGCATGTTAGTAGTCCCAATGGAGTGAAGTAGACTTCTCTCAGTTTGCATTGCCATGCACTGGAATGAAATTCAATAGGGCTAACTTATTTTCTTTATTTGCATCACAGTTCAGAAGATTATAAAATCTCAAAATTACTCAACTGCTTTCTTCCTTTTTTAACTCAAGAAATAAATTTAACATTTCTTGGCTCTAGAAATAGTCAGTTGACTGTTTCATGTTCTCCTTATAAGCTTTCAGAATATGTGAAAACACATAAAAATAGCTTCCGAAAATAATACCTGAAACACAGTGGATAAAAAGGTCTTTGTTGTTGTTTAATGTTTAATTTACCTGCAGCACTTCCTTGAAGCATTCACACTCTGCCTAGTAGCTTTTGCATCTCAGGGTCATCCTATGTAAAGCTTCCTCTTACTGAGTCTGCAGAGGCAGTAGTTTCAGATGAAGCCATTTGTCTTCTGGTAATGATGCTAGAAACAGACCACAGTTTAATTCCAGTTGTGTGTAGGAGAATGTAGAGGTCATGTTTTTAGGAACAACTCCCAATAAAATGAAATAAAATAGATAGGACTTGTAAAAGGAATATCAAAAGTTATTTCCCCCTTTAGTTAAAAACAGAAGGAAATTAAATTTCACTTAGCATTATATTGCATTGTAGTTTACATACTTTCAATGCACTTTTAATTTAATCCAAGTTAGCAATGACCATACCTGAAAAACACCTGTTTTAAACCTCTCTTCCTTCCCTGGTTGACACAGACCCATGAACACTAGCCTAAAGGCCTTATGGACTCCCAGAAAGGATCCCGGTTACTGTCTGGAAAGCAACACTGATAGCTTTTTGACTCACAACACTCACTCAGCAACTCTCACGGTCTGTTACATCTGTCTGAGTTCTGCAGCACCCCGTTAAGGAGCACAGCACTGCCCAGACCCCTCCCAGTGCACGAAAGCTGGGAATGACATGATGAAGTTGCCTTGATGGTGTCTTCCCACTGCCAGTCTCACTGCCCACTGGAGATACGGATCTCAAGAGTGAAGGAGGAGCCCCAAGGTGGCCTTCCCCATCTCATTCCTGGGTTTGGTGTTGGCAGGCAGTACTTTGAGGAGTACCACAGAAGTAGTAAAGACTTACCTTGAGGAGGAAGTACTGTTGTCATATTGAACATGCCTGGTGCATACTAGCAATTGCACAAGATATGTGTGGGGTTGCGTGGGACACACACTGCACCTAATATGCTCATGGTATAATTTGAAATGTAGGCCTAGCAGTGCGGTAATAAATTTTAAAAAATCCTAAAGGAAAGCAGGTATAGTGGAGCAAGTACAACCTATACAGTGCTTAAAAATGTTTCTCTTGGGAAATGTATAATGTGCATATTGGAGCTAACCTATGTTTTCCTGCATTTATCTATGATTTGGGTATGTGGAATTAAAGAGGGAAAATGATAGGAACTATGGAATCTCTTTGGAGTGAGGGAGAGGAGAGAGATTTATATTTCAGATGTTAAAAGCATACTTTTTTTTCTGTTCAGTAGTATGAGTATTCTGTGAGTATAGACAGTAATATGTCTTTGTTATTTCAAAATTGGCTTTTACCACCTCTCTCTGTGCCTTCATGATCTCATTCACAGTCTCACAGCCATTATCTAAGTGTAGATAAATAATCAACGTAGAAATGTGAAATTAAAGATATGCCTTTTATTTCAGAAAAGAATGGGGATTAGAGACTTTTCTTCCATCTGCTGTGCTGCAAAGCATGAAAGAAAAGAACATAAAGAAAGCACTTTCACACCTTGTCAAAGCAAATCAAAACCTAGTTCCTCCGGGTAAAAAGGTATTACATTTGCATCTTAATTGGAAATATATTTTAAAAACCAGAGAGGACTTCATGCATGGGAAATGCTTAAAACTAGTCCTTTGGAGAAATACCTAGCAGGTATATTTTCAGAGACTGTAGACTTTATAACCTTCAGAACCTATTATCCCATTCCCAAGAACAATTTCAATTAATTAATTATACCCCAACTAAGCCATCTTCCTATCTTGGAATGGTGAGAAATTTACTATTAACCCCAAGATTTTTATTCATTTAATGCCTGCTGTTAATGGTGAACTTCTTGGTGGAAATATGTCCTCTCGTTCCGATGCTCTGCTGTGCTAACCTGCAAGACTGGCACAGACAGATAACTCTTTCATGGTGGGACATGATGATTTGCTCTGGCTCTTCAGGGTAAAGCAACTCTGGTTGGCAAGATGGTATGTGATAAATTATCTTGCTTATAGAAATTGAATTTTCAGTGATACTATAAAGTTCTTACCTTTGGTTTTAAGCCATTGCTTCAACTGGAAACTGTTGAAGGACCTATCTATGGAAAATGTCTGTTGTATGTGTAATGTTTTTAGGCAGCAGGATGATGCATTTTCAGAATGAGAAAAAAGCCCAAGTGCCTGATCTAAAATCTCCTGAAGCGAACAGAGTGATTCCATTAACTTCACTGGGTTTTGGATCTGGCTCCAAGTGATGATTGTAAAGCAATGTTTACTTTAGTACCAGTAAATGTTAGCTGTTAACTGAAAGCTAATGGCTGAACTCTTACCTGGACAAAGTAATATAGCCCCTTTATAGAGTCAAGACAACAACTGACAGATGTCAGCTGGATGTATTTTATACTGGTACTGCAGGTTTCTTGAATAAATTATTGGTGCTAGATTTTGAGCCATCAACAGTGATGTACAATAACCTGCACCTTTTTCAGCAAGCACAACAGTGAATGGGGGAATAAAGACAGAGTCGGGTTTGAATTGCATGCAGAATACATTTTTTAAAGCTGCAGGATTTGGGCCTAAATGATTTGGATGAACTGAAAAAAAAATCCTCTTTCCCCCTCCATTCTAAATAAATATTCTTGCCTTAGCTGATATTTTTTTAAGGCATTTCACTCTGTTTGCCCTAATTAATAGATTATTGCCAATATTCATGGAGAGAGATTATTAAGCAGTACATGCTATATGTTGCATGTACTGCTTCATAATAAATGTTTTCCCTATTCGTTCTCTGTTAAGTGTAGTTAAAAATGTGACTGAATTGTTTTTTGGTTAAAAAAAAAAACATTTTACAAGCAGTGGAAAAGGGTCAGATAAATTCCTATATATCACACATGTATAGCAAAGTGGACTGTGTAAATCTGATCCTGGGAAATTCTTAGACATTTTATTCTCTTTCAAGCTACAAAATGTTAAAGAATTTACACTGACAGTGATTAGGAAGAAAGAGATGCAGTCTACCCTTGAAATCCCTCAATGAGCAGATGTTTAGTCTGAGTAGTCTAACGTTTTCTCTTCTCTGGAACGGTTCCAGTGTTCTTACAGTGCCCTGATATAGCCCATACCGAATTCCCAAGTACAACTTACCAAAACAAAATAACACTTTAATTTTAAGACTGAAACTATTTATTCCCTCATCAGGAAATCAAATGTATAATGCTTTACTTCAGACTGATCGAGGCCATTCTCTGTAGGCTATATATTCATAATTTATTTCATCCATTTGTTTGTGTTGATTTCTCTCAGCCCATCGTACTTATGTAATAAATATAATATTATGTGCAATTTGCATCCCTTTGCTCAGCTGTCTGCCCTGCAAGCCAAGGTGCATTATCTCAAGTTCCTCAGTGATCTACGACTGTATGGGGGGCGTGTCTTCAAGGCAACATTAGTGGTAATTATTTTTTCCTTTTAAGTTCTTGATCATTTTCTCCAGTAAATTTGGAAACGCTGGACTGACATATTTTCTTTGACGACATTCAAGTCCAAATCTCATTAAAAAATAAGAAAATAGCAGACCAGCAGCACCCTGCTCTAATTGTTCCTTATGAAAATGTATTCTTTGGTATTCAGTTTATCATCTGGCAATATGAAGATAACATTCACTTGGCAAATGACACCATGCACACAATGGCAACAGATTAAAGATTTTGAGATAAGAAAAAACCTTGGTAATGAAGTTCTTTTAAGAAATATAAATCAACATTCACTCATATGCAAATCACAATACAGTCACTTTCCAACAAAGTAAACTGAAGTGTGATAACATTTCCTTTCTCCATTACACACAAATCTAGAGAAGTCATGTATTTGGTTTTTACTTGTCACCAGAGAATGTAGTAATTCATGGTAAAGAAACTGTGCAAATTGAGAGAGTGATGATTGTTTATGCATATGTGTGATATGCAACAATAACTGGGTTTCTTACCTTTTTTTCTTTTAATTTTTCAGCAGGCAGAAAAACGTTCAGAAGTGACATTGTTAGTTGGGCCACGGTATGGTATCAGCCACGTAATAAACACCAAAACAAATCTGGTGGCCTTGCTAGCAGACTTCAGCCATGTGAACAGGATTGAGATGTTCACAGAAGATGAAAGCAGTGTTCGAGTTGAGCTGCATGTTTTAGATGTGAAGGTAAGCTGGTGTTGGTTTGTACAGACTTGTACTTCTAAAATAATGCTGCTTTCCTTTTTCTTTTTGATTTAAATATCCTGTAGAGAGAATATTTAGAGAGCTGTGGAGTTGATTTTATTTTAAAGGTTTTCATGCCACCCATGGTGCAAGAAATTATTTTAGAATTGATTTAATCAAACTGAATACATATTATTTCTTAGAGAAGGAGAGGTCTTAGTAAATACAGCACTGGATTGGACTTGGAGGACCTGAGTTGAATTCCTGGCTGTGCTCTTGGTCTGCTAGGTGACTTTGGGCAAGTAATTTCAGTACTCTGTGCTTCAGTTTCCCTGGATGTAAAATGGTGATAATGATACTGACCTCCTCATGAAGTAGTTTGAAATCTACAGATGAAAAGTTCTATATCAAAGATGGACATTACAGGAACCTAAGTATCACCGCACCACATTTGACCAGAGTTCCGTCTAATACAGGATCACATATATAGAATCACCTACTAAGAGAGTGCGTGAGACGCTACGTTGCTGTAGCGCCAAGCTATGGTGACATAGCGTCAGCATGCACTAAGTGTGATGCCGCCACTACTGTTCAGTAGGGTCAGAAACAACCCATGCACCACCAGGACTACGTAGTATTGGCGGGTACTATGCAGTCATTTAATACTTGCTAAAGTACCAACTATGCAGTGGGTTGCATGTATAGATGCATTCAGAGAAAGTTTCTTTTTCTATAATTTTTTCTGCTTTTTCTTTGCCTGTCTAATGTAGTTGTGGGTTAGGGGTGTGCAAAACGAGCCATATTCGATTCAGACTCGGATTTGCCCTGAATCGCGGGAGAGTGATTCAATTCGTTGATTCGGATCACTGTCCTGATTCAATTCGGCCTAATCTGAAGATTTGATGCGCCTTTGGAGAATCAGCGATTCAGCCATAGACACAGCTTTAAATGTTTTTTCTACATATCCGGCGCAGCTTGTGAATGCTGTGATGGTGGGACAGATGGAGTGTCCCACAGGAGCGGGGTGGAGGGGGTGGCAATTTTGCTTAGCTTAATAGGCTGCCTGGCTTTCTTTGCTCTGCAGCCTTTCCCAACTCCTTAGTCACTCCTAGCTTTCAGCCTTGAGTCTCTTTATGAGCTGCCTGCTGCATCCCCTTTTTCTTGCCAGTCCCAAAAGTTTGGTGACCAGGAAGGGTCTGCTTCTCTCTCTTCTCCCTCCACTGCATGCAAATAACAGGGTATGCAGATATAGAGGGAGAAACTAAATGAAGTTTCAGTTAATTTCCTCCTGGGATGAGTTTCCTTAAAAATCCCAGGTCCCTCAATGAGTCATTTTTAAATGACTCCATAAGAATCCAAGGTCCCTTCAACCAGCTCATTGATTCCTAATACATTCTGGCTGATCTCTTGGGCCCCTGAACTGAGTAGTTTCACCCAATAGTGTATTTTCTTCCCATATACCCTGTGACTACTGCACAATAGTGTGATGTGGCAGGAAGCATGACACGACACTACTGTGCAGTAACTCCAGTACTGTGCAGTATAAACAAGTACTAAATTACTGTGCAGTAATGACTGCACAGTCAGTGTCTCATGTAGACATGGATACTATGTCTCAATTTCCTTGCCATTCTTGATACCAACCATATATAATATCTTTTTCCTCAATGAATTAGCAGATCACAAGTTTATTCTTCTTCTTGTTGTTACAGACTTGGAGAACAGAGGGTGTTCACCAGCCTGTAAGTTTTCCTATTATTTTTGTCGTGGAGCATCACACTCAATTTACACTAGAACCATGGTAACAGGGAAGCCAAACCCTGTTACCATATAGGACTACATGTTTGGAACAGGTATATATTAGTAGTTAAAGAACTCCTCCAAAAATGTGACCACCCAAAGTGTATTATGATACAGGGTAGTCCCAAGAAGAGGCTGGCATTTGTTAGGATTTGGGCTTATGTACAAAAACTATTTAGTTAGAAAGTATAACAGCTGAGCCTCAGAGCAGCAACTCAAAATGAGGGCAACTTGAACCACCACCTGTTTCCCTGGGGGTGAGCTGCACTTTGTGAAACAAGAGGGAGTGGGCTTTCCTAAGGAAAAGATGTACAATCTAGATATCTCTAGCATAGCAGCCTTCTATGTCAGTTTGCCAGTCTTTAAAAGGAGAAAGAGGTACTATGAGCTTTAATTAATATTTACAAAGCACTTTAGGAACCTTGGATATAAAGTTCAGTTTGGGTCTTTATTGTTGATTCTTCCTTTAAATAGCTTCTCAAGTGTAAGTTATTTCAAAGAAGTCATTAATAAGGGTTTGGTTGCTACAAGAATGCAAAATGGGTGAGAAGTAGGTTACAGTAGTATTCCTGGCATTTGAAATCTCTGTGGAAATTACCTACTGCTGTTAATCTTCACAAAAAGTTCAGTGTCAACAAAGCATTTAAAATGTCAGCTCTTTCTAAAAGTCTTACATAACAAGAATTGATTTACTCATCTTTGGATTAATAGTTTGTGTTATTTTTTCCCTGTGGTTGAATGCCTTGTAGGAAGTATGGATCATTCTGCCAAAGTTCCTATACATGGGATCAAAATTTCAGACTGCCCAAAAACAAAATACTTGGCTCTCAATAAAAACAAATTTAAAAATGTCTGGATTTTTCCATCAAGCCTAAAACTATTCATGTAATGTACTACTGAATGAGGGTGCCAGGGAACAGTATTAACACCATGAGTGTTGGTTTACAATCCAGTATTATAGATCTTGTTCTGTGCCTGCTTTGTGTTAGACAGCTCTGATCACAGAACTTAGTTTCAGTCTGGAGAGCAATTTCATAGCTTCCTCTACAATAATTGCCCATTTGCTAGCAGGCAGTTCTAGTAAAATGGACAACCATTATCTTCCCAAATATTTTACTGAAAGGGCCCCAGGTTTTTCAATGTGATAATGAGCTGTAATGTGGAATCTGTGACCAGTGAAACAGTGCAGAACAGGATACTGCTAGGGGCACAGCCCAAAGAGTATGTACAACCCCTTCAGGTATGTTTGTGGCTCACGGCAGTGCTGTGTTTTGGTAATCCATGCTGGTTCTGTGTGCACTAGCTCTGAAACTGGGAGCAATGTTAGTGTGGCACTGCTCAGAGTGTAATTAGCTCTGCTGGGAGATACTAAAAAAAAAGAAAGGCAGGGGTACTTTTGGGAACCTCACATGGGCTAAAAATCTTATGGTGCTGCTATCTTTGTTCTAAATTATGAAAACACCTGGAAAATACCTACCTAAAAATGAATCACTAGAGCAAGTGTTGGGGATAAACTTAAGCTGGCATGAGAAGCAGCAACAGCAGCTCTCAGGACTTCTCATTCATGCAGTTCAAAGCTTTTACAAAAAAGGTTAGGATCATTATTCCTATTTTACAGATAGAAAAACTGAAGGCATGTACAGTCTTCAATGGGATATTCATTGCAAACTTGATTTGCATGCAATATGTATAGTGCATAGTACACAGTGCTTTATCAAAGAAAGGTAGATTTGTGGTTTAAATATTTGTCTGGTACCAGATGATCTAGGTTCTAATCTTGATTTACGCAGGAATCCACTGAGTATTTAATGCAAACTACACAAACAGCATAGGGGGCAGGAGCCATGGCAATACCTACCTCCTGGAGCTATACAGACCTATAAAATGTTGGGTAAAGGAATATGTGTCATGATATAGGAAATATAGAAACTCTGGCTACACTTGGGTTTCATTTTGATGCTCCTGGGCTTGAGATACTGTCACTTCCTATGCTCTTTCATTTTTCTGTGTAGCTCCCACTGTTTTTGTAACCTAGGTCAATGTAAGTCTTTTCTGGACCCTTCTCTGTCACTGCTGTAAGATCATTTTAAATGTTGATCTCACTTTCTACATTCCTCTTCTCTGCACTTGTGTTATTTCAGTTTCTGCAATCATTTTGTTTATGTTCTTTCTATGGTCATTGGCTTTTATTGATTGTAGACTCTTGACTCTTCATACACTAATGTCATCACCTTGGCATATTTTCTTAGAATCTCCAATTCTCTTCAATTTTCCCCCTTCCTTTGCAACGTAGTGCTGCTACCTTGGGTGCAGACAGAAGTGACAATTTTTGCCCAGTTTGGCCACAGAAGGCAGTTTTTAGCTGTGACTAAACACAAGTGCACAGCTGCAGACATCTTGAAAAAAGGCTGATTGGGTGAAAATCTGACCCCTCATTGCATGAGGTATGATAAAGACATTTCAAAATGTAGCATCTTTTGTAACTTGTGTCTGCAGAGCTCCCAGCCTGTCACTGTTTTCAGATTGAGAGGGGGAGAGGGAGCAGAGGGAGTTCAATCTGGGGGGTTTTCATTTGCCCCACCCCTGAAGCGGGAGGACTCCTGTTCACCAACCCCACTCTTCAGCACCAGGTCGGGAGCCCCAAGAACAAGCTCCCTCCACTACCTTTCCCTCCTCCCATTCTGAAAACAGCGGGTACTGGGCACTAGCAGAGAGCCATGGCCACTGTTGTGGGAACCTGACTGCAGACTCCCAGCAGCCAGCTAGATTCCTCTCCCCACTAAAACCAACAGAGAACATCTGTTTGGTCTGGGGTAACGTTGTAACTCAGAACTCTTTGCAAAAATTGTTCTAAGTTGCAGTTGGGAGCTGCACTTCTGTCTGCACCCTTGGGATAGAGTCCCTTTCCCTCAGTGTGCTCTACCTTCACTGCCACCTCCTTTCATCTTGCATCTTCCCTCATCTCTGCTGCTTGCTTTTGTCATTTTGCTTCTCCACACATACATCCCGCATAACACTCTAGTTTTCTGGCAAGGTTCAGTGATTCTGCTTCATTGAAGTTCCTCCAACTCCTACAGTAACAGATTCTTAGCTTTTTGCTATTACAGGCAGGCCCCGCTTAGCACTCTTAATTGATCCCAAAGAAACCGAGCGCTAAGCAAAACGGCGCTAAGCAAAATCCATTTCCCCATAAAAATGAATGTAAATAGAGATTAATTGGTTGCTGCCTGCCTTGCCACTGCCTCTGCCCACTCCCCCGCCCACCTGCTAGCGCTCCACCCCATGTAACAGCCCAGGCCTGTGCTTCTGCTGCCCTGCTCTGGGACCCTGCCAATCCTGGCCCTGGGCACTGGCACGGGTCCCACGCTCATGCCCAGCCCCACCTCGCTGCTTCTCACTGCTGCCGCCTCTCCCCAGCCCCCTCGCCTGCCTGCTGGCCTCTCTGGCCCCAATTGCCAGCCCGGGCACTGGCACTACTGCCACCACACTCTGGGCATCGGCCCCTGCAACTGGGCATCAATGCAGGCCCCGTGCTCCTGCTGCCCCACTCTAGGCACAGGCCCCTGCTGGTTCTGGCCACCAGCGCGGGCTTGTGCTACTTGTCTCTGTTGCCACCGCTTCTCCCCACTCCCCCTGCTCTCCAGCCCAGGCACCCATGCTCCTTCCACCCTGCTCTGGGTGCAGGCTTTCACTGGCCCCAGCATGCACCAGTGGAAGCCCGCAGGCCACATGCTTCTGCCCCCCACCCAGCGCAGGCCGCATGCTCCTGCCCCCCACCCTGGATGCAGGCCCCTGCCAGCCCTGGCCCCAGGCACCAGCTTGGGTCCCGTGCTCCTCCCCTCTTTTGCAGCCACTTGTCTCTACCCCCCTGCCCACTCCAGCATGTGTCAGCCTGGGTCCACGCTTCTGCCATCCTGCCCTGGGCCCTCATGCCTGCCCGCCCACTCACTGCCACTCACTCACCTCCCACTCGCTGCCACTGCTGCTTCTCCTGCCCTTCCTGCCTGCCGAAACTCCAATTCACTGAGCACTATAGTGAAACCGTCTGAGCGCTCAGCAGAATCGGGTATCAATTCTAAATGAGTGCTATAGTGAAATAGCGCTAACTGAAACTGCATTAAGCGGGGGTTGCCTGTAGTAGTTTGGGGTATAACATGAATAATGATATGCTGGAAAAACCTCTGCGTAAGGTAAAAGGATCAATGGAGCAAGAAGCTTAAAATGCTCAGCTCCCTTTAGAAATCTAACAAAATTGTCAAACAAATTTAAAATATCCTGTTACACATCTTTGATGCAATTCTGATGTTTTTAAACATTTGAGATCCTAGTTGTCATTTTATATTATACATTTCAGAGATGAGGAAAACTAGTCTATTTCACTGAAGTTTTATGAATATACTATTTTTTTACTCAAAGATACTTCATCAAGTGAGCTCATTAAGAATGAATAGCTTTAACCAAGATTTGGTTGTCTTCTTCCTAGCCTATTACTTTGCTAATGGAATCATCAGATGCGATGAACCTTGCTTGTTTAACAGCTGGATACTATAGACTGCTGGTTGATTCAAGGCGCTCAATATTTAACATGGCCAACAAGAAAAATACAGGAAATCGAGAAGCAGGTATTTCTTATATCATGCATTAATAGTTGTCGTGTATACAAAAATGGTATGATGACCTAAAATAACGTCCACAAACGCAGGATCTTATTGAAACAGGTGGAACCATACAAGGTAGAATAGATGACTAGACTGTGGCTGAGGGCCCTGCTACATGTTCAAATTAAAGCTGGATAGAAACGAAGTCTTACACATTTTCAAGCACTAACTTTGTAGCTGGTTGGCTCTTTTGATAGCTGGATAGTCATTATTCTTGTGATAATTACTTTGTACATGTAGCTCTTCTAAATTTATTGTGTGACTAACCAGTTTATTGTGTAATACATGTAATGTGTAGCGAGGGCTTGACTGTTATAACGTAAAAGTTAGATTCATGGTGTTTTAAAATTCAGCCTTTGATAACATCCCAAAAGTAAAATAACACCATCTTGGGGACAGCTGCAGCCTCTCTGTGGAACACTGAGAGGAAAAAGCAGGAGAGTTAAAGTGGGTAGATATGGTGTGTACCAGGAAGTGGGGAGAGGTTTACTATATGTAGAAGTGAATGGGCTTTGGGAAGCACAGGTGGGTGATAGCCAGGGAAGCAGAAATGAGTGAGGTGGGGTGGAGTAGAGTTTTGAAGTTCTGGGTATCTTTGGGAGAGTCTGTTGTTGTTCTGTACTTTGTGGGTTGTTTTGCCTTTTATTGTAAGCCTCCCTGAGCCTTCTTGGGGAGGGCAGCCTATATCTCTAATAAAAAAAAAAGGAATAACATGTCCAGTACACTCCTAATGCCACAATGAAATAAATAAATGATAATCTAAACAGTTATTTTAACATTATCTATATCTAGGAATATGAGGTGCTGGGTTTCTTTTAATGAGTCTTAAAATATAATTCTACCTAGCTCTTGTTTTATTCTGTAATCTTATATCATAAAACCATCTGGCTAAGATTAATTCTTAAATCTAAAACTCCTTAACATAAGGTAAAGATGAGTTTGGAAATGCTTTGACTGCTGAACACAGCTATCCTATTCAAAATACAGATTACACAGGATTAACAAATTATTATTATCAAATTGCATGGAGTGACTCCTTTGTTAAACAACTGTTGCTTTTATATTTTTATATTATAGGAATTGAAAGCAGAGGCAAGCTCCATGCTCCTGAGTGGAACTGTATATCAAAAACTACCACATTTGCAGCTGAAGGAGATCGAGAGGCCCATATTACTTTTGTGGACCCAAAACAGAAAATGGCAGATCTCTCTGAAAGTCCCTTATGTCAAAAGGACCACAGGCATCTGTACATAGAAAATACCTATAATTCAGGTGGATTTGATGAGCAGCTAATAAAGACAGGTGGCCCCACTGAGACGGAAGCAAACAGAGGTTTAAATCAGCAGTCATTGCTGTCACTTTCAGGATTGGAACCAAGCAAGAAAGCTCAGGATTCACCAAGGGGAGCAAAAGTATCCTTTATTTTTGGAGATCACAGTTTGGATGGCATCAGTCCCCAAACTCTTGGCTATGAAAGACTTTTGGATGAAAGTCCAGAAGTGTTAGAGAAGCAAAGAGCTATTTATATTAGTAATGCCAATGATATGAAAGGTCTAGAATTGTCACCAGATGCTGAAAGCATTCAGTTTGCTGCAAATTCTGTTTACACAAGCATAAATGATGGCAAGATATTTGGAGCTGCAGAAGGGATAGAAGAGCCTTTATTGCATGACATTTGTTATGCAGAAAACACAGATGATGCAGAAGATGAAGATGAAGTGAGCTGCGAGGAAGATATTATGGTAGGAGAAATTAATAGGCCTGCCATTCTCAGCCTTTCTGGTTCTAGTGATGACATTATTGATTTGACCTCACTCCCCCCTCCAGAAGGTGATGATAATGAAGATGACTTCTTATTGCATACCTTAAACATGGCCATTGCTGCTCCTCCTCCTGGCTTCAGAGACAGTTCAGATGAGGAAGACTCTCAGAACCAAACAACACAGTATAGAGAAGAAAAGGAGCAAGCTAGTGATCCAGGAGCTGATGACATTCCAGTGTCACTCATTGATGCTGTCCCTACTAATGCAGAGGGCAAATGTGAAAAGGGGCTAGATGATGCTGTAGTCTCTACTCTTCAAGCACTAGAAGCTTTGGCTGCTTCCGAGGAACAGCAGACAAATGACAATTCAGGTTCTTTTGCCATAGTTACATTTATTCATTGAAAACCATCCCATTTCATTCATTTGAACTGTTTAGTGTTGGAAACATTCCATTCTCTATGTTTTTACCATCATTTACATGCATCACATTCCATGTCGTGTAGTGGAACTACCAGTATGTTGTTAAGTTTTTTTTCTTGGGACCTGTGCAATAAACTCAAGAGTATTCTTACAAGCATATTTTTATATTTCACACACCCCATTTGCTTATCAGTTTATCCAAGTGCCTCAGATGCTTTCATTAATTGACTCTTATCTTTTGTGGCTTGCAGGTGTAGCAATCTTGCGAGCATATAGCCCTGAGTCATCTTCAGATTCTGGCAATGAAACAAACTCTTCTGAAATGACCGAAAGTTCTGAACTGGCTACAGCACAGAAACAGTCAGAAAATTCCACACGTATGTTTTTGGCCACTAGTGAAGGCTACCAACACCTCATGGAAGAGCAGACAGAGTTCCCCATTGCTAAGAATCAGGCTGGAGGATCACTAATGAAATCCTCACAGTCTTTGACTAATCGGCAAGCTGCAGAGCTACAATCAAAAGTTGTGCCTTCAAAGCAGATTCTTCATTCAGATAACATGGAAATGGAACCAGAGACTATGGAAACAAAATCGGTCACTGACTATTTTAGCAAATTGCACATGGGGTCCTTGGTATATTCTTGCACTAGTAAAAGGAAAAATAAGGTGACTGATGGAGAAGCAAAAGCAGCCTCTGATGGCAATGCAACTGTGAAAAAGCAGCCGGGAAGTAAAAAAGCAGAGACTGATGAAGACCTAAAAGGTAAATTTGGTAGTCTTGCATCAAGAGACAGTCAACGTGTAAATACTTTTAATATGGAAAGACCTGCCTTTCGCCAAAGATGGTATGCTGCTTCTGATGATGGAGCAGCAGATAAATCAAGCTCAGAAATAGTGAATGGGAAGACATTTCCAAGAGTTTCTGGCCTTGGTAAGACAGAAGTTGACTGTAAAGATGAAGTGGATCCTGAAGTGGATCAGGATGATACTTTAGGACTTGGCCAGAGTGAAGGCTTTTTGTCTGATATGACTAGTGTGTCTTCAGCCAAAGACCTAAATGACACAGAAGATGTGGAGTTATCTGCAGATGACCATCCTTCAAAGCTTCCAGAAGCTGAGCAGAGCGTGGCAAGACTTTGTGAATATCACTTGGCCAAGCGCATGTCCTCTCTGCAAAGTGAAGGCCATTTTTCTCTGCAAAGCTCCCAGTGCTCTTCAGTGGATGCAGGTTGCAGCACAGGCAGTAGCACTTGTGCTACTCCCGTTGAATCTCCTCTTTGTACTTCTGATGTTAAGCACATTATTTCTGATTCATCAGTTAAGGGTATTGGCTATATCCCAGCAGATGAAAGAGCTGCCATTCTTCCAAACCATGGAGCAACTTACAAGGAGCTACATCAGCAGTCTGAAGCTGTGTGTCATAGAATGACAGTGCCTGTCATGCATTCAGCAATTAACGCTGAACCATTATTTGGCACTTTGAGAGATGGATGTCATCGGATCCCCAAGATAAAAGAAACTACAGGTACAGCAATAATAAAGCACTTCTGAAGCACATATTTAACAGGGAAAATGAGTAAAAACTAGGTGTGAAGATTATGTTGTCCGTATCTGAAATCATATCGTCAAGCTGCAGTGGACAGTAAAATTAGACGTAGACGATTTCTAATCATTTTCACTTTCTGTTTCTAATGTGTGAATGCACTGTTGGTTGCTGATTACAAACACTGCAAATAAATATTTGAATTAACCCCTCTCCCCCACAATTACATTTTATTAAACAGAAGAAAAAACATTTCCATTTATTATTTGCTTTCAAAAACTATTTTCTAATGTAAATTCTCTATGACATGATGCATACTGAAAAGAATATTGCTTGGATGCTATGCCACAGTGTCAAGTTTATATTTCATTTGAATTCCTGGATACATAGGGCCAGATCCTAGTCCACCTATTAGGCACCTAACACATAGCTGATGCCATAGGCTTTACAGGACCAGGATCAAGGAGGCTTTTTACTTCACCTGCAGGGTAACATAGTCTCCTATACTGTAACTGGGGAGTCAGTATAAAGCTAGTGGTGCCCTGATGTGAGTTCTGCTTCCCTCTGCAGAATCATACATGTTCCATACATTTAAAATGGAAAGCCCTTGGACACCTCCACAGAGAGGTCCTCAGTTACACTGGAAACATGGGACTCCCCAATCATTTCGGTGGTAAATTTTCATCTCTGCTGTGATGTATCTGATGACTGGTTGGAATTCCACTTTTTCCCCCACCTCCCCACACATACTTATCTTACCAGGGCTTCTGACCTGAGCAAATAGACACTAAATAGACAACTGTCATTCTCTTTACCAACCAGTCTTAAGCTGCTTCTCCTTCTCAAGTAGCTTAATGATTACAGCATTTAGCCAGAATGTGGGGAACCTGGGTTTTGCCCCCACCCAGGTTTTGACTTCCTGTTCACACTCACACTTCAGCTTTTTCCTGAAAAGCCTTTTTTTCAGCCATTTCTGCCCCACAGCCATCTGGTTAGGGCATCCTAACCAGATAGCTGTGGGGCAGGTTGCCCTAACCAGATGCCTGTGGGGTAGAAATGGCTGAAAAAAAGCTTTTCACCCCTTTTCACCTTCCTGACCCCTGCTCCCTGTTTATTTTACCCAACACCTTTTTAATGCCAAATACATTATACACAGTGATGCCAGTAGGTTATGGTACTATTGTAGATTTTATTTCAGTAAGAAGGGGCAGGATCCAGCTCACTGGAGTTGGAACAGTACAGGTGGGAGGGGCTTTGTGCTGTAGTTAACAAGGTGATCTGGAAAGAAAAGCATCATCAATCCTTAGTATGGTCCCTCCATCCTTCTGTGTAAGCCAGGTGTGGTAAGAGATGCCACAGAAGAATTGGTTTCAGGAGAGATTTGACAGCAGAGTCAGCTGGTATCCTTATGACCAATTTACAAGGCTTTCTCCCCCTCTCCCCAAACATAGAGAAATATGTCTTCATGTTAGGGTTCTTAGGGAAAGCCTTCCAAGAGGCTTCTCCTACATTAAGAAGTACTATTACAAGGACTGTTACTGGATGGCTTTATAACTAATATACATCGGAATATCTAAGTCAGTTTTATTGAAAAGGAGTTTCAAACTGACAGATGTGAAGAAAGCTTGCTGTCCCCCAATGGCTGTTTGTATGGGGGGTTTTTTCCCAATGGTTCTATGACTTTTAAATTGCAAACAATGTAGAACAGTTTCCATGTCCTTGAGCCACCATCAGACACTCTCTTGCTTATTCTTCTTGTTTCTCAATGTTGCTTTCCTTCCTTGGCTACTTCCAGTTCTGTCTGGCCTGTGGTCTGGTGATTAGGACACTGCTTTTGATGAGGAAGGTTGGGATTTATATCCCCTCAACAGGAGGCGTGCTTAGAATCTGAGTCTTCCACGTCCTGGTTTGGTGCCTTGACTGGAAGTCTACTGGGCAAAAAGTAGGCACCAGCAACATGCTGTTCTCAGTACAGTGTTAACCAGTAACTAGTCAAAGCCCTTTTTTTCTGGAGTTTCGAGACTTGGTCTGGTATTTTTGTTCGTCTGTTGCAAAGTTGAATTGCAGTGGAGCATAAATGCAATTATACAGCTTTGCAGCAGCACTGAATCACTTCCAAGCATACACAGCAGGACAAATTTAGTTGCATTATGTGAAAATGTAGCTGCATAAGGAATTCAGGCAAGTTAGCATGATTTGAAGTGTGAAGCAAGATGAAGCAAGATTTTGTGATGCAGATGCCTAAAAATTACATAAATGTCAGGTGTCTCACCAGTGGAGGTGAATTCTGCCCTTACATGCCTAAATACACACTTACTAAATGTAATAGGATCTTTACAGATAGAGTTATGTCAATTTAGGAGAGAAAAATCTGAGATCAATTACTATACACTAAGTGTACCTACCATTTCTAACACCCAGCAAGGAGCAAACTATCTGAAAATGTATAGTATAATGTGAATATGTGGCTAGTATTTCTTTCACTGAAATAAAGAATATTTATCTCCTGATAAGCCATTGAAATAAAATATGAAAGTTGCATTGTTGATAGGCCAGGGAAAAGGCTCAGAGTACTAACTGTATAGAAAACATGTCATTCATTAAGTATAAATGGTAAGTGTATCCTGTAAGGATAGCTTATCAGAGGCGGGCAATTATTTTGGGCGGAGGGCCACTTACTGAGTTTTGGCAAGACATCAAGGACTGCATGACAGGCAGCCAGGGGCAGATAAATATTACTTTTCTAAAGTTTTTAGGGGCCCCACGGGTGGGATAGAAGGGCCTGGTGGGCTGCATCCGGCCTCCGGGTTGCATTTTGCCCACCCCTGGCTTAGATGCACTAACTTAATCACAACTTTTTCAAGAGATTTTATAAATGTTGGGGTTTTTTAAAATTAGTTTAACAAAAGATTTTAGCTCAGGTACAAACAAACCCTTTATTCGTTGCAAATCAAACACAGCATCAATAAGTTAATGTATGAAAACCAGAAAAATGAAAGATCTTAAACCAAACAAAGCAATTTCTTCTCACTGCCTTAGACTGGCCTAAGACAAACCTACCTTAATAGCTTTAAAAGGAAAGCAGGAACATGCTGCTCAGGAAAGTGCATGATCACTTACAGTGATTTAGCTAACTTGTATCATTAAATAAATCAGAAGATGTAAGAGATGCATTGTAACTGAACCCTGAAGGAAACAAGGTTAAAACCAAGAGAGGTAGTTAGCTTTGTGCCTCTGACATCAGGCTGAATTCAGGATAGAGTTAAAGTGGCGATGGCTGTGCACCCTGTGTTGTCATAGAAGCGTGCAAGCATAATAGTTGCATCCTAAAAGCTATTATCAATATTGATATGGATATAATTGTTATGACTGTCTATATCCTAAGAACTCATTTTGGGGGAAAGAGGGAGAGTATAAATGGGCACAAATTATCAAATTTTTTCAATTTTAATTAAATAACAGATTTTTCAATTAGCTAATATTTCTTGAAGTACTAAATAGGAAACTTCCATTCCACGTACCTTGGGGGTTGTTTGTGGAAATGTTTTAGAATTTCATTCCTCCTGTCTCCATTTTTAAATCAGAGTAGGCTAATGCATAAGTATGTATAAATGTGAACATGTTGATGGCTGTGCCATATTCGTGACATACCAAAATCTCTCTCTTTCCTGAAAGACAAATGTTTATGCAGGGATGGTATATTAAGTGAAACAGAGACCTTTAAAAATATTAAGAACCCATCTGGACAGTTTATTTCCAAAAAGAAAAGAAAAAAGGCAGAGGAGGGGAAGGGAAGGACAGTTTATAAAATATATCTAGAAATTCAGTCTACGTGTTATCAGAGTGATGCTTAATTATTCTCTCTTGTTCTTCTACTACCCCTAGTGTAGCTTTCACAGAGCCTGAAAATGGAAGACAAGGAGGCATGCCTTCAGCTTTTCCTAACCAGCCTCCAGTTGACACCATCATGCTATCATCCATGTTATCAGAATCAAAGGTGCCAAGTCAAAATCAAGACTCTTGTGACATTCCCAAAGCAAACCAGGTATGTGAGGCAGCAGTCAGTTTACGGCCATATGACATAATAGGAGGAAGCCTCAGGATGCCATGTAGCAGAAAAGTATTGAGACGCAGCAGCAGCAGCATTATTGCTGGGTCCACAGGCATTGAGATGCTTTTTGAGAAAAAGAAGGCTGCAGTCAGTTTGAAGTCTCTAGACATCATAGAAAGAGATGAATCCAGGTCAGAGAAAAGGGTAGAACTCCCACTGGGCAGAAAGCTATCAAAAAGCTATTCACAAAGTTCTATGAATGTCACCAGTGACAGTAAAGAGAATAAAAGGTCTTCACTCATGAGCGCCATTCAAAAGGACTCCAAACAGTATAGAACGTTGCCCTTACGAAAGCTGGATGCCAGCAACTGGAGATGCCATGGCCCATTTAGCTACTGTTTCCTAAGCCGAAGAAATGATGATGATGATGATGAAGATGTACACAACAACCAGCTCTCTTGCCTCTATGAGCCACAGATCCCATGTGAGCTACCAGAGCCAGTCAGTCAGTCTCTCTCCATTGAAACTGAGAGGAAAGCTGTTGAGTCGCCCCAGAATGAGGCAAACTACACACATGACAAAAGCAATGCTGAAGACCAAGGTGGCCAAATTGATATGAACCTCGATGATGTGGCCTTTGATGCACGAATCACCAGAATCAATGTGATGAAGGAGAAAACGTATGCAATGCCTGATGGATTTCTTGCAGCACAAAAGGATGCCAATGAGCTACTCTCACTGGTCCGAGGATGCGTGGAGAAGAGAGAAGATCTACATCGGGAAACATATGACCTTAAACTTTCTCAGTACAAACAACTGTTATCTATAGAATCAAGACAGTTGGGAAGTGCCTGCAGGAAAATGGCCATGGCTGACAAAAGCCCTGAGGAAATGCTTTTAGCTATGACTTCCAGCTTTCAAGTACTCTGTTGTTTAACAGAAGCCTGCATGCGTTTAGTTAAAGTCATGAACTCTGAAACACAGCAGCAGGAAATTATAGCTAAGATAGATGAGGTTGTCATAAATTACATTTGTCTTCTGAAAGCTGCAGAAGCAGTGTCAGGCAAGACCTCCGGTGATCCTAGCATTAAACTCTTGGCTCGACATTCAACTACCATGGCCGCTATTGTAAGCACACTAACACGTTCTCTTAAAATGCTTTTAAATAAATAAAACACAAAAGTCACTTCATAATATACCTTTGCAAAGCCATACATGAAAACTTTTATTTACTGTATGTGTATGAACTAATGTAACAAACTCAGCTCTCTCTGTATATTTTGTTATTTTATATAAAATAGGTATGAGATTAAAAAAAAAGTTATAATACCGAAAATTGACAAAGTACTGACCAGTTCTATCCTTCTGTTTGTATAAAAACAAAAACAAAAAACAAACAAAAAATTCCCATACAAGAATGTGTTGACATTTGGCTATTTTTCACATAGCTAAATCTACAGGTACATGAAGTGAGCTTTTACAGCCTGTTATGACAGAGGAATTGTTTCCTGTTCCCTCCAAGTTTACACTTGGAGAAGACTCTGTGTTTAGAAATAAGAAGTGGAATCATAATGTATATAACACAGTATTTAATGTTTTAAAATTATAATTTTTAAGCGTTGGAAATAACAAAAGGACATTTAAAATCCAAGAGACTATTATAACTTACTAGAGAATATATATATAATAAATGACTCTTTTGTTCATATAGTTGGGTTACCTGATTCTTCTTTTCTAGGAAGTGTTTCTTGTGTTACAAATAGAGAAAGATCCTGTATCAGGATCCCATATATTATGTGGTAGAATACTGCATTTAGGAACTATGGGAAAAGTGAAGGGTACCGGGAGGATGGGGCAGCATACAGAAGAATGTGAAAGAAAGCTAGAGTGAAATGTTTCTTTCTTCAGTGAAAGGACATATGGGAAAACATTTTTTTTCATTCAAGACAAAAAAACACAGAGCTAAGGAAAAGAGAAGCCAGAAGAAGTTGTTAGTTAGTTCACCTACTTACTACATTTTCATCATGACTAAATGAATCATGCCTAATTTGGTAAGAAAAAAATACCCTTTTTGTAGAAAAATCTCTGATCCATTTTCAGCAAAATGCCCAAGTGCTCTTATTAGTGATAGAAATGATAGAAAGGGCTATTTGAGATGGCTTCTGTCAACAGGACCCTTCTGTAAAGAATACAGGGTGCATTCATTAATGCACAGTAGTTACTGTGCATTTAGCTTAGTACTTGCTTAATGAAGTACTAACTAAATGTGCAGTAACTACAGTTACTACACAGTAGTGCCGGCACAGGGTTTTTTTGTGACACTTACTGCTCAGTAGCCTAATACCACTGTGCAATAGCATATCAGCATGATTTTTGACCAGCATGCTACTGCTCAGTGTTATTAGGTTACTGTGCAGTAAACATCTTGTGTACATGTTGCTACAGTAATCTTGAAGTTAAACAACCACCAAGGCAAGAGATTTCAGAGTTTCATCTGTTAGGCTTCAAAATGAGAATCACTTAGCTAATTTACTGGATGTACTTGATGTAAATAATTACTGCACATTTTTTCCCATAATTTAACATACAAGGCCTGAAAAACCAACAAAGAAATTAGTCCTGGTTTGAAAACTGCTGCATTGTACCAAGAGCCAAGCTTTCTGTTGTGAGTGAGGAGGCCTAAACCATTAGAATGGAATTGGCTTTTGTTAAGAAAAGATCATCCTGAGTCACCATGGTTTCAAAGAATAAGCTATCATATAAAAAACCAAGCATGGTTGTTTTCTTGAATCAGGAAAAAAAATCCCTCCAGAGACTCTACTCCAGCATATAGGTGCATAAAGCACCACAGGAGTGAAATTTAGATAACTATAGTCAGTTTCACTGCTGATATTTCTGGTTCACTGCTGGCATTTTATTCTGAATAGCAGGAAATTGCTCAGCTGTGGTGTCTGAGCATTTTGAACTGAAAAGATTAAGAATTTTTTTTAGTTGCGGCTTGTTCTTTTGCTCTCTTTAAACACCAGTAACAAGTTTGAGTCAAAGGGTAACGTTTTCAAGCATGCCGAAGTGATTTGGATGCTTACTTGTCAATTTCAAAATGAGACACTAAGAACCAAAGTTCCATTAATCTTCAATCAGATTTCACTCTTTAGCTCCTTAGTGCCTAAATAAGCTCATGGGATGAAAGAGATCTCTTGGATCAAAGAATCCAGTTCCCTACAGTCTCAGGCAGCCAGGACATAAAATCCATTTAATAAAATGGCCAAGCTTCATCTTCAAAAGAGTTTGTTTTTATGTTTGTTAATGGAAGACTGCTCCAGTATATCACTGCTCTGACATTTAGACACCTCTTTCTTATTTTTTGCTTAAATTTAATTATGGCCAGTTCATAGCCATTGCTTTTGTGATAACATTTTCCTTTAAACAGCTCCACCCCTCCCCCACCCCAATGTCTATCACCCCAATGTATTTTTAGAGAATAGTGTCTAAAATCTCTAGAGCCCATCACAACCATTCTACGCTAAACTGGCTACTGTCTAAAAGTGGGCTATTGTCAATACCCATGATCATCCTAATAGCCTTTCCCCTGCACCTGTTTTAGTTTAAATTCATCTTGCTCAGCAATGAGTAACCAGAACTGTACACAGAATTCCAGAGGAGATCCCACATATACTTTGTACAATGGTTAATACTTTTCTTTTATTGGGAATAACTTTCCTAGGAAGACTTTTTCACAGCTGCATTCCTACTCTTCCTATAAATGCCTAGTACAGCCAGCTCTTTCCCCTCCTCAGACATTTCCAGTTGATGAATTCTCATAGCAGAAATACTACTTGTTGTCCGTAAGTACATGTACTTGCACCTCCTGCTATTAAACTCTATCCAGTTTCCTTTTGTCCTTAAAGTCATCCAGTTCTTCCTGCATATCTTGATTCTCCTCTGCATTGCTGATGCCTCCCAACTTTGTCACCAACAAATTGCATTGCCATGTTCCTTCTTTTATCCAGTAATGAACGTATTAAATAGTAAACAAGATTGATCCTTGTTGAATAATACTATTAACCTCCCTCAGACCTAAGAGTTCCTCTTTCAGTACATTCCCATTGTTATCTCCCCTGCAGCAGCTTCCATATTCTGCTCATTAATCCCCGGTTTCTGTAGTTTTGACAGCTATGTTACTGAAATCGGGATTGATTAGATTGTCTGCATTTCCTTAGTCTAAAAAAAAAAAGCTAATTTATTCAAGAAAGACCTCAAATCAATCTGGCATCATCTAGTCTGGCATGGATAACCCCAAATTGCAATTTATCTAATTTCCTAGGTACCTCCATGTCTTATTTTATTAATTTCTTAAGTATAAGTACAGCCTTTGCTATTCTGCAGTCTTGATTTCAGAGATTTATTAAGAATTCTTGCAGCTGGACTTATGACCCGGGAAACTATAGGCCAGTTAGTCTTACCTTGATCCTAGGCAAGCTGTTCGAGCTCGATCCTAGGCAAGCTGTTCGAACTGTAGGCCAGTTAGTCTTACCTTGATCCTAGGCAAGCTGTTCGAGAAAATTGTTCTGGCACACATCCAGGAGGGGCCAGCAGGGGACTGCATGCTTAGGGGCAACCAACACGGGTTCATCAGTGGCAGGTCCTGTCAGACCAATCTGGTGGCCTTTTACGATCAGATCACCAGATCATTAGATGCAGGGGTAGCAGTGGACATAGTCTTCCTGGACTTCCGGAAGGCTTTCCACACTGTCTCTCACCCCATTCTCATTAAGAAACTGGGGGGCTGTGGTGTAGACACCCACACAGTCAAATGGGTCGCCAACTGGCTGGAGGGCCGCACCCAGAGGGTGGTAGTGGATGGGTCCTTCTCAACCTGGAAGGACGTGGGCAGTGGGGTTCCGCAGGGCTCGGTCCTCGGGCCCGCACTGTTCAACATCTTCATCAGTGATTTGGACGAGGGGGTGAAAAGCACCCTGTTCAAATTTGCTGATGACACTAAGATGTGGGGGGACGTGGGCACACTAGAAGGAAGAAGCAGGCTACAATCGGACCTGGACAGGTTACAAGGGTGGGCGGATAAGAATAGGATGGGTTTCAACACAGACAAGTGCAAGGTGATGCACCTGGGGAGGAACAACCGGCACCATACCTACAGGTTAGGGAACTCCCCTCTTGTCAGCACGGAGGCGGAAAAGGATCTTGGAGTCATCATTGACTCCAAGATGAACATGGGTCGGCAGTGTGGGGAGGCAGTTAGGAAGGCCAACCGTACCTTGTCATGCATCCACAGATGCATTTCAAGCAGGTCAAAAGAGGTGATCCTCCCCCTCTATGCGGCACTGGTCAGGCCGCAGTTGGAGTACTGCATCCAGTTCTGGGCGCCGCACTTCAAGAGGGATGTGGACAGCATGGAGAGGGTCCAGAGGAGGGCCACTCGCATGATCAGGGGACAGCAGGGCAGGCCCTATGAGGAGAGGCTACGGGACCTGAACCTGTTCAGCCTCCAAAAGAGAAGGCTGAGGGGGGATCTTGTGGCCTGTTATAAACTAGTCAGGGGGGATCAGCAGGCATTGGGGGAGTCACTGTTCCCCCGAGCACCGCCAGGAGTGACCAGGAATAACGGTCACAAGCTGGCAGAGGGTAGGTTTAGGTTAGACATCAGGAGGCGCTACTTCACGGTCAGGGCGGCTAGGGTCTGGAACCAACTTCCAAGAGAGGTGGTGCAGGCTCCTACCCTGGGGGTTTTTAAGAGGAGGTTAGATGAACACCTTGCTGGGGTCGTTTGACCCCAGTACTCTTTCCTGCCATGGCAGGGGGTCGGACTAGATGATCTGCTCAGGTCCCTTCCGACCCTAGAAACTATGAAACTATGATTTCATGACCCAGTTCTTTCAGGATTCTGGGAAATTTTCCAGTCTCTTCTTGACCATGTTATTTTTTTTGGAGTTTTGTTTACACTTCAAATGTTGTAATTTCAGTTTCCTTTCTCTTGTTCTCATTAGTCATTGTGCCTTTGCTGTCCATGGTCAACATAATCCTCCTTTCTGAGCTATAATGACAATTTTTCAGGTAGGTCTGGGACCATAGCAGGATTACATTTAATTTCTATCCCATCCTTACTGTGGCAGCCTTGTTTTTTTTTCATTGCCTTTCTATTTATATGGCAAAAGAACCTTTTGCTATCTAATATCCTTTGCAAGATCTAATTCAGTTTGACTTTCCACCAGTAGAAATCTTTTCAGGAGAGGGACTATGCAGATGTTCAGCTGCAGCTGCCACCTCTCCCCCGCTCTCCACATCTTCACCAGACTGGGATGATTTTGGTCTGGGGAAGATGTTCGGAGCAATGATTGCTCCACTCCTCCTGGTCCCTCGGGGAAGCAGAGAATTGGGAAAAGATCAGGGCCTGGGGAAATGGGTGGAGAGCAGCCTCCTCCACTCTGCTGTAGGTCTTCAGAGCCAGAGTAGAGGGAACAGCATGGCAAAGCCCCCACCTTCTCCTTAGACTAGAGACCCCACTGCTGCAGTATCTTTTTGGACTGGTCCAGATCAGACTTGCAAGTGTTCACCCTTGCAAGAGATTTTGTTCTCACAAGGAAGTTAATTCAGGTTCAGTTTGGAAGATCTGTCTCCCAGGAGGGGCATGTTTCCATGGAGAAACTGAGAGAATGGTTGTACACTCATAGTTTCTATCCAGAGAACCTCATTTTTTTCTGGTACAAACGTAACACCTGTATGTGGCCTAATTTCCAGGATCCTTTTGAGGTGGCAATTAGAAGCTCCCTTTCCCACAAGTTTCTGTCTCTTGCCTGAGGTACAAGTTGCAGATGGCATTTGCATTTTTGAATTAATGAAATTACAAGTTGTCTGCATTTAAATCCCTTAATTCTTCAGTCTTCTGGACTGAACCAAAGTTTGCCCATTTGAGAACCTGAGGGCTTGGGTCCACCACAGAATAAAGGAGGACATCAGCTGCCTTGTGATAACTGCACATGTATAACTGCACAATTGCTTAGCTCTCTGTGAGAGCCCTTAGGGCAAAGACAGAAGTGCTGCTCCCCGTTGTAACTCAGAACACTTTGCAGGAAGTATTCTGAGTTACGATGATCCCTGAAACAGAAGTTCATTGGTTGGTTCCAGCAGGGAGGGGAATCTAGCTGCTGGCTGCAGCCTGCAGCTGGTTTTCCCTAGCAATGGCCTCTCTTCGCCCCCAGCCCATACTGTTTTCAGAATGGGAGGGAGGAAAGGGAGCAGAAGGAGCTCTTTCTAGGGGTTCTCCAGCCAGTGCTGGAAGATGAGGTGGGTGAACTGGAGCCCCCCACCTTGGTGGGGGGCTCCAATTCACCCATCCCATCCTTCAGTAGGGGCTGAAAAAACACCCAGACCAAACTCCCTCCACTCCCTTTCCTCCCTCCCATTTTGAAACCAGCTCAGAGGCTGGGACGCAGCACAGACACAAGTTACTGAAGATGCTATGTTTTGAAATGTCTTTGTCTGAATCCTCATGCAATGAGGGTTCAAATTGTTGTAGGATCAGGCTCTTTTAAAGTTCTTTGCAGCTGTGCATTCTTGTTTGGTCATCTGCTTTCAGGGGGTAGATCAGGGAAAAATTGTCACTTGTGTCTGTGCCCTTAATGAAGTAGAGCTAAACTACTTTGGATTCACTTTCCTTTACCAAAGGTAAAACTGTGCATGTGGGCAGTTACCATACAGCAGGTGACATGCATAAATTACCTTATGGTAATTTGTCCTTAGTTACAGGCCTGCTTTTGCTTATCTTTTTGTTTAAACTGAAGCAATTGACAGTCACTTGATCCTAAGCTAGTTGCTGTGACCAGCTCTTCTATGATGTGTCTTCTTGTTAACAAAACCAAGTATAAATTGTTTATATTGCTTCCAAAATTGTGAGTTAAGCTCCCAAGTACTTGGACCCTTCTAAAAAATATATATCCTAAAATCTTCTTTGCTGGAAATTCACTGAACTCAAATTAAAGTTGACAGAGCTGCATCAAAGATGAATTTGACCTAATTTGCATTACCAATATTAATAATTCTTTTTTTTCTATTGCATTATAATAGAATCACCTTGAAGCCTCAATCATGACCAAGGCTTCTATTATGAGAGGTGCTGTCCAAGCAAAGCACAAACATAATCCCTTTCACAAAGAATTTATTGCTGTGAAGAATGCAGCCCAAGTTGACCATTCTAATTCAGAGCTTCACAGTGACAGCCATATAGAATGGCCCATTTGGACAAAGGAAAATTAAATAATAAGGCTCATCTGTCATGATGAACAACAGTTCTGAAATCCCTGAAAAATATTCTGTGTGCGTTTCCTTGACTTCGACAATCAGAACACAGAACGAGGCAGGTACTTTTTTATTTCTCAACAGCCAGTTCCTCCAAATGTTCTGTGGACAACAATCTGAGACTTTCTGTCAGACATAATAGAGTTTAGAAGCTCTTGACAAGTTAAACCCCATCAGAGCCATTTAATGATGATGTAGTTGCTGGTTTGATCTGTTCCTTCTACCCAGTGAAAATTGCAGTCTATAAAAAAGAATAATATTCAAGCATTCTTTTTTAAATGATCAAAGGGAGCTGGGTTGAGTAATTAACCTTGTGGCAGATGAGGCTTGTTCCTCTTCCCATTTGTGCTAGTGGCTTTGTTTTCTTGTCCTTTATGCTGTATAGCTAGATGTCCCTTTTCATCTTTCAATTCTAAGTTTACTCTTTTAAAAAAGTCTGGAAAGTGCCAAATTTTACCCTGGCTTCCACTGTAAGTTCACAAAACCTCCAAAGTTGAAGTCAGGCAAGGGTAAATTTAGTGGTATCTGTGTGTGTGCATGTGACTTCATTAGGCCTGTGCTGATAATTTTTCTTTTACCCTGTAAAGAGGTGTATTAGCTGTTTCAAGTTCTAAAGGCAAAGGAGTAAAGATATTGGCAATTTCTTTTTCAGCCCCACAGAGTAAATAAAGGCATCTCCAGAAGACTTTGTGACTACAGTATGTATAAAATAGCTCTGCTGGTGAGCAGGCTAGGCTTAGTCACATCAGATTCCTCCTGATACAATAGTGCAATTCTAATTATATCAAAAAGCAGTCACTATGAGAACTATGATATGTGTTTTGTGTCTTTGATGTATATTCAGATGAATTACATCTCCACAGGCTCATTTGGTTGAGTCAGGTTTCTTTCATCTTTATGAGGGAAATATTTCTGATTTCAATTGTGTATGTTATCAGTCAATCAAACAAAAAGGACAAGGAACCTGAGCCTGCTAGCCAGCCTAGATAAGGCACACTATTCTCTGTAGTCAAGGGCACACAAGGGAGCGATGTGGGTAATGCCACATCCATCCATCATCGGCTCCCAGCCTGAAGAACTGCCTGCCATCTGTTGCTTGGTAAATTGGGGACAGGCTTTGGTAAAGCTCATACTCGCATCTCTGGAACCACAAGAAGATTTCATAACTAGTCTTTCACTGCTTCCTTTACCTCCCTAAATATTCCTGACCACTGTTGTATTCTGAAGGTCGCTCAAATAGCCAAATAATTTTAGTTTGATTGTTTTCCAGTCTGTGCTTCCCTAACATGTCATATAAATTACAGTTTAATGTGGCAAACAGCACTAAACTGGGCTTTTAACCTGAAACATCGCCATTTGATTCAATAACTTTTCTTGGAATTTGCATGTACTCAAAGACATCCAGTGTCTTTGTAACACTGCAGAGGTGGCAGAGGTAAGAGTTATTGGAGGCAGGGTTATCCATAACCCTGTTGTGTGGGTCAAATTCTGCCCTCACTGGTGTAACTTGTGTACCAATGGTACTAACACTAACTAGCACTACATTAGGCATTGAAAGGTTCCGAGACTGCTATGGTGCAGTGGCCTTTTATAGGTCAGAGAAGAATAGGTCTGGCAAAATCTTCAATGATGCATGTGGTAGAAGGAATATAGTTGACTTAATATTGAAGGTAACAGCAGATAGAAAAAGAATCTTTTACATAATGGTAAAGAAAGGAAGGTGATTGAAAGATGATAAACATGAAACTCCCACAATGCTAATTTTAAAGTTGCTTTTCAGAGAAAAGAGTTATTTTAAATCCTTCTCTGGCAGTGCACTGTGCTCTTTGATGTTTCCTGTAATGTTAAGTAAGAGTTTTACAAAAACAACAACATGGATGAGATCGTGTCTATGAGATTAACTTCATACCTAGGTTAACAATATATGCTCTCATCCTGAATTCAAAGTTTATGCCTGGGAACAAGTTTAAGGTCAAACCCATGATAATGTCATCTCAGGTCTAGTCTACCTATATAAATTCTGAACAGTCTAGATCCATGGCCAGAACCTTTGATTTTTATTTCCGCTGAAATGGTGTGTTCCCTGCCTCCATGAGGACGGGAGGATGTTGGATAGGACTTTGCAATGACACCCTAGCTCCCAATGGGCAGGGGTTCTTTTGAAAATAGACAGAGGGACACTTCTACTTTGAATCATTTTGTCTTTCATAGAGGAAACACATTATGAGAAAGAGATAAGTTTAGGCCTGAAACTCCAGTAGGGAATGTGGACTGAATACTGCTATTTTAGTGCATCAGAAACTTTCTAGTCCACATTCTGCCAGCTCAAACTGTGCATCAGGAGCAATAGTTGGCCCTTAAAATCATTATTTAGCGTAAGATAGAAGCAATCCCCATGTCTGCAGAAGTGCTATTGTTTCTTGACATTTCAGGGATTCTTACAAAGGACCATAGCCTTCAAACTTTTCTGTCACACTGAGCCATGCTTACATCTCAAGTGGAGCCTCCACTGGTTTCTGTAATGAGGATGGAAATCTACATGCTCCCAGTACTGTCAGCTCCATACTGAATTGACCAGACATTTAGGTTCCCAACCCAGCCAGA
>NW_017729032.1:174396693-174403383 GCF_001723915.1 Gavialis gangeticus
CTAGTCCACATTCTGCCAGCTCAAACTGTGCATCAGGAGCAATAGTTGGCCCTTAAAATCATTATTTAGCGTAAGATAGAAGCAATCCCCATGTCTGCAGAAGTGCTATTGTTTCTTGACATTTCAGGGATTCTTACAAAGGACCATAGCCTTCAAACTTTTCTGTCACACTGAGCCATGCTTACATCTCAAGTGGAGCCTCCACTGGTTTCTGTAATGAGGATGGAAATCTACATGCTCCCAGTACTGTCAGCTCCATACTGAATTGACCAGACATTTAGGTTCCCAAACCAGCCAGAACATTTATTTTACAGTTTTGGCTATGGCTCTTAAGCTTATGACATTTGTTTGTAGGCATAAATGCAATATAGCTAATTGTACAGCTGCCTCTGTCCCCCTAATAATGTTGAACCATTACTGCCTGTAATGGCCAATTGTGCCTGCTGAGTTATTCCATTCTCAACAGCTTTAATGTCTGTGAAGCATATGTATTCTTGGCTTCAGACCCTTATCCACAAGGTATTTGTTATTCTGGCTTTTTATAAACTCTTAGACTTCAATTTCTTGCATACATCAGAGCTAATTATGGTTAGGTGTCCTTGGGTATCTATATTTTTGCCAGCTTTTATTGCTTATTTTCATTTTTATTTCCCCTTCTTTTATTACCATTTTACTAAATCAGTGTTTTATCATGCAGCTGAAAAAATATATTAGGACCCTATTTGTAACAAAGATGCTTTGCTAGGTTGACTTTCAAAGAATTTCATGCCTTTTTAAAGGAAGTTCAATGGTATTTTTTTAAATCACAGCAGTATTGCAGTAAAACAAGAAATACAAAACAGCCTTCCCCCACAAAAGAAAATAGCAGAGGGACCCTGAGAAGTGAATCACCTATAAAATCCCTTTGCTGAGACCCCTCACACCTTTTCCTTATGAAGGGAAGGATTGCATTAGGAGAAAAGGATTGCAGTCTGGATCCCACCACCTAAACTGTGGGAAGCCAAAGCCAGATGTATAGGCAATCTTTGCTTCATTCTCCCTTTTCCTCTCTGGCTTAAAGCAAGGAAAAGCTTGGGGGTGGGAGTGTTCTGCTTTTGTTTTTCAAGTTGTTTGAGGTCATGTACTTTCTCCTGGCCAAGTCCCCTCTTAATTTTTGTGGTTTAAAACATAATTTAGAGTGCCCGTTTTTCTCCTTTGTTTCTTTCTCATATAAACAACAGCAAATAAATAGAGTTAGATAAGACAGCAGAGTAACTTGATGTCGAGACCATGCTGGGGAATGGTAAGGAATACTGCCGTGAAAACATGCTCTCCCCACCTGCTTCAATTCCGTGTGCTGAAGAAATATTGTATAGCCCCTTTTTAGTGCACTCCATGTCATTGAAATGGTCATGCCTGAGGCTGACAGCCTGTAGACATTCTTTACTGGGCACAAATACTATGTCACATGCTCAATAAAAGCTGGAAGAGTAGATTTTTTCCTAATCTAGTGCTTTTCCAATTACAATAGTAAGTAAAAATGGTTAAAAAAAAGCAGTGTGGTTTAATTTTCCCAATAAGTCTTAACTTTGCACAAATACCTTCTTTTACCCCCAAATAAAAGAGGCTTTCAGTACTTTGTAGTTTGTGTTTACTTGGGCGATTTTATTTTCCCCTACAGTCTACAGGGGTGGAAAGGAAGATTCCCATATAGGTTTTTTTTTCTTGCTTTCCCACAGTCTCCCCCACAAGTGTTTGCCGTGCTTTGAGTCTGGCTGCTATATATTATAAGTGCTTTATAGTAATAAAAAGGTAATTGATATCTACACAATGAGGCAAGTCTAAAGTAAAATGTTGGTAAAAAATTAACAGAACCATGCAAAACACTGCAGAAACAAATCCACCTGGTAGATCTGATGTTCTTTCTATCGCATGGTAATTAATTACAGGAGAATGTATATTTCTTAGGAGCAGAGCTTCATAGCACTGGCATAGTGATGTGGACTGGTGCTTGGGGCACAGGCAGCAGCAGCTTCCACTGACAACTCACACTGGCACAATTGTAAGGCTGCCAGCAACAGGGGTGGTTTTTCACCAGCCCCCTCACCTTGCAAGTAAAAAAAAAAAAAAAATGTACCATCTGTAAACTGATAGATTGAATTAAGATTCTTTGTTACCTACCAGATTGGTGTTTTCCTGTGTCAACTCTTTCAAAATTTTTAGATGGACGTGTCCCAGTCCCTGACATGAGGGAGCCTGCACTGCCTGTGGGCCCCTCCCCCACCATCACTGCCAGAGCCTAAAGGAACCTTGCCTGCCCCAGCTGCCTTGGCAGCCCACCCCCACCTTCACCTCCACTTTTACCAGAAGCACACCCTGAGTGTCTGAACTGGACGGCTCCTACCATCACTGCTGCTGCCATTGTTTCTGCTGCTGTCCCCTCTCAGGAGAGAGGGAGACTCCCTGCTGCACCACCTGACACCACACCTGCACTGGATCACTTCCTAATTGACTGACTGCTCCTACCCTCCCCCACAGCTACCCCACTGCATCTGATCCTGATTTGTCTACTGCTCTGCTGCTAAGCCACTGGCTGAAGGCCTGAGGGCCTTCTGGACGGATCTTCCACAAACAAAGCCGCTCCACTGCTCCAGCCATTTTTTACACCTGCCTCAGCAGCCTTCCCTGTGTTTTTTGCCCTTGTGTGCTAAGTCCTGTGGTCCGCTCTCCTCGCCCCAGGTGTTTGTTGTGTGGCTGAGTAAGCCAGCTCGAGTTTCTCCGGCCCTTGTGTGTGTGTTACCCCTCCCCTGACGTTCTCAAAGCATAGGCCTCCTGGTTTTTCCCTGTGGGGCTGTGGCTCAGTGAACTTCAGCCCCACAACCCTAGATTCATCAGCCCCACAGGATATTTTGTTTTTCTTTATTGTCTTCCCTGCCCTCATGTGAAACAATGGCAGGGCAGGAAACTTCTGGGGGGGCAGATGCCCCCACAGAGCTTTCTGCAGTCCCTACTATGGGGGTGGATCCCAGCCAAGCCCCAAGGGGATGAATGCCCCTGCAGCCTCTACTCCAGAGGCAGAGTCCAGCCAACCTCCTTGTGAGGTGGAGAAGCCTGCAACCTCTGCTGCAAGGGCAGGTGGGACTCCACTAGAGAGCCAACAGGGCCGGGGGTCACCCCCTTTCCCTTCATTGGGGACCAAGGGCAAGGGCAGTGCGAATGGCTGCTCTTCCGCCTCCTCTGCAGCTGGGGATGGGAAGGGCAAAGGCCCTGCCCCAAAGCCTGGACCACCAGCACCTGAGGAGACCAGGTGCACTACACCAGCCAGCACACCCACTCAGCCTGACCCTGGCCCTAGCTCTGGCCCCACCAACATGGCCCCCTCATGGGGAGAATCGCAGCTATGCACAGACAACTGTGGGGAGACCTGAAGCTGGGGAGCCTAGACTCTCCATCTCTGGCCCTTCCAGCTCGGGCAGCAGGGCCCCCTTTCCGGCACTCACCTGCAGGCATGGGGTAAAGTGCCAGCTGCCCAAGCAGGAGAACCTGCACTTTAAGACCCGGGTGCACACGCTGGCTCAGGTAGTGAAGGTCCCCAAGATCATGGCAGCCTCCCAGTTTCATGGCAGGGGGTCTTTTTCCTTGCCTTGAAGCCTGCCACACAAAAGGCAGTGGAGAGAGGGCTCATGGTAGAGGGTAAGTATATCCTCCTTGAGCCTCTAGAAGAGCTGGGGACCAGGGTGGTCCTCAGCTCCATCTCTCCCTATATTCTCATTTGGGCCCTGCTTCACCAGCTCCAAACCCTGGGGAGAGCTATCTCCCCGGTGGTGACCCTCTCACTGGGGTGCCGAGACCCTGGTCTCTGCCACATGCGCTCTTTCCATCACCAGGTCATGACCCAGCTGGAAGTGGGAGCATGGCTGGCGACTGAGGGGTGCCTGGTAATTCCTTATCGGGGGCCCTGGTGAGGATTTTCTATACAATGGGGGACTTGCGGTGTTTCTGGTGCCATGCCCTGAGGCACTTGCACCCTGAGTGCCCGATGGGCCAGGCAGGGAGGGCATCTGCAGATCCCACTGGAAAGAGGGGTGCCCTACGAACAGTGCCTCACCCCCCTCAGTCTCCCTGGCATCCCAGCCACAACTACGACCCCACCCATGAGCACAAGGGACCCCACCCCCCAACCAAGTTTAGCGGAGTCCCAGGGAGAGCACCAGCAACTGGGGGGGAGAGAGGGAGCAGGGCCACCCTGCCTCTAGTCATACTCCCATTGTAGCTATCCCCCCCAACCCTCACCTTCTCTTGCTGGAGCCTGTCTACCTGAAGACCACCCCCTGGCTGAGTGGGTGCAGGTCCCTTCTGTGCATAAAGGCAAGAGGAAGGCCCAGGCACAGCTGGAGCTCTCTGATGTGGAGGACTCCTATCCCCCTCCCAAGACCACCACATGGGGAGAAGGAGTGGCCCAGCCTCCAGGGACCTCCCTAGCTGTGCCTGACATGCCACCCCCAGGAAAGATCAAACAGGTGATCCGCATGGAGGAGGTTTTGGGGCTGCTGGATAGTCCTGAGCAGGAGCCCATGGGGAAAGCCCCTCATTCTGCTGACCAAAGCCTACCCTCTGAAACCACAGGCACTGAGGCTGAGGCCTACCCAAAGGAAGAGCTTCCTCCCTCTGATCTAGGGGATACAGAGGCCCTGAGGCTCACCCCGGTGAGTCCTGAGGGAGGAGGCCCCTTTTCCCAGGACCCCAAGGCAGACACCAGAGCCACCCTGGTGCCTGGTGGGTCTCTTCCCTCCCCCTTCCAGAAAAACCTCACCTCCAGCCTGCCCCATAGTCCCATACCAGAGGGGGTTGCAGTGGGATCCCCTAATCAATGGACCAATCGTGTTGGGGACCCTGCATAGACTCCCCCAGGGCTCTAGCTCTACCCCATCATTTTGTGAAGGCTCCCCATCCCCAGCCTTACCCCAATTTGGAAGCCTACCAGTGTCTCTATTGTCATAAGAAAGTGAATTCTAAATGCATGTTAAATGAATTCATGAATACATGAATATATGTTTTGCTTGCCCCACCCCCGCTTTGTCTCCCAGTGCCCTGGATTGCTCCCCTGCCTGGCTCCATCCCCCACTGGCTCCTGCAGACCCCCTGATGGCTGCCTCAGACCCCCCAATGGCTGTGCCACCCAGGCCTATCCCCCACTTGCACCCCCAGCCTCCCATGGTTGTTCCCCCCTCCGGCACTTAAAAAAAACAAAGCAAAACAAAACAAAACAAAAAAAGCCTTTACTCAGTGTAGAAGTGGGGGTTGTGGGTCCTCCTGGCAGAGCTTCCCTGGGCAGCACAGGGCATCAGGGGTCAGCAGGTCTGCCCAGGGACCACTGGGGCTATCACTCGGCCCTGCACTGTGGGAGGTCCCAGTGACCCCCAACAACATCTAGAACTGCTGGTAAGTGCTGGGGTTTTTGTTTTTTGACTTTTCCCCTTCCCCTGGGATGCTAGGGTGGGGGGACAGGGATTGGGGCAGGGCTCAAGGAGCTTGGGGCCAGGCAGGGAAGGGATTGGAGGGGCTCAGGGGGCAGGCAGGGGATAGGGCCAGGCAGGGAAGGGATTGGGGGGGGCTGGGGGAGCAGGCAGGGCCAGTGGGGTTCCCCTCCATGGTCCCCCTCCTCCAGCCCCCCAACCCCTTACTTACTGGCAGTGGAGCCTGGGTCTAGCTCCTTGCACTTTTTTTCTCTGCAGGGTTTTTTCACCCCTGGATATCCAGGGCTCTAACATTTTCTCATTCCTGCACTCCAAAAGGAGTTTGAGATGCTACAAGAGGCACGTGAGGGCTCAGCTGGATGTGCCCCATGGTTCTTACTTTCTGGTTCAAATTACCAGGTTGGGTTCCAGTTAATAGTATAATTTGATATGGGCTGCTTTTATTGCAAGAGCAGTTCAGGTACATTCATTGTAATGGTGCACATAAATTTCTATTAAATCACACTATTTTCATGCTCATAATTTTTTGTAAATGCCTGTTTAGGTTCACAGCTTCCATGCTTAGTTTTCACCTGAAGGTTAAATTTTTAGCAAGCTTCAAATTTGTTGACAGAGGGCAAAGTACGCTTTAACAGTTTCAAAATATTTTAACTACATTTCAGCAATGGGCTACATCAACATGTTCATTCTTTACTTTGAACATGCATCATGGATGATGTAAGCAGGACTCTAGTAATGTGGTTGTTAATTAACTTATGTTCCCTTGTGCATCTGTGCAGCACAAAAGCACAAAATATTGTAGATCCAATATGAACTTCAAACATTAGTTTATTTGTTTTTTTTAATTAATAATTTATCTGGCAATGTTAAGGGGATTTGAAATTTATGGGAATTTTCCAAGTGAATTACAACAATTACAGGGCCAGATATTTCAAATATTTAGGCACCTGGGTGATTTAAAAAAAAAATTATATTAGGACTTGTTCCCACAAACATTTATGCTCCCAAGGAATATTCAGTTCTTGTCCTGAGCAACAGGTATAATGTCCTTTTGCATTTAAAATTTGGATGTAAAAAAGGAAAACAGATTGCTTTAAGTCCTAGTACAAATAGGGTTTTTTATAAAAATGCTTTTTAAAATGCAGTTTGCTTTCCTCCTGCACATTTGTCACTTCAAACATACAGTAAGGCTAGGGACAGACATTCAAAAAGCCTAAGCCTGAATTAGTTCAAT
>NW_017729032.1:174408383-174440365 GCF_001723915.1 Gavialis gangeticus
CCATTTATCAGCTCTGTTATCAGAACTTAACACCCCATCAGAAAACAAAGCCTAACTCATTACAAGCTCTTCTTAAAGAACTTTTTCCAAAGGAAGGAATGAGGGGGCATGGAGAAGCCTGGCTGACCCTGCTGTGCCTGCAAGTCTCTGCTGGAGCTGCAGCTGGGGATCAGAGAGCTCTGCCCAGCCCAGAGAGCATGATGGGATGCCAGGGGTGTCTGCTTTAGCTTAAACCAGCCAGGGGTCTGGGACAGACACTGCATAAACCAGTTTGACTCAAATCAGTTAAGTCTGATACTATATTCAACCAGGTTTATCTCAAACCGGTTTCAGCCATTTTCCAACTGATTTATGTGCACACAACATCTTTTCTGTTACAAGTTTAAACCAGTTTCTGATTACCTAAACCAGTTTATGTGTAATGTCTGTCCCTAGGCCATGTGTGCAGACAGGCATAATAGTTTTACTGATATCCAGGGATCCTGGTTTTCTGTGCTTAAAATCACAAATTCTCTAATTAAAAATGCCAAAATCCATAAATAAAATGAAACATCACACACACACATATATATATATATGGAACACAATGTTCCATTGATATATTTACAATTTCAAAGCAAGTTGGAAGCCTACCGGTTCCTCAATCACTAAAATGAAATAAATTCTAAATGTATATCAATTTTAGTATTTGATTTTGAGTTTTTTGTCATGGAAAATCAGAGATCCCATGCTCTCTTCTCTCACCAGGATGCAGGTCCAGGCCCTTCATTCCCAAGCCACAGCCCCTTTACCCCCCTCAAGCCCTGCCAAAGGGAGCCCCCAGCTGCCAGGGCTATGGGGCCAGGGCTATGTCTGCAGCCTCCTGCTACCTGCAGCAGCACTCAAGTCCTATCTGCTGCCCTTGGAAGGTGATGGCTGCTGCGGTGGAGCAGAGCACAGCTCCCCTTCCCCTGCAGGCAGCATGGCCAGAACAGAACCCATGATGAGGGTGGGTGAGGGCTGCCCGCTGCAGGCTCAGGGCTTCCCACCCTGCTGCCCTCCCCCCAGGACCTCCACAGCCTGGTGGGCAGGGTCTAGCATGGCAGAGCAGAGCAGGGCTGGGCAGGGAAGCTCCCTGCTTTTGTGAGCCCCACACCGCCATGGCAAAGCACCCCCTGCCTTCCTGGCAGCAGTGAGGGGAAAAACTCTACCATCAACCCTGCTGCTGCCAGGAAGACAGAGGGTGCTTTGCTGGGGTGTTGTGTGCTTCCCTTCCTGGCCCTACTCTGCCCTGCTGTGCTAGGTCCCACCCACTGAGCTGCGGAGGCCCCACGAGGAGGGCAGCAGGGTGGGGGGAGCCCAAGCCCACAGCAAATGGCCCACCCCTGCCCCCACCCAGCGCAAAGATCTGGGAGGAATGTGTCCACCGTGCAACCCCCTGGGAATGCACGCAGAGGTGGGGAGCGCCCCCAGGATGAGCCACCTGTGGTTCCATCCCACTCCCCATCTGAGCCTTGCAGCCATGCATTCTCTAAGCTGCCTGGTGGCCAAGTGCAGTTGTGTGTGCACAAATATGCTAATGGCACCCCCTGCCTGAACACCCTCATCCCACTCCCCCCAGCCCCTTGCAGGCTGGAACTCTGCTAGCCTGCATAAAGCTCTTTGCAAAAGTGCAAAATCCATGCGTTTCTCCACTAAAATGAGAAAAACATGGATTTCTCAGTTAATAGGGAAAGTTTATGGGGTTTTTTCTGTTTCTCTGTGGGAAGCAGAAAACCCAGATCCCTGCTGATATCAAAGGACACACCTATAAGCTGTTGCAAGTCATGGCTATATCCATATGATCCTGAATCCATACAAGTGTGACAAACTTTAACCCTTTTTTATCTGGGGTTGCAGTTAAGGCAAGTAAATTATCTTGTATTGCTACATGATCACGCCAACATAAATGCTGGATCATAACAACAGATACAAGTTCCTGAGCCTCAGCTCCTCCTGCCCATTTCAAAGAGCTAAAAAATAAGTTTGTTCATACCCTGTAGGAATGGTGGTAGGTAGTATCTGAGCCAAGAGTGACACTGACAAGAAACAAACAAACAAAAAGACTTGGCCAAATGTTCATTGGCAAATTAAAAAGAAATGCAGAAAATAAATATATAAATTATGGGAACAAAATATGGTTTGAAATATTCCTTCTATGTTAGTAATCTTGGGCCATTTCTAGACTGCAAACTTCATATTCTGTCAGCATGTCCCTCAAAAACATTGCCTGCTCTGCAGTTGTAACTCACCTGCCTGGGTAGTGACACCATGTTGTCATTGGTGTGGGCCAACTGGCACTGTTAGGGCTTTGTCAGAGGTTACCCTCAGGCCATCCTAAAACTATGCAATGTTATGTGGTATTTAAGTTAGAGTTTTAGCACATAGAGTGCCTATACAGGAGCGCTGAGGCTGCTCCAATGTGCTGGAATTCCAGCGTGTCAGAGCAGACTCAATTAATCAGGTGTGCTGGAGTATGACAATGGCCATGCCCAGCAGCCTCCTGCATCTTGTTATCAGTATTTCCATGCTTAAAAATGGCAGCAGGGACACTTGAACTAAAGCTCGTCAAACTAGGGCTCTAATTAAAGCACTGCCCCCCACCCCCAGAGCATGTGTAAAAGTGCCCATAAAGGCTTAATGCCATCTCTGACCTGCACAGCTCTGACTTGTCACTAGAAGGCTGGCAAGCAAGAGCATGGCTAGGAACCTGCTCTGGATCAGAGGCAAGGTTGGGAGAGAGCTGGGTTGCAGGAATTGTGCATGGTTCAATGGGCAATAAAGGGCTCTGACAGACATGACAGTTTGTTGTGCAATCCCTCAATACAGTCTTGCACTGACAGAAATGCACGGCTGCAGAGTGCTTAAAAAATGTCTGATCGGGTGATAATCTGAACCCTCATTATATGAGGGTTCAGATGAAGGCACTCCAAAGCAGAGTGCCTTTATTAACGTCTGTTAGTGCAGCTGGAAGCAGGGCTCTCCTGTTCTCCTGCCATTGGTTATGCAGAGAGTGCTGACATAGCCAAGCTCTGTTCCACGCTCTGTCTTCAGAATGAGGGTAGGGGGGAGGGAAGGGAAGGAAGTGAGTTTGGTCTGGGGGTTCCCCAGCTAGTACTAGTGGCTGGGGAGAGTGTATTGGACCCCTCTGAGGTGATGGGCTCTAATCCACACCCCCGCTCCCCACTCCAGCATGACTGGCGAAACCCCAGAACGGACCTTCCTCCCCTGCCTTCCCCCTCTCATCCTGAGAGAGCATGGGAGCTAGGAGAAGGGACTGGGGATAGGGGACAGACACTGCAGACACACAGCCTCCTGATGTGGATCAGCTCTAAAAGGGTGCACAATCACACACCCTCCAAATCCAACAGTGAACATGTGTTGGATTGGGAAAATCAGTCTAATTCATGGTGCTTTCTGTGAAGTGCCATGAGTTAGACTGGGGTGCTGCACATCTGTTAGTGCCCAAGGTTACTCAATGGCCAATTCTAGGGTTAATCAGTTCATGTGAAAATTGACTCACTCTCCCTGCCCCCTAACTACCCCAGCCTTTCCCTCAGTATACAGCATTCAGACCTCTGTTCCCCTCTTGGCATCTAGTCGTGCTAGGGAGTGCTAAGCTATGTGGGGCTGGGACAGCTGGAGTATGGTGAGACATACACAGGTCACACCATTGACCTTATGGTGGCACTTGCTGGGGTGGGATGAGTAAAGGAGGATGAGCAGGAAATGGCGCAGGTACCCTGTATTGGTATGAGGTTGGAGCCATTGCCTGTGGTCAGATGGGGAAGGGTAGGCAGCTAGAGGTGCCTACTGCTTCCCTACCATGGTGCAGATGTACTCCTCCTATGGCAATAGCCACCCTTTCCACAGTAGTAGCCATCCTGGACAGGAAGGACTTATGTGAGTCTACAGCAATAGCCACCAAGGGTATCAACTGGTGGTCCTGTGCTACAGACATCAGCTGAAGAGTTCTCAGTAGTTCCTCTGACCAGTGCAGCGTGCACCCATAGACAGAAAGCCAGCTCTCAATGGAGCCTGATCGATATACAGATGATTGAGAGGTCCTTCAGGACCTGATCACAGTGATCCCACCAAACTTTTCAGCCACCGGCCTTCTTTTGAGTGGGAGTGTTCTTTCATGGCCTTGGGACAGCATCAGTGCTGGAGCTTCCTGAGCTCTCTTATATCAGGGCAATTTCTGAGAAATGAAATGAGCAGAAATGGCCTCGAGATTCTTTCCAAGGGATAAACTGTCTGAATCCCTTTCACACAAATGTGGACAGGTGCAAAGATAGTAGTGCATTGACAGCAGACCTTGAAATTGTAGCAAACGTTTAACAAGGTATGGAGGGAAACAACTCGCTTTGCCCTCCCCAGACATTTTCACAGAATAGCAAAACTGACCTGCAATATCATCATGGTGTGATGGGCCAGGTGTTAGTGACTTAGCCCAGGGGTTTTGAAGGGGTAAAAGGTGATTGGAGGACTTGGGATTCCCTTTCCTCACCAATCAGGCCCCAGAGATGCACCCTCCATGTCCCCTGATTGGCTCTTTGGGTTACCTGGAGGGGCATAAAAGGGGCAGCGCAGCTGTCTCATGAGAGACCAATGAGGGACCACAAGGAAAGAGTCTCAAAGAGCTGGGCCAGCAGGGTGGGAGCAGTTGTCCCAGAAGCACCTGAAGGAGCAGGACCTGCAGACAGCAGTTGGACCCTCAGCAGCGCGGTGTGCAGCCGGCAGAAGAGGCTCCCTGCTGGGCTCCAGGATCCCCTATGAGAGGGTGCGGCCAGCAGGAGATGCTCCCCAGCAAGAGTCTGAGCAGCAACCTGGGAGGTTCCCAGTTCTGCTTCCAGCTCCTCCAATAAGAGGCCTGGCAGTTTGATGTAAGGCTGGGGCTCCTGGAAGGTCAAGAACCCTAGCAGCTTGAAGGAGCACCAGCACTGGTGGCGGTGGGGTAGGGTTTCTAACTACTGCATGGAAGATCCATGTTCAAGGCCAAGCTGGGATGAGTGAAGCAACAAACAAATTCTTATTGCAGTGGAAAGGGGTCATTGTGTTTTCCTCCTTTCTCCCCCCTCCAGGTACCTAGGCCCTATATTCCTTGTTATTTGACATTTTGTATTTTGTGCCTTTTATATTTTGCCAAACAGTATTGTTTGTTCTGCTGTTTGTGTTTTACATTTTGGCTAACCCTGTCTTTTGTCAACTGGAAGAATATGTCTGTGAGTGTAAGTGTCTGACCTTTGTTGAATCCTGCCCCCTTGGGGCGTTGTAGTGTCCCCTATGCCCCCTGGTTTATACTGGTTATGTTCCCAGTATTGTTCTCTCATTAAAAGGTATATGGTTACATCCCCACTGGTGGTCCAGCTCTGCTCTATAGTTGGAGGAGAGTCCCTACACCTCCCACAGTGCTTGTGTACCTGCTTTGATCCCTTCAGTTGGAGAGGGGGTACCTCTTGGAGTACCACCTGGGTTACAATGGTAAATGCCCTCTTGGCTACCTACTTTCAGCTACTTCAGATGCCCCTTTTCTCCCCAGTGAAGGAAGCCCTGCTCCCACCTCAAATAACTTCTCTAGCCTGTTGTTGTCTCAGGATGCTGCTTCTCTGCCTGATATCTCCCTGGGAGTGATATGTCCCAGTGCAGAGATCACCAGTTTGAGCTCACAAGTAGCAACCCCACAAGATAAGTCCTGCTGCTTTTGGAAGCTGTCATGCCAATGCATGTCCTGGAAGGTTGGAAGGGACCCATTTGTTGTGAAGGCTCTCTGCCAAGAGTGGCATTCCCATGAAACTTGTGTGATGCCATAGAAAACTTCTTATGTCTGAGTTCCAGCTTCCTAGCTGTGGCACTGAAAACAGAGCTCACTCCCCTATTGCAGAAGCAGGCATCCTACCTTCCTGCCAGCTCTTCTCTGTGCAATGATGCCCTGTCCCAAGTGATGTCAAGCTGTGTGGAATTCTGAAAAGCAACAACTTTGCTTGCCTGTGGTGAGGGAGGTGGCTATTTTCCTGAAAGATGGCAGCATTCCCTGCAACTGGACCTGTCCTTGGGCAGGGAACAGAGAGTGCCTTTTGAAGGTGGGAATGCAGGGCCTCATATGCCTAAAAATAAAAAAAGGTGTTCTAGGGGCTGCAGAGAGAAGCAATGGCCAGGGAAGAGCTAGTGCTTAGGTAACACAGGGCCAGTGGGTCAGGGTTTGAATCACTGGGATGAAGTTCAAAGCCTGGCTAGGGAACAAATCCATGAAGAAGCCATCCTCATACCCCTCCATAGCCATTAAGGCAGTAGCAGAGAGGTCATAGTTTCATAGTAGTTTGGGGTCAGAAGGGACCTGAACAGATCATCTAGTCTAACCCACCGCCACTGGCCGGAGCACACGCTGGGATCACATGACCCCAGACAGGTGTTTGTCCAACCTTTTGAATTTACCCAAGGTAGGAGTGAGGACCACTTCCCTAGGAAGTTGGTTCCAGATCCTAGCCACCCTAACAATGAAATAGTGCCTCCTAATCTCTAACCTGAACCTATTCTCCAGCAGCTTCTGGCCATTGTTCTTCATCACCCTGGTGCTGCTGGGGGGAATAGGGCCCTTCCTATTTGCTGCTGATCTCCGCTAATGAGTTTGTAGGTAGCCACCAAATCCCCCCTCAGCCTCCACTTGCTGAGGCTGAGCAGGTTCAGGTCTCTCAGCCTCTCCTCATAGGGCCTGGCCTGTTGCCCTCCAACCAAGTGGGTGGCCCTCCTCTGAACCCTCTCAAGGCAGGCCACATCCTTCTTAAAGTGTGGTGCTCAGAATTGGACACAGTACTCCAATTGTGGCCTGACCAATGTCATTGTCATCTTCATTGTTATCATTGCACCACACAGGTCTGTGAGTATGCAGGGCACTGTGTAGTGGGGAGTGACAGTATGGTCCTCCTCAAGGATCCAGGACAGTTCCTCATGGTAAGGGACCACAATCCTCACTGCACCTGAGATCTTGCTGGCATCCCTGCCACAAGTGTACTGGGACTTTGGACACTTGATTTTAGTGAAGATATGCAACCAGCCCTGCTGGTGTGTCTCAGCCACCATCTGTGCTGTGATGTGCTTGTAGACTGGTTGGTTTTGTCAGTTGTCCTTCATGCCCTTGGTGGTGGTGACAACAGTACTGTCCTTGCCTGCCCTAGATTGGAATGAGATCAGCACCTCATTTCAAATCCAGTTTGAGGCCTGCCTGATGAGCAGCAATCCAGGATTCCTAATTTCCCAAGGAAAAACGGAGTAAACTCCGGATTTTAGCTTTTACAGGAAGCAAATGTGGGTTTCTCATTTTAGCAGAGAAACCGGTGGATTTTGCAGTTTTGCAAAGAGCTTTCTGTAGGCTGGTAGAGTTCCAGCCTGCAGGCAGCTGGGAGGGAGTGGGAGGAGGGCGGTTAGGCAGGGGACGCCGTGTGTGTACATGTACATGGCTGCTGGGCAGCCTGGAAAGCAGCTTCTGCAGGTAAGTCGGGGGGGATAAGGGGGATTGAGGCCCCTGTAGGGAGCTGGGCAGGGCTGGGGCTGCTGCCCAGCCAGGAGGTGAATGGGGCTTGGGGCCACAATGCATGGCTGCATGGCCCCAGCAGGAAGTAGGACAGGGCTGCGGGTGGCTCATTTTGGGGAGGAGGAGGGCCAGCTTCCTGCTACCACGTGCACTCCCGAGTGGCGGGGGGAACCTGCGGCCCCCAGAACTGTGTGTGGGGTAGGCATGGGCTGCACGTTCAGGCTCCCACCCTGCTTTCCTCCCCCATGGCCTCCACAGCCCAGTGGGCCTGATCTGGTATGGCACGGAACAGCAGAGCCATGAAGGGATCTCCTTGCCACTGCGTGCTCTGCTCTGCCCTGGCGATGCACCCCCTGCACATGCTGCTGCTTTGAGGGGTGCAGCCCCATGCTGCTGCTCTCACTGGAGCCCTGTGCACAGGAGCCATGTTGCCAGGGCAGCGCAGAGTTTGCAGAGGTGAGCAGCTTTTCTGTGCAGCTCCGCTGTTCCCTGCCACATCAGGTCATGCCCATGGGGCTGCGGAGGCCCCAAGGGAGGGAAACAGGGTGGAAGCCTGAGCCTACAGCATGTACCTGCCCCGTGTACAGACTTGGGGGATGTGGGTCCACTCTGCCCCCCAGGAGTGCGCGCAGAGGTGGGGAATCCCCTCCCCCAAGCTCGAGCCCGCAGCAGGGAGGAGCCAGGGCAGGGGATTGTAGACCCAGGGCCATAGCTCTGGGGGAGCAGGGGCCATGGGTAGGGGGCGAGGGGTACCAGCAAGGCTGTGGGAGTAGGGGGAGTGAGAGGGACTAGCAGGGCTAGGGAGAGGGGCTTTGGGGGGCCTTTAATTTTGATCACGGATTTTGGGGGGTTTAGTAGAGAATTTGCAATTTTTTTTTTTTATCTGAGGTCCAAGTTCAGTTCACAAAGCTAAGCGATGGCTATTCACACAGGAGTGCTTGAGCTAACTATAAGGATGCCAATGAGTGCTCGGGGCGGTGGCACGTAGGTCAGGGTCACACCCCATGGTGGGGATGTTGGGGTGGGGCCAGTAGCACTCCCTAGGCAGTAGAGTTTGAGAAGGTGGAAATTTTGTCCACAGAACAGGAGTGATGGAGCTGGGAGTTCTGCATCCTGGGATGCTGAAGTATTTCATATTGCTCATTTTATCTACATGGAGCAGGTTGACATTACCACAACACAAGCTGGATAGCATGACCCCCACAAGAATACTGCTTGTCTGAAGTGGCATAACTTTAAGACACTCAGAGAGGACTTAGCATAAGTTTTCCCCCTTTAACATGTGAACAATCACATTTTAAGTACCTTTAGCATGTCATAAAGGTAACATGTTTCCCTCCCACACTTGTACCAGAGCAGGACTCACAGGAATCTCTTGCCCAATATTGGCCCCTGACTCTGATCGCTACTTCGAAGCACCCAATGACAGTTGTGTTGCATTTTTATCTGAGCTTGCCAGGGATACAAATGAGTCTCCAAATATTTAGTATGAGAGCTGAATCATTTAGATTATACAACAAATAGGTACAGTTTCATAGAGTTTTAAGTGCTGAGCAATCACTGACACTACATGGAAACAGGAATAAAATGGAACTAGAAAAATACTGAGAGTAGAAGACTAGATCAGTTAAATGCAACACCCAGACTGAAACTCTCCAAAAGCATGGCAAACTACTGGGAGAGATTTAAACAGTGATTCACTCTATCAGCAAGCAATGAGAATCAGCAAAAAAAGAAGATAGCCAGTTTGGAAGCACTTGATGCACTGAAGAGCTCTCAGGTAAATCAGGCAGAAATCGTTAACTATGAAAAATGTGTTAAGGAAATCTAAGAAGTATTATAATCTATAAGAAATTATGTATCAGAGAGCTTTTTTTAAAAACAGGGACCACAGAAAGAAATTAAAACAATGCAAGTGCTTGTAACTGTTTTAACTGACTAGTCCAGTTTGTAGGACAGTGCCCCTAATAATAAATTATCATGTTTGGGATTTAGAAAAAAAGAGGAGTGGTTACTTAAAGACCCATAATTAGCCTTTGGCAAAGCACTTAGAAGCCAGAATCCAAGAAAGTCACCCATCCAGGATAAAGCTTATGGAAAGTGGGCAGTGCTCTAACACTGTAGACTTTATTGGGGGGGTGCTAAATAAGAGAATCCTCCAAAAAGAGACCTGAAGCACAAAGGTAGGTGCTCCAAACTACAGTCCAACAGAATGGTTTCTGGTGGCACCTGCATCATGTGCTGCTCCAAGATAGTGTGGGAGTTACTGCAACATACGAGAAAGGATGCAAGAAACATATCTGGAGTGGGCAAGCCCCAGCAGAGCATGCAGAGTAAAAGACAAGGATAATGCTACTTGGTCAAATGATTTTTTTCATTGGAACACCATTTTGCCACTGGCAATGCAATGAATCTGAGAGCAGGACAGTCAATTTGAGGGCAAATGAGACATTTATTCATTTTAAATTGGATGGTGGTATATAAGTCCATGTGTTTACAGAAACAAAGTTACTATCAGTAAAATAAAAGCCCTGGTATGGTAAGAGCAGTTAAATCCCAGAGTTTATAATGGTGAGCTTATTCCCAGTAAAGGAATCCATGAAATTAATGTATAGGTAAATGACAAATTGGAAAAGATATTATTTGTAATACCAGCAGAGAAACCTCTAGCTATATTAAACTGTATGCTGTGCCTTTGGTTTCATCAACAAGATGAACATGAGCATGCAATGTGATGCTGCGGCTAGTAGAGCGACCAAAACGCTGGCTTGCATCCATAGATGCTGCTCAAGCAGATCCTGGGACATCATTCTCCTGTTGTACTTGGCCTTGGTGAGGCTGCAGCTGGAGTATGGCATCCAGTTTTGGGCTCCACAATTCAAAAAGGATGTGGAGAAGCTTGAGAGAGTCCAGAAAAGAGCCACGCACATGATCAGAGGTCAGAAAAAAAGACGATATGATGACAGGCTGAGAGCCATGGGGCTCTTTAGCCTGGAAAAGCGCAGGCTTGGGGTGATCTGATAGCCACCTAAAAGTTTATCCCATAAGGGGTGACCACCAGTACCTGGGGAAATGTTTGTTCACCAGAGCGCCCCAAGGGATCACAAGGTTGAACGGTCATAAACTACTACAAGACTGTTTCAGGCTGGACATAAGGAAGGATTTCTTTACTGTCCGAGCCCCCAAGGTCTGGACCAGCCTGCCTTCGGAGGTGGTTCAAGCACCTACACTGAACACCTTCAGGAGTAAATTGGATGCTTATCTTGCTGAGATCCTATGACCCCAGCTGACTTCCTGCCCTTTGGGTGGGGGGCTGGACTCGATGATCTTCCGAGGTCCCTTCCAGCCCTAATGTCTATGAAATCTATGAAGATGTTTCAGAATGATGGAACACACAAATGGGAACTTGTTTTAAAAACTCTTCCACAGGTAGACAGTTCTCAACCAAGTAGAGAGCTCAATTAGCTCAGTGGCCCACAGTTCATTCTGGTAAGACACTTTCCCTCACCACAAGAAGTAAGTTAAACAAAGAGTTGCATTGGCTTTAGCTAACAAATTTAGGTGCCAGTTGTCCTGGTTTGGTGGAAACCATAACAAATAATAAAGCACCTATGGAAAAAGTTATGGAATCAGATGTTCTTCCATATTTTGTACTATTACATTATTGAATGGCACCAATGAAGTATTGGTTTGTACACCAGAGTTCAGTAGGAAACTAACCCTTTTAAAATTGGGGTCAGTCCCTTGGGACTTGCAGTAATTTAAAGAGGAAGGTAAAAGAAAAATCAGTATAATGGGGAGTCCTAGGAATCTCCACCATTTAGTGAAGATAATGTTATATGTCTCTTGGAAGAGAGAAAAATATGACATACAAAAATGGTGTCACAGAAGTTTTCCTTACAGTCCTATGAGGTTGGCACAGAGAAACACATACTACAGAGTGAGATGACAAAGACTGAGGACATTTAACATTCAACACATGGCCTTGCCGACTCCTGGCAGAAGTCCTGCTGTTGTTCTAAGGAGTCTCCATATGTGTAAGCAGCAGCACAGGTATCCAGGTTGTATCCACATTGGTATAGAGGCAAAAGGAGTCAGAACACATGGTAGAAGTGATATCTTTTATTACACCAACTAGATTTTTGCAGAAAAATGCCTTTAATTGCAAGCTTTTAGGCACAAGCACCCTTCTTCAGCATAGGAGAGAAGATTGTAAAAGTTCTTCCAGGTAGAAATGCAAGTTGATATTTCATATTTCATTTCAAACTTTAATTTCTACCTCAGAGAACTTTTACAGTTTTCTCTCCTATGACTGAAGAAGGCTGCTTGTGCCCAAAAGCTTGCAATTAAAGACAATTTTTGCAAAAATCTAGTCAGTTTAATAAAAGATATCACCTCTATCACAAGTTCCAGCAGTGGTACAGGGCATTTCAAAGACCAGTCAAGTTTTGTTAGTAAATTAAATGATTATGCTAACTATGTGTAGTTCTCTTCGGGTGTTGCATCAATATTTTCTAAGTTTTATTGTTCAGATTTGGCTTGGAAGGAAAGATATATGCTGTGGATTGTACCTATGAGAGATGAGCTAGGCAAGATGGGGTGAAGATCTTGGTGGTGTAATGCACAGCCTGTTGCATCCATATTGAGACAAAGCAGGTGTTTTACAATAACCTACAGAGGCTGAATTACTGCTGAACAACGCATACCCAAAATAGCCATGGTCCACACTAGAATAAATGAGGGACCATGTGATTGGTCAAAGGCATTATGAAATTATGTTCTTGCTCTTTTGAAGTCTGGGTCCTCTCTCTTTCCTGAAGTGATCAAGAAGCATATATGCACACAAGCACACACCCGCACACTAACCATCAAAATACTAATAGTCTGGAATAAGTTATAGAGAAGATAGTGCCGAGACAATAGTAAATGACCTGAATGCTAAAATATCATATGGTGAAGTTTCAAGAAAGTTGTGGGCTTAGGTTCTAATAGGACTCTGCTAGACTCTATGACTAAAGCAAGCCAGTTTCTTTAATGTTTAGAGGAACAAGGGAAGCAGCTGGGGGTGGGGTTTGGTTGGTAACTGAAGCCTTGGAGGATATGTCTACACCACTTCTGTGGAGGTCCCGGGCATACTACTTTCTGGCATGGTGTACACATATGCTGCACCTCTTCACACACCAAGGTTTGAAAATAAGGGTGTGAATCCTGCTGCCACTATTGAGATCCCTGGGTGAGTTTACATGAGATGCTTCACTGCAAAGTAGTGTAGTTTACTGCACAGTAAGCATGCATGTCTACATGTGCACATGCTTACTGGGCAGTAAACTTAAGTACTTACAAGTGAATTTGCTACCAGCCAATGCAAGTAGCAAATTTACTCGTGGGGACTTATGGCACAGTAACGTTCAGGATCATATTTGCTCTGGGCCAGCCTGAGCTCAGCCCCAAGGCTAGGAGCCGCCTCTGTGGCAGCGCCAGCCACAGACCCTCTAAAAGCCTGCAGGCATTTTGAGTCCTTGGGCACAAATGTAGGGAGCCTGGGGGGAACTCTTGGTTGGCTGCATCAGCTCTGCAGGACCCAGGATCGGACCCTCCTCTTGGGCTGGCTGGTGATGGTCATGGAGGACTGGTAAGTGGATGCACAGATGTAGAGGTAGAAGTTGGTAGAGGTTGTTTCCCTGCAGGACAGGTGGTGAGTGGAGGACGTCACCCACGAAGACGTGTGGGACCAGTGCAAGAAGGCACGGGACTGGGTGAACTGGTTGTTCAGGACATAGCTCCTGGCCCTGGTGCTGAGCACACAGAGGCCCTGAGGGAGCAGGGTGCAGTCAAGGCCAGGATAGTGCAGGCAGTGGAGGAGGACTGTTGGGTGCTGAACACCATCCTGGCCCTGGCGGTAGCATTTGTGCTACCCAGTGCCCTGCCCCCAATTCTAGTCCCACCTGCCCTTTAGCAGCCACCCACCACCCAGCAGCAGGCCCCCTCAAGGGCCTGGGCAAAGGTTCACTGCCACCTCAACCAGCCAGGAGCCCCAGCCCTCTTGCCTGGGCCCAGCTGTACCACTCACCCCAGCCCACATGGGTGTGGAGCAGGAGCTGCCTGTAATGGGTCCAGGGCGATGTGCCAGCCCTACTGGTCCTGACCACCAGCTGCTGGAGAGTGAGCCACTTGTGCCAGGGAACCAGTGGCCACCATCACCTCTGAGCAAGCCTCCTGCCTGCCAGACTCATCACAGCATGTGCATCTGCAGGAGAAGAGCTAGAGGCTGGGGTGCTGGCCCCCTGTCCCAGGACTTCATCCCATAGGTGTCCCCACCTCATGGCCACTCATTCCAGGAGAACACAGATGCACCACTTCGTAAATAGTTTGTATGGGGGAGAGGGTGTTTTATTGTTGGTGGATGGGTCAGTGGTCAAGGAGCTCTGGTGCTAGGGAGGTAGTGGGGATGGGATCTGGTGCTGGGGAGGGAGCGGGGTCTGTTTGTTGTGAGGGCAATAAAGTGTTTTTCTGAGAAGTGTCTGCACGGACTGTGGTGTTGGGGGTGGGCAGTGGGGCGGGGGTCTGGGGGCAGCTGTCCAGGTGGGCTACAGCAGGGAGTGCAGGAGACAGCTGGCCAGTGCCTCTCATACCCAGTGGCCCCCAATGGTGTGTGCGCAGCTTGCCTGGGGCCTTGGCAGAGCAGGGAAGGGGTTGCCACTGTGGTTGCCACCACAGCTGGTGCCCCCATTGCCCCCTTGAAGGCACTGAGGTGGTCGACGATGGCCTGGAGCACAATGGAGAACTCCATGCCAGCTGTAGTAGGGGCGATTGCTGTGGGGTGGGCAGGTGATAGGGATGTGGGTCCTGTCCAGGGCCCCAATGCACTGGGGGAATCCCAGGCATAGAACCCCCCACCAGCAGTACCTTCCTGGACTACTACCAGGAATCTCTCATAGTCCATTTGATATCAAAATAAAGAAATATGGGAAGCTGTACTACCCCATACCCTCTATAGTTATTCCTCTCTAGTGTGGGGCCTCTTTCACCATTCCTGGCATCCCTTTAGGATCTTCTCTGGGTACTCCCAGCCTATCAGTGTCAGCTTCTGTCCTCCAGCTGCAGCTTGTCTCTGTTGCATCAAGATGAATCACCTGAAGTAAATTAGGGTCAGGAGCTTTTTTCCCCCAGAGAAAAGAAGCACTCAGGCTGACATACCCAGTCCAGGATTGCTGAAGCCAGGGACTCTTTCCCTAGGGAACCATGTTCCCCCAGGGAATCCTCCAGGGTGTGGGACCGGGGCAGAGCCAGTCACCGTGCTCCATGGAGAATTCCTTCTACCTGTCCCGGTGCTACCAGGGTTCCTCGCTCCCCAATCAATGAGCCGGTAAGTGGAGTGTTCTCCTTCCCTGTTCCACTGGCTATGGCATGGGAATCCCTTGGAATTGCTGTATTGGAGCTGTGCCGGATGTGCCTGCTGCGTGTCCAGATGTTGGCGGGGTCACTTACCTTTGGCAATTAAAGGAAAGGGGATGAACACAGAATCCACCTTCTTAGTTCCCCTTACTTTGCTACACTACTAAACTAGATACTGTGCACCCACATCATTGTGGCACTTCAGGCAGAACAATTAGCTTTGCTGGGTAGCAGCAAAAGCCTGCCTTCAAGCTCAGTAGCCCCCTTGTGCATCTGCAGGGAGTGCAGTTACACTGTGTCCGGTTTAAAAGATAGCTTGCCTGAAGCAGCATGCCTGAGGGTGCCATGGTAGGTAGGGATAGTAGGCTTATTGTATGTATGTAGCCCAAGGCCTTATAAGAGTTCCACTATGATCTCAATCAATAAGCACAAACCACAGTGTAGGTAATCTAGGAACAGTACTTCTGGAGAACAGCATTACTGACAGTCCTTTTGCTCATGAGAAGGATACTGATTCTACCACAGAGAAATCAATTTATTTTGTAGTTGCATTAAATCTATTATTTGATTTCCATGGCCAAACCATAATATGGTTTAGTCTCTAGATACAATACATATCTGACCAGGTGGAAAGGAAGCTGGAGAAAAAGAGAATTTGTATTTCAAAGTCATTTGACTCACTACTCAAACACTATTATATAAACAAACACTGCTATATCAAACAGTCTGTAACAGGCTTATTACATATCTTAATGAAAAATCAGACATCATTTACTATTTAACTGCTTACACACCTGCCAAAATAAAATTAAATGTGGTTATACCTGTGAATTTGTGTCAGGTAAATCAGAAAGCAGCGAAATGGCAACGTATATATTCTATTTTTCTACTGGCTTGATACAATGAAAGCTAGATAGATTCCTTTTGCAATCTGCTATCTTGAGCGTTCTGTTGGAAAAACTACCCTTTGTGAAAATGAGAAGTAATGCATCTTGCTGGATAAATTCTAATGTTTAGTGAAACTAACTCTATGGAAATATTTTTAATATGACCTCTGCTTCTCTAGTAGCTAAATCAGCACTCTGTGTGTATTCAAGCATTTGCGTACTGGCGTTTTCACTCTTATCCTTTTATCTGGAACAAGAGACAAACGAAATTAAGAGAGGAATGAGGGATGAAAGAAATAAAATTTAATATGAAGCACAAAATGCTCAATAAAAAAGAGTAAGAACTAAATTGCCTTTGGTTCCAACTATTAGAATGTTCTGCACTTCTTACAAGAGAAATGAATAGATATTAACATTGATTTTTCAGAATGTTTAAACATGTATCTGACTGGTATATCAAGCATGTCCAAGGCTGCAGTTTCATTTCATTTGCAAAGCTTCTCACGTCCAATAATGGGGTCCAATCTAGGTACGCCTTGCAAAATTGGTAAGCCTAGGTATAAAGAAAAATGAAATTGGGAATGGGAGGGAGCATGAATGAGGAAAAAATTGCCTTACAATGAGAAACAAAGGCCAAATTATTTTCTGTATCGCTAACCTTTGTTTCTCATAAGCAGGGAAAATTGGAGGAGGGGAGGTTTATCAGGAAAAAACAGATATTTCTGGTTTTATTTATCTATTTCTCTGATTAAAAAAAAATTCCTAACTTTCGGGTTAAGAAAAGTAACCGAAAATCCACATTTTTCCACATTTTTCTTTGTGTTACTGGTGTTTCATTTTAATCACAGAAAAGTGTGGATTTTGGGTTACTTTTTTTAAATCTGAAAATTGGGGGGGGGGGTTAAATCTGAGAGAACCAGGATCTCTGCTCATAAGGTAGGCTTGGAAGTCTTGGGAGATCACAGACTCCATGAGTCTGCAGTAAAATGCAGCCGCACAAAAGGCCAGTGTAGTTTTGGGCTGCATCAATCGAAGCAGTAGGTGCAAGACACTGAAGGTGTAGTGCCTCTCTACTCAGCACCAGTTAGGCCTCATCTAGAGGTATTGGGTGCAACTACATGGGCATTAATGCACTTTAGTTAATGCACATGAAATCTAGTACTTCCATTGTGAGGTACTAAGAAAATGCACATTAGCCTTTCTTAATGTGCATTAAGTGTAAAGAGCACAGTTTTAAAGTGGTGCACTAATGTGCATTAAAATAGGCTAATGTACATTAAAGTGCATGTGTAGACAGGTCTACTATGTGCAGTTCTGGGCTCCACATTTTAAAAAGGACATTCAGTAGTTAGAGAGGGTCCAGAGGCGGGCAACAAAGATAGATCCGGGACTTGGAAGGCAAGCCATATGAGGAGAGGCTGAAGGATCTAGGCATGTTCAGCTTGTGGAAAATGCACTTAAGAAGCGACATGATAGCAGTCTTCAGATACTTGAAGGCCTGCCATAAAGACGAGGGAAAGCACCTTTTCTCTCTTGCTGCAGAGAGGTAGACACAGACCGATGGCTTGAAGTTGCAGCAAAGTAAATTTAGATTGGATATATGGAAAAACTTCTTCACTGTGGAAATAGTGAGGTAGTGGAATAGATTCCCTAGGGAAGTTGTGGACTCTCCATCACAGGAGGTGTTCAAGAAAAGATTGGTCAGCCACTGGTCAGAGATGATCTAGGCATAGCTATGCCTATTTTTTTCTCATGGGTATTTCCCATGCTTTGGGGCTTTGCTGGTTGCTCTCACCCTCACTCTATGCTATGTGTCAGGGTGTTTTTTAGCCTCCACAGATGCATTGGGTATTGGCTACAGCTAAGGCTGGAGACTTCAACTGCTAGGAGCAAAGCCAGAGGCTTCTGGATAGAGGGTCTTGTGCCTCCATCCAAGGTCAGACTAATCACTATATTTGGGGCCAGGAAAGAATTTTATTCCATGGTCAGATTAGTATGGGCTGTGGGGTTTTTTGCCTTCCTTTGTAGCAAGGAGCATCTTCCCAGGACCTCTTTAACATATATTGACAATGTTTTACAGAAGCAGAATATTGGCTGCTATGGTTCCCCTGCTTTACCTGTGGCAGGTTAGGGTGTTAGGCCTATGTTGTGTCAGGGTTGAGGGTAGCCTTATGTAGAGTTTAAATTATGGTTGTATGGGATGGTTTGGATAGAGATGACCCTGCCTCTGGCAGGGGGTTAGACTAAATGTCCTCTGAGATCCCTTCCAGCCCTACATCTCTGTGACTATGACAAAAATATTTTTTGGAATATATAATAATCATTGTGAAACCAAACATAGCTTCTTCTATCCCCACATATACAGAAAAACTACCAACTCAAAATATATCAAACTGAGATTTGTTTTTTATATGATATTTTCATATGACAAACACATGCTTGTGTATGTCCCTCACCATTTTCCAGTTATGCTCACAGCCTCAAGCAGTCTTGTATAAAGATATCAATCTTCTTATTTATGGAGCCATTCAGGGCCAAATCAAAATTAATCATTTTATTGCATTCTGCTGAATGAGTCCAAAGTTGCTTGGGATTTCAAAGCTTTGTTTCTTTGTGGTATAAGCCACATGCATAATGGGACTGTTTCCTGTTTAGTAAGAGAATGAAAGAGAAATGAGTCTTTAATAGAACACTGTGCTAAGTTAAAGAGAAAAAAAACATAAAGTAATTGCAGGGGACATCAATCTTCTAAATTACAAAAAAAAAACAAAAAAACAAAAAAAACCCAACAACAACAGAAAAAACCCCAACAGCCGAAAGCATTTAGCACTAGAACCCAGAGGGAAACAACATCCACTGAAAGCAATGCATTCAGCTGGAGTCACAACAGTCAGGTATACATTTGAACTTGCTTAAAGCTCAGAATGGTTCAGATCCACATTTTTTCTGTTGCCCATCACTGTAAGTGGGAAGGTAGAAAAGCAAACTACAACAATACAATGGCATGTCAGGCAGATAGTTTTGTATATGTATATACAGAAGACTTGTATTAGGAAATGGCAGCTATGCAGTGATTTAGGGTAGCTGTATGATTTCTGTTGCATCTTATCAGTATATAGCAAGGGAGCAAGTAATAACATACTTTCTTGCATACAACATGCCATGGAATATTATACACACCTTATTTTTGAAAGGTAAAGAAAAAAAAAAGATTTTTCCAGAATTATGACTGTATAGCAGGGACAGAGCTTAATCTTTTGATGACTCTCCCTCCTTTTTCTGATTAAACTCACAGGAACAGCTAGCCAACAGCAAAACTGCTGTAAAGTTAGCTTGGGCAGTGGAACATCAAGACTATTAAGAAGGACAGATATTTATTAACACCTGTGGACTGAAGAACAATGGACCATCAAGTCAAATTACTTCCTCAGCTGCCTGAATAGTAATGCTGCTGCACTGTGGAGCAGGAATAAAAACATTTTTCTATTTCAATCAGAAAAATCAGCTTTCCTACTTAATAAACGCACCCCAATTTTGAGGGGTTGATTCTGGAGATAAAATGTGTACTGTTTGTGAGGAAAATATGGTACAACTTTTTCTACTTGTGCAATGCTGACTCTACTGGCATACATGTTTTGTTTGTCTAGTCATCAAATAGCATAAATGTTTATTACTTTTTTTTAAATTATAATCACACTTGAAAATGGCAGACAAGCTAGGGATTGTGTTGCCTTTTATTAGTTATGCTATAACTGTTTCTAAACCAAAAATCTTAATTATTTAGGCACATATAATGCATTGATTGGAACAGTAAAAGGAAAGGTTACTGAATAATAGGTTTTTTGTTGAATTATTTTCAAACATGAATCCAGTTGCATTTTCATATTAATTATTTTTTTCACATTCAAAACCGTCTCTTCTAGAGAATACTTAAAATATGTGTTAGTCAGCAGTAGTAGAATTTGACTGGCAAACTGCCCAGCACAGATGGGTGAACCTATCCTGGAATTTTTTTGATGATTCAGTTTTTAGAGGCTTCAGATTTCAGAGGCTTCATTCCAGGAACACAGAAAAAAATTAAATTGCTGCTAAGCGAATTAGTTCCACAGTGTCATATACGCTTTAAGAAAGACGGGAGGTTTTTTGAGTATTACAGTATATGCATTGGTAGTACAATAGGCATTACATCATATCTTCTGCTTTTTCTCTTCTGATATTAAAATTGACAAGAAGATATCATTGTTATGCTCTGGATGACTTCTGAATTGGAGAAATATCAGAATAAAAGCATTCACTGCTAACCTTTGGGTGCTTGAGTAAAATTTTCAGCCTTTTAGAGGTCAGATTAATGGCCAACAATGGTCCTACTCCGTATTTTCATGTCACACTGTATTTGCAAGTTTAAATGCAATCCTTGACAGTTGCACAAACTTAAGCACTGGAAGGCAGGTTTAACGCTACGCTTCACTATGTACAGAACTAACTTCATGATATTATTGCTTAACTCTGCTCCTCTATAGTAAGATGCTACTATCCTTATTTACATTAACAAGTCCTTTACTTGGTACTTCCCTTGGATCACATTATCCAAGGAAGTTATGGGTGTTTATTTTGGTCCAGTTTTTATTAAGGCACTGAATGCGTCTAAAAGAGGGTGTTTGTTGTTTCAGTTGTTTTCTGTCCTCAGATTCCTAACTCATTTATATTATTTTATGGGAAGCTTCCATAACAAGGCTGTTTTATTCCCTCCTGACTTCAAAACTGAATATAACAAAGGAATTGGTTGTTAGCTTTACAAGTTATAATTAAATGGTTTTTCCCTGTCACTAAACCCCTCTATTTAATTTGTATGAAGTTCTTCAGCTTGATATCTCTGCAGAAAATATCTCTATTTTCTATAGGAATCACAGTTGCATACTGTTCAAGAGTAGTCACGTTCAGCCCTTTCCTTTTCAATTTGATGTTCCCTATAAACAGTAGTCACAAGAGAAGGGAGCTTAGTAGACAAAAGCATTCTTATTCCCTCATTTAATCCACCCCCTTCCCTCCAGCAAGACTATGGGCTAAGTATGAACAGCAACAGGGACATGAAAACGCCAGTGGATCTACTATGTATACATGTTCTACTGATGGAAAACTACTAATTATGTACAAGACAAACAGCTCAGAAATGCACTTCTGTGGAGACGCTACTAATCCCTGTTTAAACTTTTGATTCAGCACATTCAGTTTCCTAGTCTGGAAGAAACACCACAAAGACATTTGCTTCTGGACTGCAGAATTTCTCTTGGTGCTCCAAGGAGCAACCAGAGGAAATGAACCTGCCACTTTGTTGCTTTAGGAGATACTGGTTTGTCAGATCCTCCTGTACATAAATGACATGGGGCAAATTCTACGTTGGGAAAGTGAGGCGCTGATTGTGCTGCACTCAGTGTTAGAGAGGTGTGTGTGTTTTTGAGGGCATGTTTGGCTCCATGTGTTGTGTTTGTGCTCCCCCTTCTGGCTCTGTGACAGCTGAGCCAACTTTAGTTAATGTGACAAAGGGGCAAAAAAGGGGCTTTGCAAGGTGAGGTTCAAAATGTAAGGAACAGTTGTTTTTAATGAGTCTGACTGTTAAATACCACCAAAGGTGGCAAGCTAAGAGTTTTTTAAACATAAATATTTTATGTTGTAAAAAGATTGCTGTAAAGAAACTAAAAAAAAAAAGCCCTAGTCCTATCACTCTGAGAGCTGCTATTCAGCATATTAAGCTAGTTCCTTAGAGTGGCCCACCAAAGTGCTCCAAAACTCTATGCACTTTTTAAAAATATATTAAAACATTCCACATGTGCAAAAATAAAAATAGCAGCTTAATTTCATCCCTAAATAAAGAAAAATAGTCCCCTTCCCTACACTGCCCAGAAATGCAAGCAGTATACCAGTCACCAACAAATAATGGCCATTATTATTCCCCTCCAACCCTAAAGCCCAGGAAAATATATGGTGAATTCTACAGCAGAAGACTCTTATTTTCTTTTAACTTTAGTGATAGAGGAAGAGGTAGAAGGGTCTAGTCTTAGCACCACAGGTATATTATAAAAGGATGGTGACAGTTTCTCAAGCAGACTGATCCTAATCTGTAATTAAGCTACTAGAGGCCAAATAATTAAGGTACTGTAGTTACTACAATAACTAGAAGCCAAACTCAACATCTGGAACACTCAAAACAATAGGAAACCAGTCAGGTCATGTAGCATCAATATCATGAGTAGGAGACTATTCAACTTAATAAGTGGGCTGCCACTTGCTGCATCGGCTTCACTTGCCACTGGGATTTAAGGTATAACCTTACATATGGAAGTATTATATGAGAGATCTTGTGAAAGGCTGTGTGTGTGTGTGTGTGTGTGTGTGTGTGTGTGTGTGTGAGAGAGACAGAGAGATGTTTGTATAGACAAATATCTTATACACACGGGGGTGCGTGCACATAAAGTTGAACCAACTTGAACGTAAAAGAACAGTACTGTTACATTTCTTACATACTCATCTAGAGCAAGTGAGGTTCACAAATTATGAACTTGAAAAACGAGCTAAAGAAACCTACCTGCAAAGACAAAGATAATATTGTAATCATAGGGTGTGGCAGTACAGCTCTAGGTACCAGCACTGCTTCAGTATTAGCAGGACGAGGCAGGTTCATCCATGCCCTGATATCAGTAGCATAACTTGGAGTGAGTGAGCAGGGAACAAGCCCCAGGTGTGGACTTAAGTGGGAAAGCCACTTAAGTGGGAAGAATGCTTCCCCAGCAGAATGCTACTGGGCAGGAGGTGTCCAAGCAGCCAGTAGCTAAGAGGCTAAGGCAGCAACTGTTGGGTATTGCTTTCCCCCTACTGCAGCTGCAGGGATTTTTTTGCTGCTAACTTACTTTTGGTGATTGCAGTTGGAGATGAAATTTTAGCATTGGCTGAAGGAGGGGCACATGTGAAGGTGTTTCAAGCAGCAGCAACTTGGTTAATTCCCTAGCTGCTGCCTATGCTGCCCTGCAGCAGTGGCATCTGCCCATGAAACACAATAAATCTGCCTCAAGCCCCACTGCCCCCAGCCTTGTCCCCTGCAACCATTCCAGATCTCTCACGTAGTAGGCAGGAATGCTGCCACACAGCCACCACTGCTTCAGCCTGCCAGGGGTCTTGACCTTCCCAGAGCCCTGGCTTCATGTCGAGCTGCCTGGCTTCTGACTGGAGGAGCTGGAAGCAGAGCTGGGAACTCCTCAGGTCACTGCTCAGATCCTTGTTGGAGCTGGGGAGTTCTCCTGCTGGCTGCAGCCTCTCCCAGAAGATCCTGGAGCCCAGTGAGGAGCCTCTCCTGCCGGCCGCATGCCGTGCTGCTGAGGGTCCCACTGCTACCTACAGGTCCTGCTCCTTCAAGCTCTTCTGGGGTACTGCTCCTACCCCACTGGCTCAGCTCTTGCCAGCTCTGGGAAGCTCCTTCCTTGTTGTCCCTCACTGGTCTCTCCTGAGTCAGCCCATGCTGCCCCTTTTATCCCCCTCCAGGTGACCCAAGGGGACATGGGGGGGGGAGGGGCGGTGTGTCTCTGGGGCCTGATTGGTGCAGAAACGGAATCCCAAGTCGTCCAATCATCTTTTGCCTCTTCAAAACCTCTGGGCCAGGTCACTGCCAGCCAGCCTGTCACATCTATAATAAATGTACAAAAAAGACCAGTGTTTTTTAAATGCAGGTATGTTTAAAAAAAACAATATTCTACCATAGTAAGTGTGTGTGTGTGTGTGTGTGTGTGTGTGTATATATATCACTTTCTAACTCAAAAAGAACTGGAAGGAATTTGTTAATTTTGGGGGGGGGGGGAGGGGGGAGGAGTCATTTATGACAGAAAACGCCATCCCCAAGACTATTTTGCAGATGATAATGGATCATCATGAAAGAGGTTGTTATAACAAAACTGTTTGGCACCCTTAACTATTGCTTTATCGCCAAATGTAACATTATTTATGCAGAATACATGCTTACACACATGCAGGGACACTCACAAAAAGCATCATCTAAGGTTATAGCAGGAAACTGGTATTCAGAATATCTTGTTGTCTGCTCTTGACTTTGCAAACTGACTAGCTGTGTGAGCAAATCACTCAAATTCATCCAGTTTGACTGCTAAAGTTAGCTTCCTCAGTCAGCATTTAAGCATCTAAATCAGGGGCAGGCAATTATTTTGGGCAGAGGGCCACTTACTGAGTTTCAGCAAGCCATCGAGGGCTGCATGACAGGCAGCCCAGGGCAGATTAATATTAATTTTCTAAATTTTTTAGGGGCCCATTGGGCCAGATAGAATGGCTTGGTAGGCTGCATCTGGCCCCTGGGCCGCCTTTTGCCCACCCCTTATCTAAACAGTGCTAGTTTAATTGCTAATTAACTTGTGAATATTTCTGAACATGTATGTGACTATAAACAATGCTAGGAGAAGAATTCTATGATATGGCCACATTTGATACCTCCAATTAGATCACTAATTTAAAAAAAAATGATTTATATGGGGTTATTTATGAAAAAAAATCTATATCAGATAATGTAACATTCTATTTTCTATAAACTACATTCAAGAAAATAAGAAGGAATTGAAAATAATATCTATCAAGTGACAAGGGGAAAATGTTTTTTGGATTCTGGAGACACAGTTAACTTTCAATGAAAAACAAAAGGGGAGAAGAAAATGCCATACAAAACACATTTGTTTTCTTCTAGCCACATTTTAATATCCTAAGAAATTATTTTAGCATAGTGACTGAGCCCAGAGACCTTAATTGTTCAAAACGGTTAGGCAAATTCATCCATGAATTAATTTATAAGTATATAGGGTCCTCTGTTACAGTACTAGGTTTTGGAACTTTTGCACAATGGAGTTCACATGAGACACATAAGACTCATCCTGGCACTGAGTCTGGTTGTTAAGGGTGGGAGTGGGAGGAAGGGAGAAGCCAGAGAAACACTGAAACCATTTACTCTGCATAAAATAATTTAATTGTACTGTTCATATCTGTAAGTCTGAATCAAATCACAGAAATTTTTAATGCCAGTGAGTTACTAGCTATTTGCCCTGCAGAATTACAAGGAAACATTAATATTAGTAACAAGTTATTAATGTCATTAATATACCACCTTTAAAAAAATCTTTAAGATCAAGAAGATTTACCACTTTTATCACTAGGTAGCAAATTAGATTTAAATTGTTTTCCACGATTTATGCTTTTATCATTAAAGTTTTCAATCTTCTGTAAAATCTATACAGAAGCTGTGGAGGATCATTTAAAGCAGCAAGCAAGCCCCTTAGTAGGATTTTATGTAGTGGGGCTATGCATTTAATCATGTAATGTACCTCTGAATCTGGGGAGTTCAGGCAATTTGGCGTTCATACTACAAATAGCATAGTCAGCAGTGAGGAGGTAAAAAAGGTTTACCCGAGTCACCAAAGTGTCACACTCAAGCTGGGCTCTGCCAGCTTTGCCTAGCAACAGGTGCCGCCAAGCACTCTCCTCATGATCTGCGAAAGCCCCTGTTTGGTTTGCTGCATGGCCCCTGGCCATGTGCTGGGGAAACCCTGTGCCTTGGGGAAAAGCCCTCAAACATTCTGGTGGGAAAAATCGACCAATCGGGGTCTGAGGTAAGGCTTGTCATCTGGCCTATAAAGACTGGGGCAGAATTTTCCACCTGCAGAGCAGAGAGGACAGCAGAGCAGCGCGCAGACACCAGAGCATCCGTTGCTCGCTCAGCTAGCTAGACCAGAAGCCAGAGCTTCCATCGCTCGGTAGGTAGGCCTGCCCAGCTTCCCACGGCTTCTCCGATTTCCGAAGTAACTATCTGCCAATCGGTTTGATTTAATCTCGGAAGGTCCACCGATTTGTTATTTTCACCCTTCACCCAAAACCAAGATTCGATTTTTGTCCCTCACCTGAACCAGGGTGGATCGATTTGCTTTAATCGTTTTCGGATCCCTCGATTGTCTGTCATTCGTTCGTCCATCTCCCGAGCCGGGACAGGACGCGCAGCCACATTCAACACCGGGTAGTGCGTGAACAAGTGGATCCCCGATTCTTTTGTTTTTGTTATATCCGCCCCTCATTAGGACTGGGACTGAACCAAATGTAACTGCCTGCGCAGCCACATCTACATCAGTGGAGCGCATGTAAGAAAGAAGCTAAATAAAAGAAAATATCTTGGACCCGCTGCGAGTCTGCCTCTCCCTCTCGCTAACTTAACATCAGGGGATAGAACCCACCGGGGCAACAGCCGCAACCCGGCTCATGCCCTGAACACAAGGGTGCATCTACATGTGCAATTATTGCTATATGGGTTTACTGCACAGTTAACCCACTCTGGCAGGCATCTATACATGTGGTCATTTGGGAGCACATTTGTATGGCGCTAGACTGCTTCCGGCCTCCTCCAGCCCTGTGCCATCCCCCTGCAACAGCCAGGGGCCCTCTTTAAAAGCCAGCCTGGTGCACTGCTGTTTGGCCACCTGCATTTCTGGCCCAGAGCAGCCTGTGGCAATGACACGCACATGGATGTTACAACCAGTGCAACCCATGAGCTCCTCAGGCTCCAGCTCTGCGACCTGTGAGACTACCCGGTCAGCCAGAACTGGTGGTTACATGTTGTCCAGAGCACCTGGGTCGATAAGCAGTGGCTGGAGCTCTTTCGGATGACCTGGGCCACCTTCCACAAGTTCCTTGATCAGCTCTACCCATACCTGGAGCAGTAGGCTGCCACCATGCAGCTGCCCCTCCCTGCAGAGACCCAGCTGGCCATCGCCCTGCTCAAACTAGCCATGCTCATGAACCTGTGCTACGTCAGCCACCTCTTCAGTTTGGGCAAGGCAACCAACAGGGAGGTCATTCTGGAGGTCTACAGCACCCTCCAGGATGTGCTAAGCCACACCATACTCCATATGCACAACCTCCTGGAGGTGGCAGTGAGGTTCTATGCCCTGGGCCTCACCCAGGGCATCAGGGTCATAGACAGGACCCACATACCTGTCATCTGCCTGCCTCAGGGTGCCTGCCCCTATTACAACTGGTGGGGCTTTCACTTCATCATGCTTTAGGCTGTTGTTGACCACTGCAGCACCATCACCACATGAACACTGGCTGGGCTGGCAGTGCCCATGATGCCCACCTGTTTTGGAATTCTACCCTGCTAGCCCTGGTGGAGAGCAGGTGCTTCATGCCAGGAGTGCCAAACCTTCAGCTGCGCAGGTGACAGACTTGCCCTTCCTCATTGGGGACCATGCTTACCTGTTCCTCCCTGGCTCATGTGGCCCTATATGGGCCAGTTGGACTTTCACCATGCATATTTCAACACATGCCTGGGCTATACCCACACATTGGTGGAGTGTGCCTTCAGCTACTTGAAAGGATGCTAGCACACACACTGCCCACTTTGAGATCACAGAAGACAACATCCCCCAAGTCATCATTGCAGCCTGTGCACTGCATAACATCTGTCTGGCCTGGGGGGAGTTCTTCTGCAAGGTGTGGCTGGAGGAGTTGCAGTGGGCAGAGTATACCTGGCACTGGGAGCATCAGCAGCAAGACGGCACAGCAGCCCCACTGGCTCTCCAGGGATCTAGCAGACCTCCTGAGGCTAAAAAGAAAGGCCTACAAAGGACGGGATTCACCTCCAAGGAGGAATATTCTGCACTGGTCTAGTCCTGCAGGGAGCAAATCAGGAAAGCCAAGGCTGCAACTGAACTCCAGCCAGCTTTGAGTATCAAGGACAATAAAAAGTCCTTTTTCAGCTTTGTGGGGAGCTGGATGAAAAGCAAGGGCAACATTGGACCCCTGCTAAACCAGATGGGACATCTGACAACTGATACCCAGGAAAAAGCCAACCTATTAAATGGGTACCTTGAGTTGGTCTTTCATCAGTCCCATGGAATGCCCATGCCCACTACGGGACAGGGAGGTCCAGGTGAGGGAGATCCCCTGCTCTCCATCAATGCTGACCTCATGAAGGAACACCTTGAGAGGCTGGATACCTTCAAGTCATCTGGCCCTGACAATCTACACCCCAGGGTACTCAAGGAGCTGGCAAGCATCATAGCCCAGCCCCGGCACAGATCTTTGAGAACTCCTGGTGCCCTGGTATAGTGCCCAAAGACTGGAAGAAGGCCAATGTAGTGACTATCTTCAAGAAAGGGAGGAAGTGGATCCAGCTAACTACAGGCCTATCAGCCTGACCTATCCCAGGGAAGGTCTTCAAAAAGTTTATTAAAGAGGCCATCCTTAATGGACTGGCCAATGCCAACATCCTGAGGGATAGCCAGCATGGGTTTGTTGTAGTTAGTTCTTGCTTGACCAATCTCATTTCCTTCTACGACCAGGTGACCTATCACCTGGACAAGGGAGAAGAGATTGAGGTCATATATCTTGACTTCAAAAAAGCCTTTGATCTGGTATCCCATGATCACCTCTTGGTGAAACTGGCCAATTGTGGCCTTGGGTCAGCCATGATCTGCTGGCTGAGAAACTGGCTCGGACCCAGAGGGCGGTAATTGACAGAAGTCAATTGTCATGGTGCCCTGTGACCAGTGGGGTCCTCCAAGGCTCTGTCCTTGGACCCATATTGTTCAACATCTTCATTAATGATGTGGACATTGGAGTCGAAAGCGGACCGGCCAAGTTCGCCAATGACACCAAACTCTGAGGCAAAGCATCCACACCTGAAGACAGGAGCACGATCCAAGTTGACCTGAACAGGCTCAGCAAATGGGCAGATGAGAACCTGATGGTGTTTAACACCAAAAAATGCAAGGTTCTCTACCTTGGGAGGAAAAATCTGCAGCATCCTTATAGGCTCAGCAGTGCTATGTTGGTTAGCACTATAGAAGAAAGAGACTTGGGGGTCATCATTGACCACAAGGGGAACATGAGCCTTCAGTGTGATGCTGCGGCTAGTAAAGTGAGCAAAATGCTGGCTTGCATCCATAGATGGTTCTCAAGCAAATCCCGGGACGTCATTCTCCCCTTCTACTTGGTCTTGGTGAGGCTGGAGCTGGAGTACTGCATCTAGTTTTGGGTCCCACAATTCAAAAAGGATGTGGAAAAGTTTGAGAGAGTCCAGAGAAGACTCACGTGAATGATCAGAGGTCAGGAAAACAGACCTTATGATGACAGGCTGAGAGCTATGAGGCTCTTGACCCTGGAAAAGTGCAGGCGCAGGGGTGATCTGATGGCTACCTATAAGTTTATCAGGGGTGACCACTAGCATCTGGGGGAATGTTTGTTCACCAGAACGCCCCATGGGATGATGAGGTCGAACGGTCACAAACTCCTCTGTGACTGTTTCAGGCTGGACCTAAGGAAGAATTTCTTTACTGTCTGAGCCCCCAAGGTCCAGAATAGCCTGCCATCGGAGGTGGCTCAAGCACCTACAGTGAACACCTTCAAGAGCAAATTGGGTGCTTCTCTTGCTGGGATCCTATGACCCCAGCTGACTTCCTGCCCCTCGGGCAGGGGGCTGGACTCAATCTTCCAAGGTCCCTTCCAGCCCTAATGTCTATGAAATCTATGAAGTCAGCTGTGGTGGCAGTGACAGTGATAGGCCGCCCTCCACCAAGGCCTCAGGTGAGCCTCACTGCACACCTGGCAGTGGGGCACTGAGTGCAAAAGGCACTGACAGACCACCTCCTCCTGCACTCCCCACTGTAAGCCACTCAAATGGCTAGCCACCCTAGCCCCTCCACACAACCCCAGCACCACTCTCACTGTGGACAGTCTTCTCAAAAGCACTTTATTGCCCTCCACAAAAACAGACCCCATCCCTATCTCTGTCCCCAACAATAGAGACCCTCCCCAACAACAAAGATCCTCCCTGCCTCCCTCCCAACCCACACAACCCCTCCTTCTTCCCCCAACCCATAGTGCCTCTCCGCCCCACCCACCACCAATATAGCACCCTCTTCCCTGTGCAGTCTATGTACAGTGTACTCTGTGTGCCCACCCAGGGTGGGGGGCAGTGAGGTGATGGAACCTACAGGGCACAGCCTGGGGCTAGGCACCTAGCATCCTGGCCTCTGACCACACCACTGTGGGTACACACACCATGGCAAGACTGGCACATGGGGGACTCACCCAGGGGCAAGTGTGGCCACTGCTCTGACAGTGTGACTGGCTTTTGCTCCTACAGCCAGAGCCAGCAGGGCCTGCACATCATGTTGGTCCCACTGTGGGCAGCTCCTGCTCTGGGGCCACATGGAGCTGAGGCAAGAGGCAGGGCTGGGCTCAGGCTGGGGGGAGCCTGGGGCAGGTGCTGGTGCAGGGGCACCTGGCCACTGGAAGTGCTGTTGCACCTCAACCTAAGCCCACTTGTGGGGTGGGGCATACGGCTGGGCAGCAGGCAGCTGCCAGGAGGCAGGTGGGGCGAGGATTGGGGGCAGAGAAGTGGGCAGCACAAAGATGACTGCCAAGCCAGGATGGTGTCTAGCACCTGGCAGTTCTCCTCCATGGCCTCCACTGCCCTGGCCACCACTGCAGCATGCTGCTCCTGGGCTCCACCATTCTCTTGAGGAGGGTGATGTGCCTCTCCTTAAGGGTCAGAAGCCTGTCCCAGAGGGTCCAGTTCACAGAGTCCCTCTCCTGGCCACACACAACCTTGTCTCATTCATGTGCAACCCTCTCCCACTAGTGCACAAGGTCCTCCACATGCCAGGCTCGTAAGTCCACCAGCTGCTCCTCCATCACAGCGACTAGCACAGGGGTGGGCAAAATGCAGCCCGGGGGCCAGATGTGGCCCACCAGGCCATTCTATCCAGTCTGCGGGGCCCCTAAAATAATTTTAAAAATTAATATTAATCTGCTCTGGGCTGCCTGCCATGCGGCCCTCGATGGCTTACCGAAACTCAGTAAGCAGCCCTCTGCCCAAAATAATTGCCCACCCCTGGACTAGCAGGTCCAGCAGCAGGGTTTGGTCCTGGATCTGCCACTGCCAAAGCCAATGCATAGGGAGGACATAATCTGGTTTACACAGTATAGAACCTAGTGTGACTTTCAGAATCCAGGTTTGTTGGATTAAAATGCATACAAATATGTAAATAAACAACATGGAATCCTATTACGCCATTATGTCTGGATATTGACTCTAAAAGTAACTTTGTGGATTCCATATTTGTGAATTGTTGGTTCCATTTCAGATTTGCACAATTTACAGTACATTTTTCATGTTTTTCTTTTACCTCTGTGAATTACAGTTAAAATGTGTAAATGTAACTGGGTTCTTTCCTGCTTGAACTTCACATTCTGCAGCACAGCAGCCTGCAGATTAAATTTTGCAATCTCTCTGCAACCCCACAGAAACGTATGTAATCTGATTTGTAGAATCTTGGTTGCTATCAATGATGCATGAGAAGGAAAGAAATTATCTTGAATGGACAGAGTTTGCAAAATTTACAGTTATAAATTGTAATCTGATCTTTGGATCTGCAAGTCATAGCTGGGAATTAGAGATAAATGTTCCCCTTGAAATGGAGGGGATCGTGAAACTGGTATACAGCATGTTTAACTCTTTCTCTCTCTCTTTCTTTCTCAAATCTAAAGTTTTTCAGAGTACTACAAGTAATAATTCCAGAACATCATATAATGTTATAGTGAAACAAAGAAATAGAATAGGCCCACTCCAATTTGCCTGGAGATGAGCTTTAGAGGGATAAATATTTGTACAAGATAAAAATAGTAACAGTAGTTGAGACAGACTGAATAAGGTAATTGACCTAGTTAGTAAATTGTTAAGGAACTTCTTTATTCTTTCAGAAAGCCAAATAAAAGTAGTCCTCACCTGAATGTTCTATTAAAATTTTTGCACATAATATTATACCTATGCTTTGTGCACAGAACTGGAGAAACCCACAGAATGGGCATTAACCAGCAGGTGACTGGGAGGGAACACAGGCAACATGGGGGCATGATGGTAGTCACCCCAAGGTGAAGCCATACCTGGCTCAGCACCCACACCAAGAAGGTTCACCTGGAAAGAGCACCTTCCTGGAGGCCGAAGAGGCCTGATAAGGAGAGCAAGGGGATGTAGGATTCATAGTAACTCGCAACCCCAGGAAAAGGGAAGGGGCTCCAGATGGTGAGGCACTTGTGCCCTGCCTGGGTGCCAT
>NW_017729032.1:174445365-174466255 GCF_001723915.1 Gavialis gangeticus
CTGTAATCCTACTTTGAATATAGTGTCCGTTGTTTTTTATTTATTGCATGTGTGAGTGCGTACACACGTGCATTTGTGTGTGGGTGTGTAACTTGTTTCATGTGCTTTTCCTGTGTGGGGTATGGCTCCAGTATGACAATTCTATGGTTTGCTTGAATAAGGAGCGTTGGGGATGTAGGATTCATAGTAACTCGCAACCCCAGGAAAAGGGAAGGGGCTCCAGATGGTGAGGCACTTGTGCCCTGCCTGGGTGCCATTTTGAGTTTGGTTTGTCAGTTTGATTAATATTATTTTCTAAGTCTTACATTAACTGGAACAGGGAAATGGTGGTGGGGGCACTTTAAAGCTTGTTGAACAAGTTTTAGTTCAAGTACGCTGCCACCATTTTGAAGCACAGGGATGCTGATAGGTGAGAAGCTGTGGTGCTTTAATTAGATTGGCTCTTGGAGCCGCTCTAATTTAAGTGCCCCTCCCTCCACCCCCAGAGCATGTGTAAAAGTGCCCTATTAGTCTAAAGGAACCATATTTACTCAATTAAAAGACAAGGTTCCCCCCACCATTTATCATGGGGGGAAAAGCTCCCTTGCCTTACAATTGAGCATGAAGTGGCAGTGGAAGGCATGGGTTAGGGCTGCAGCAAGAGCCACAGCTACTATGTGGCCTCTGTTGCCTCTGCATGCCCAGCCATTCCTCCCCACCAGCTCCAGTCTCACCCATGTTCCTTTTCCCTCTCTGCCCCCTCTGCTGCACTCCTCCTTACATTTGCTTGGTGCCAGCAGGGTCCATACTCGCTGCAGCCTGCAGTACAGAGCATGTGGTCTAGCCTGGCCCTATAGTAGCAGCGTTGGCTCCACAACACTGCTACAGGGCTGGGCTGGAGCCATACTCTATACCAGAAGCTACAGCAGGGATGGAGCCTGTTGGTGAGAAGCAAAAGTAAGGGGAGTGGGGATGGAGGGACAGGAGGGGAGAGAGACTTTGGAGAGGGAGACCCAAGCCTGAAGGGGGCAGAAATGGCCTGGAGGAGTAAGCTGGAGAGGGCTGCAGGGAGGCAGGCACAATGGGTACATGGAGGGGAGGTGGCAGGGGGCAAGCTGCCAGCCTCTCTCACTGCCTTCCCTATTTCCTCCAAACTACCTGCCCTCTACCACCTGCTCCCCTACTCTCTGCCTCCCACTGCTCCCACCACTGCTTGCCCTCTAGCTGCCCCACCCACCTGCCCTACCATGTGCTCCCCTACCACCTATCCCCTACTTCCCTCCTCTGCCTGTCTTATGGCCCCCCACTACTTGCCCTTCACATGCTGTCCTACTGCCTCCCCCACTAACTGTCCTGTCACCTGCCCCCTCATCACCTCTTCCCCTACTGCCTGCCAGGGACAAATTTAGGATGATCCTCCAATAATTAGATTCCATAATTGAAAAATTATCATTTATAATTTTTCCTTGTATAGAATTTAATTTTCAGAGTGTCATTTTAAATTCTGGGTCATCTTGTATTCAGGTAACTACAATAATCAGGCCTCTTGTGATATCAAGAAGGTTCATCCTCTGGAAAAGAAGGTAGCCTGGGTACTACCTGATTGTCTACTCCAATCAAAGGGAAAAGTTAGCAGGGCAGGCGCATTGTGGGGTGAAGCTGCTGCTGTGCACAGTTTCCTTCCTACCCCTATAGAGCCAGACCTGGACACTCTATGAACTTAACTATATAAACATTTACTTAATAATAAATCAGAGTTAAAAATGGAACATGTATATGTATACAGAACCTGGAATCTATATGCAATATAGTTTTAATATTATAAAAGCCTAAGTCTGTCTGTCTGTCTGTCTGTCTGTCTGTCTGTCTGTCTGTCTGTCTGTCTGTAATGCTTTATTTGCACTGATTGGCTGATGGAAACAGCCATAGTTTTCACTCCCCAACTATCTCTGCGTATAGACCCCAAATAAATTACTGTAATGTAACAAAGTGAATATTTTCCATTTCCTAGCAAAGGATAAATTGCAGTAGTATTTGTCTACACAAGATGCACTTAAGAAGTACCAAGCTGCATCTGAGAAGTATATAGATCAGTGGAGTTCAGCCTTCTAGAACGCTAGGCCAGATGCTTGCAACCTGACTGTACCACAGATCACTGGTCTTCACCTAGTAGCAAGGGGTGAGGGCAAGAAAGGTGGCTGCCAATCTCAGAGGGAGGGGGAGAGGAAGAGTTTTTTCCAGCACAGAGTGCCTGCTATAGGGGAGGGGAGAGGGAGAAAAGGAGGGAAAGAATAAGCAGTGTCTGCCTTACGGGATGTGAAAGGGACACAGCAGCAGGGATAGTGGAGGGCATCAATGGCATGGCAGAGGGCAGGAAAAGGGATGCACTTAGCAAAGCTTCTTGCTGCTGATCCCCTGTGCGGCACACTAGATCTAGTTTTGGCATCTCCAAAACTAAATAGTGGGGGCATAGGTGGCAGAGGCAAGGAGTGGGAGGGTAGGGGGGCGGAGGAGGGTTGTGATTTTAGTTCCAACCCAAAAACCCATGCCACCTATTCCATTGTTGCCTGCTACCCCTCTGCCTACCCTCCTGCTAGTGCTTTCTCGGGGATGGAGGGGAGGGGAAGGGGGGAATTTAAGATAATCTTCCAATACTTAGATTCTGTACATGTAAAATTATAACAAAATTATACCTTTTCCATGCATAGGATCTAATTATTGGGCGGGGGGTCATCTTAAATGTGAAGTAGTCTTGGATTTGAGTAAATATGATAAATCTTATATCAGGGTGTTTAGATCCAGCCCATGAGGAGCTCCACACCCTAGATCCAGTCCGGGCACTGGGTGAGTTTGTGACCCCTGCCATATGAGGTTTTATCTTATGTAAGATATAAATATATGTTTGTGTGTGCATGTGTATATCAGTATATACAAGGCCTGTTCAAAAAGTATCGAGACTGATGCTGTAGGAAACAAATATTTTATTTACAGGGGTTTCAGCTTAATCTCCTTTGAAGTGTGCTTCTTTGGCAGCCACACACTTCTCCCACTATTTCTGCCATTGTTGGAAGCACCTCTGATAAGCAATTTGTGGAATCACTAAAAGCTGCTCAGTTGCATTTTGTTTTATGGTTTGCACATCACAACATCTTCCTTTCAAGGCTTTCTTTAGTTGAGGAAAGAGAAAAAAAGTCGCATGAGGCCATATCAGGTGAACATGGAGACTGTGGGATATAGTGTTTGGCTAAAATTTAGCTAAAAATTGCTTCACAAGCTGTGCTGAGTGGGCAGGCGCCAGTTAGAATTGAATGACATGAACCAACATTCCAACTTCTTCTGCTATCTCTTGGACAATTAATCGCCTATCATTTTGAACCAAACTACGAACTGCTGCCACATTTTCATCATTTCATGATGTTAAAGGGTGTCTGGAATGTTCATCACTTTCGACCGATGATCATCCTTCTTTAAACTGATGATACCATTCAAAAACTCTTGCACAGCTCATAGTGTCATCAGCAAATGCTATTTCAAGTCATTCAAATGTTTCACTTGCTCTTTTCCCAATTTTCATGCAAAATGTAATGCACACGAGTTGTTCTGGACACTCTGACATAATGAAAGGGGACACAAGACACAAATGATTTTTACTTCAACCAATGGCCACAGAAAACTGGGGAAACACCATGACCTGCAAACCTGTCCAAAGCAGCCCCAACATGCCCAGACATGTTCAGCAAGGCCACGCCCCACACCCAATACTTTGTACCACAAATGCATATTCAGCCTTGATACTTTTTTAACAGACCCTGTATATGTATATATGGCTATATATATGCATACAAAACTGTGGCAGGGATAACACCATGGGGAAAGACCTGAAGGAGAGAAGCAGAGCTGGCAGGACACCACAATAAGCTGGATGTGCAGCAAAAGCAGAGCCACGGCAAGGAAAACTGCTACAGCAAAGAACAAAGAGGAAAAGGGGCAACTGGCCTGGGAGCCAGGACTAGCTCCAACCATGGCGTGGACACACTTTACGGTGGTGTGCCAGCACTGTTTTGCTGGCTGGGCCCCCGGAGAAGAATAAAAACACTGCCGGACAAAAGACTGGAAGTGAGTCCTCCAGTGGGCCCAGAGTGGCCTGGAGTGGAGCATAGCCCCACTAAGGGAAAGTGGTGGCAGCTCCAGGAGGGGTCTCTTGAAAATAAGCTAAGCCCAGCCAGGCTGTTGTTTACCGTATACTGAACCTTGGATCCCAGGTGTCTCCGGACTGGAGTGGACTAACCAGGGACCTGAGGAAAGAAAGAGAGATGGATGCTTGGACTGCAGTGGATACAAACCAGAAAGAGGGAAGAATACACTGGGAAACCAGGTAACTCAGAGTCAGGAGAGATTCTAAGCCAGTAATAATACAGCCTCAAATCTGGAAGAGACAGCATCTGGACAAGACTTTTTCTAACTTAAAACACGAAGACCATGACCAGCCCAAGAGAACTGGGAAATAACATCCTTGGTTGGTGTTAGGCCAGGTGTAGGGGAGGCAGAGCCCCAAAACAGGAAATGGACGGGAAGATTGAAGGAGGGTGCAAGGAAAGATGAGGCGTACCATCTTCTTCCCAATAAACAAAGTTATTCTAGCAAAGACGTGGCAGGAGAGAACCCCTGGGGACCTTCCAAGACATCTAACCTAGCAACAAGCTGTCCGTTCCCCAAGTGATGGTGAAGTCCTAAAAACCCATAAGAACAAGGTGTGCTAGTGAACGACATGGGAGATTACAAAAACATACATCAAATGGGTTTTGAACTTAATAAAATCTTGAACTGCCTCAGTTAGTCTTTCATTTTGAGTCTTATTTGCAAGTGATTTTATTCACCAACATGCATCCTGGGGAATTAAAGCACTACCTTATGAGTAATTTGTGGACATAGAAACTCACTAATTGAGTTTCCAATTAGGAAATTATTTTAGTGTGTGTAAATGTGACACCCTCTTCTTAAATCAGAAAACATTGAGTAGCCCATGGTAATCTTAAATAAATACGTTAAAAGTGCATGCAATTATATTCAATTTTAAAACCTTTCTTTTCCTCAGCCTCATGTCAGAAATGAGCATAATAGATGTAAGTTTAGCCCATGCTGATGTTAAGCGGGTGCAATGTATTTTTATTAAATTTTTGTAAAAATTGAGAGAGTTGCCAGACTTTTTGATAGTCTATGGTATTTAAAGATCTGTGTGGAAATTCATTCATCCACTCACCTGGGTTCAGTGGACATATCTCATCAGTACTATAAAATATTACAATATCAACATTTTTTTTAGTTATTTAAAAATGTCTTGCCTTCCTTGTCACAGTGAAAACCTTAACAATGTAATGGTAACTAATACTGTGGCTCTCATCACATCTAGCTACTGACTTCTAGTTTCAATGACCAGGCTTCTATTTACATTTGGGTCAACTGGGGGTTGACCCAAATGGCTTAAGTACATTGCTACTCTGGCACTACCAAGAATAGTCATTAGAATCAGTAGCCTGCTCAAGTTAGCAGACTTGTGTGTGTCCACATTTTTTGGATTGGGTGCTTTGTCTCACTCAGAAACACACTCCTATGTGTAATGGCACAGAAAAAATAATCACAGTGGAGTAAACTTGTTTTAAAATATTTTTATAATCGCATAGAAAATTTAAAAACTATTTGTAAAGTCTCCTTAATTCATTACATTAAATGGAAGTTAAGTGGTATAGACCCTCAATCTGATCTACCTTTAAAAAGTAATGAATTGTTGCCAGGAAACAAGAATGGCACAAGTTACAAAGTTGTGAGCTGTGCTGATATCCTGCCTGATCAGAGAACTTAGGTAAATGAAAAACAATGAAGTAAACATAGCAAGGCCATTTTAACCTATCTTCTGTGTAACAGTGGAGGAACCTTACCCACCCCATGAGTTTAGATGGACCTGCCATTTGCCAGTTAAATTATTATTTAAATCAATCCAGAATAATCTTTAGAATTAATAATTTGCAATAAATTTACTAAAGTTGCTAAATAACTTGTCTGATGAGATTTGCTCTTTTTGTTGCAAAGTGTCTACCAGACTGATGGGTTTTATATGGTATGTGGTTTTGTCAGTATCTGGATGTTTGATTTTTTTTCCCCATGAGTTATTTGTTGAGAATCTTCTTTTCAGCACTCTGTATTCAACTTAATGTCTATTTCCTGATATACTTGAAGATGGCTGTGCAAGCAACTTTGCAACTATACAAAATAGATGTTTATTAGTGAGAATTACTTTGATACATATTTTTGCTCTGTTGAACAAAATATTTCTTAGACAAATGCTGACTGAAAACAATTTAAAAATGCCTGAAAGAATAGCACTTGAATGATTTTGAATTACAGTTCTTCACAGTTTTCATGGAAAAATTATTTTCAGTATTTCCCAAAACCTGGAAAGATTTGCAGGATCGACACAAATGTTTACCAAGTGAAAAGGATGAAATAAGTAGGGAAAGATGTTTTCTTGTGTTTTCAGTATCACAAAAAAAAATTAAGGCGTATTGGATAGTACTTATGAAGGTAACATTTTTATTGGAATGTCAGAGAATATTGCACATTTTGCCTCTGTATTCCTAAGATTTTTTTTCTTTTTTCTGCTTATTGCAATTTTGTGATTGATCCTTTCATTTTAATACTATGTGGTTAATATCTATCAGTTTTTATTTCCTTTCCTGCTGTAGTAATGTGGATCAAAATGTAAACTATTTTGGAAACTTTGCCTTCAACAATATCAATTATTAACTACCCCTAATTTAAATATGGCCTTTTCCCCCCATTTTTTAATGCTTGGGCTTGGTTTGCACTTTTATACTGTATTAGTTTTTTAAAATTTGTGCCTATTGTTCAATAAGAATTACTGCATGCAATACAGCAGTTCTTCCATTTATGAAGGAACAATCAGCCCTGTTGAGTAAGTCCAGCCATGGAGCATTTGGATAGGCAGGGAGTTCCCTACTAGGAACTTTAAAAAACTTCCAGATGTAGACACAAGGGAAAAGGAAACAAGCTGTGAGCAGAACAGCTTTTTACAAGGAGAGGCCATTTTGCTGTGCTGGGCCTAGAGCTGAAGGGTTCCCTTCCTAGTGCCTGGGACAGGGCAGAGACCTTAGTTTGCTGTTTACTTGATTTCTGGTTAGTTGCTTAAAGATTGTGTTTTATTTACAGGAGTGACTGAGGAGCTCTTCAAGGAGAAAACCCACCAGCACAAGCCAGCAAGCTAGGCAACCTGATTATACAGCCCACTTCACCTCTACGGTACCTAAATGATACTCAGGCTCCCAAGGGCAATCCTAAATCCTGTTCAAATCCCTGAATATAATAGTTTTAAAGTTCAGAAAAAAGGTAAGTCAGAAACATCAAAAAAGAAAAAGATAAATTCCACTCACTATTGCATTAATCTACCCCTTTCTTGTATTAAGTTTTTTATGGGACTCAAGCAGAGTGGAATAAGATCACACTTAGGGAACTTCATGAACATCTCTGTTTTACTTTTCCTGCTGCAAAATTTTATTTGTCTCTCCTTCATCTTGAATTGGGGTAATTAAAAAAAAATTCTAAATTTTTGCAAGACAATCATTTCATTCTCCTGAGAGCACTAGTTTTTCATTTTGATCATTGGAAAGGACAATACTCTGCTCCCCTTTCTACCTTGGGTTTGTTGCTAACACAGCAAGTCCTCGTTTTCCCACTGTTCAGTCCCCGGAGTCTGCAGTTGCAAGTTAATGCTTGGTATAGTATAATTTGTAGTACCCCACTGGAGTCTTGAACCAGCTCTGCCCTGGAACTGTACCAGACTGGATCCTTTGTAATGCCAGGGCTGAGATCCAAAAATCAGATGAGTTTTGAATCATTTTCCACAGGGGAATGTTTCAATATTCTTGTGCAATCCCAGGGGTCAGATCAAATCCTACCCCGACTGCCCTGTAAAAGAGTCCCCTGGTGGTGGAGCAGATTGATGTAAGGGCATCATGTGTTGCCTAGCACTGGCTGGAGATGCTCCTTGTCCAATGAGACATGACATTAAGCCAATCCCAGAGCCCTTACTGCAATTTTTCACACTGTAACACCTGGGCACTAGGGGTGCCTATAGAAGCGGTCTGATGCTTTCTAATTAGAATGCATCAGAACACACTCAATTCATTTATCATAGTTAATACACATAAATATCATAATTAATAACTACAATTAATAAATATAATGAATGTCATTAATCAAATCTGCTCCACTTTATAATGAGAAAACTCCAGCATAGCCTCATTGTCACTTGCATTAAGTCCCCCCTGCATTTCAAAATGGCCACAGGACACTTTAAAGCTCATTTCACAAGGTTTAGTTAGTTCAAGGGCCCCCTCAGTCATTTTAAAATGAGTGTATGTGGCAGGGGGGAGGAGGTTAATACACATGATGATGAACTGCTTTAATTAAAGCTCCTGTCTGGGAATCACTTTAATTAAAATGCACATGGATGCTACTGCTCTCTTCCCTGAAGGTAACAGGAGATATGTGCTAACAGACCATTCACTATTTTTTACTTCAGGTTCAAACGGGGGTAAATTTCACCCGTGTAAACTACTCTCTTTGTCTATACTAAGTTTGCTAATCTGCAACTATTCCAATGGGTGAGCTAAACTTAAGGGTAATTCCAAATGTAGTAAATCCCTAATAAAGACTTACTATATTAAGACACACAAAGATGTCACACTACTAGGTTTTGTTGCAGTCTAGTACCATGGAAAGAGAAGCTGGGTAGTTTGTTTAAACAAAAGTTTCCCACCTTCTTTTTCAGTGGGAGAGAGATTATAGCCCAAATAACATACCATTGTGTTAGCATGACTGAAATGTACTGCAAAACAAAGATAAAAAGTAAACCACTCTGTTTTATTTTCATTCTTTGAAACCTAAAGAACTAAACAAAAAGAGAAAATAATGTTATTTTTAGGAACAATAAGAACCTTTTAATGTGTTGTGCAGGTCTTCATCATTTTAGTATGTTGAGCCAATGAGCAGAGGGGGATAATAAGGAAATGCTGTCATGGTAGAGTTTTGGGTGAAACCTCATTAAATATGGTAGGTGTAATAATTACCTTTCATTTGGATTAATGTAACAAGCCATAAGCTCTTTTACGGAATATAATTGCTAAAATAATACAAATCATTTGCCAAAGTAGGACACATGGAAAGCTGGTATGAATCAGAGCTACATGTACAAAGGGAATACGTTGGAGATTGAATGCAAATGCAAGGATCTAGGTATTATTTACTTGGAACTAGGTTTGTATGGGAAAAGCAGCAATAAACACCTTTCGCCTAAGGCCCAACTGTGATGGTACTGGCTGAACAGAGGCTCAGAACTGCGAGCAAAGTTCTTATGCTGTTTCGTTCCTGCCCTGTGCTGGGAAGCAGGATTTAATGCAGTTTAAAAAAAGAAAATTGGATGTCATTAAAGAAGAACCTGACTCCATCATTATACCTTATTTCTAATGGAAACTAGTGTGAGACCCAGAATACTGGTTATTGGTTAACTGAAGAAGTTGCAAGGAATAACGGTGGTGTCACAAGTGACTTCAGTCTCCCAGGAAAGACATTATAAGGTTGATACTCCTTTTGATCCACGATGGATGAAATAAAGGAGGTATCTGCAGAAACTGACTATAGGCACAAAGAAGCAAAGCAAGATCTAAAACAAGAATTTTAGACTTCAGGAAAGAGAATTTAAATAAGATGTAATGTGATGACTTTTCAGCAGGAAATAAAAAACCCCTAAAGTAAGATCTAGAATAAAAAATGGAAGACTGCAGACTACTCAAGTCAAATAATGTTAAAAATCCATCAATTTGTGGGAGAAAAAACCATGGAAAGCATACATTTGTATCAATTTAATATTAAAGCCTAAATGAATGGCTGGAAAGGTGGATAGTAAGTGCCCTGGCTGCCATCATCTTCTTGTGTCCTGTCACCAAAGTTGAGTCCAGAAATGGGCACATATTATTGCTTGACCTGTAGCTTTAGTGAGGTCCTCATTTTTGTATGATTCCCCTATATGTGGGCAGGCTAGTAGGTGTTCTGTAGTCTCAAAATTTCCTCCATATTCACACAGTATGTTTGTGTCACTGGAATATCCCCACAGTTGCATGTTAACCTTAGTTTTAACAACCCCTGTTTGGAGGTGGCTCAAGCTTCTCCATGTTGGCCAATCAAGTTCTGTGCATTCAAGGAAGTGTTCAGCAGTTTTTAAAACTCATCCTAACACCCTCTGGATCGGCATTATTCATGACTGCGACATTTTATTCATGTGGCTGTCACTGTTTGATCCGGTGGCTGTGTTGTAGAAAGAAAACTTTTTTGTGATGTTAGTCTCCTGGAATCTATAATGTGGCCATGTAGTGGGTTCTTTTTCTTTGATCTGTTGGATGCATTTATTTAGCTTGTTACTGCTCTCCTAACGTCTTGTCGGGGATTCTGGCAAGTAAGTGGAGACTACTGACATTTGTTGGTTTAAGGCATGCAGTAACGCACCTGCAGCTTTCATTTAGTACAGTGCCCAGCTTCTTTGCATGTGTCAATCTCTCCCAAACAGGGCCTGAGCATTCAGCTCCTGAATAACAAAGTCTAAGTGTAGTAGTTTGTAACATTTTTGGGTTGGTTCTGCATTTGGAGCTGATGAGCTTCTTTAATATGTTGTTCTGGGAATTAACTTTGCACTTTGTCTTTCCTATGAGTGCTTTATATGAAAGTGTGTGATCTAGTGTCACTCCCAAGTAGACAGGATTCAAGCAATGGGTGAGGGTTATTCCATTCCAGGTTAGGTTTTGTTGCTTATTATCTAATTTCTGAAGGTGAGGCTTCCTTTACCTGTGTTTTTTTTGGATTGGCACATAGTTGATTTTTGATGTAATAGTTGGACAATTGGAATTGATACCAGCGTGGCCTTGACCTGGTTGTAGTTCTTAACTTGGGCAGTGGTACACCAGTACTCTACATAAATAAAACTTCTCATGCCTGGTTGAATTGGTTATTCATGGTGTAGATGTTAAATAGCAGAGATGCAAGTAAATCCCTTGAAGTAAGTCATTCCTGTTTTTGCCATCAGCTCCATTTGCATAATTCCATGTAGAATCATTGGTTTTCTAGTAAGGATCATATTATTCTTGATAACTGGAAATCTTTCATCATATTATATATTTTTGCAAAGAACCTCTGGTGGCTTACAATGTCATAAGCTGCTGACAGGTTTACAAATACAGCACCAGTGACCATTCCTTTTTTGAAGCCTTCTATGGTGTGCTGCATGATGTTTATTACTTTCTTCATGCATGACTTCCCTAGATGGAGACAAGTTTGATTGGTGATTAGGTGTTCTTTGACAACTGGTGACAAATGGTTTAACATAAGGCCCAACTGTGATGGTAGTATTTACCTCCTAGAAAAAAACCATAGGATTTCAGATCTGGTAAAGCCCTTGGTATGTGGTTTGTGGGCAGCCATCAATCTAAGTCAGCCAGGGCACTGCTAAAAGCCAGGAAGAAAAAAGTAATAAAATGGTTTAACATGATCTGAAGTGTCTCATGTTTCTTGTACATCCAGATATTAACAAGAAAATCCAGGCTAAAAGAGTCTCAACCATCATGGCTGAAATCATTTCAATGGTCTTGCTTGGAAGACCATTCCAAAACTTCGCTCCTTTGATTGTTAGGAATCTTTTTTTTTATCTAAATTTATCTGTAGCCTATTTGTACCTACTTGATCCTGTGTTAGTTCCATTTTTTTTCAGGCTAAAAAGCTCTTCTCTGCCTAATATTCAACCAGGAATGTATTTGCAAAAAGTGATTAGACATATCCCTTTTCAGTTTCCATTTTGCCAAACAAGCCTAGCCCCTTTAAACTTTCACAAGAAAAGAAGCTTTAATAATTTTAGGAATCCTTCTTTGAACTTTTTCTAGTTTAACTGAATCTTTTTTAAATGGTGTGAACTACACACAGTACTCTAAACTGAATCTTACCAATGCTTTGTATAACAGTATTGGTACCTTCTTGTCTCTACTGCATTTATCCCACCTAATATACTCTACTATTGTATTAGCCTTTTTCACAGCTGTATCACACTGAAAGCTCAGTCAACCAACATATTTAGGTCCCTCTCTTCTTCAATTATCTCCAGTTTGTATCCCCATCTTATGGCTGAAGTCCTATATTCATTGCTAAATGCATGACGTTGCACTTCATTCCACACTTCATTCCACTCCTTTCCACAGGGTTATCTAAATCTTCCTGTATAGCAATCTAGTTTTCTTTTGCCCTGGCCAAAAGACAGCCGGACAACCTCCTCCCCTGATCCCAGCTCAGGCTTATCCATTACCAGTGCCAAGGTCACAGATAAAAAAGTTAAAAGTATACATCCTACAGTAGTATATAGGCTCACTGCCCTTCAATGCAAATGTGACAGGAAGGCGGGACCAGAAGTCCAGCTCCCTTCGCCCCTTCCCTTCCCATTATATTGTGTGTGATGTCAGAAGCCCCACCCCTGACCTCAGTCACATGGTGTGTGACATCACAAGCCCCACCCCCTACCCCAGTTACATGGTATGTGACATCACCAATCCTACCCCCACCCCTGCCCCATGGTACATGACATCAGCAACTCCGCCCCACCCGTTGCATGGCATGTGACACCAGCAAATCCGCCCCCACTCACCATGGTGTGTGAAATCAGTAACCCCACCCCTGTCCTCCAGTCACATGGTGTGTGACACCACCACCACATGGTCCATGACATCAGAAGGACAGCCCATGCAGCCCCCTCAAAGCCCACCCCCTCATACTGCAAGACCCACCCTAGAACACATGGTACAGTTATGACCTATCAGGTCCCAGACTGCTCTAGCTCCCAGGGCACAGGCATGGGGTGGCAGTGGGGTGGTGTGGCCTCTCTAATAACCCACCCCACCACCCCGACCCCCTGGCAGGGGTTTCAGAGGCCTCGGACCTCCCCAAAAACAAAGCCAAACCAACTGGAGAGAGTAGAGGGGTGGGGGGGCTTAGGCCACAAGACCACCAGGTCTAGCTGCTTTCCCAAGTGAGCCCTCTGTTTGCCTGAGACCATGCTAAGGCAAGCAGGGGTAGACATGGAGGAGATTCAGGAGTGTGAGATGGACGCCAAGTCTACCAAAACAAGACCAGGGACCATGACAGAACTCGAGCAGTCCATATCAGACCTGCCTATGGAGAGCATGGACAACTCTATCTCAAGGGACTCTGCAGAGGTAACCAACTTAGATGATTTTTGTGGGGGTTCTTTTCTTGTAACTCTCTGGCCTGTGTTAATAACAATGTTTTTGCAGGTAGACAACGCCTTCATAGACAGCTTTCAAAACCTGCACATTGGCACCCCACTGAAAGTAAGGGTCTTTTGCGTGAACTATTTTTGTTTCCGTCCAAAAGAGAGCAGTTTGAGACCAAAGACTGACGCAACATTTTTGTCCAAGACAATGACCACTAACTCAGGATTTGAGCCTATGGAGGTTACTGAGCAGCGCTACAAGCCCATGGATGTCATAGAGCAGGGCTACAAGCGCACAGAGGTCACTGAGCAGGGGTGTACAGAGGGACTATTTTCAAATAAAAAAGTATCCCAACGCTGTTCAGAAGGTTTCTTGCATGACTTGGTTTTGAACAACTGCTCAAGATGAGGCTGAAGGCCTCTGTTAATGCTGTATTTCTTACCTGCTTAATAAACCTTTTTTTACCATGGTTTAAATTTGTCCTCCAGCATTTGAATGCACCACATGGGTGTTCATGTGGGGTGGGGTGGGGTGGGGCACGGTGGTTACCAGACATGTCTACACAGGAGGCTTTGTTAAAAGGAAGTTTATTACTCTCCTGGTGAAGCTGGGAGTTTTGGCGGCGTGAACACGCTTTTTGCCTGTCAAAAGGCAGAATATGCTTCTGAACAGAAGCAGGGTGGCTGTCTGGCTTTCAGATCAGGACACTTACACCCTACACAAACCGGCAAGAAGACATTTTAAAAGAAACAAGACTGTTGTTTCAGATATTGATGCACAATGGCAGGCAGATCTGGTGTATACGCAGCAGTTTTCCAAGCACAATTGTGGGGTTAAGCTCATCTTAACAGTGATAGACATTTTATCAAAGTCTGCCTGGGCTGTGGGTCTAAAAGACAAGTCAGGCGGTGAAATAGCTTGGGCCTTTGAAACCATTTTTACAGAGGGCCACGTATCTTGAAAATTACAGACATATCGCGGGAAAGAATTTTTAAATAGTCTTTAAGCAAACTGCTAAAACAGTATAATATTCACCATTTTGTGATGAATAGTGAAGTGAAAGTGGTAGGGAGGTTTAAGAGAACATTAAAATCAAAGATGTGGAGGTATTTTACAGCCTGCAACACCTTTTGCTACATTAATGTGTTACCAGAGTTTATAAAGAGCTACAACCACGGTTTTCACAGAACTATCCACACCAGGCCTGTTGACACGAAGTCTCAAACTCTCCACAGGTGTGGAAAACCATGTATGGAGACTATTTCAAAATAAATGCAGCAGCACCCGTGTTTAGAAAAGAAGACCACATGAGGGTGTCTAGGACCAAAGGGAGGTTTGAAAAAGGTTATGAACAAACATTCACCAATGAGATTTTCATAGTGGATGAAGTCCTTAGAGCAGGGATGCCCAACCTTTTTGAATGTGGGGCTGGATCATGACCTTCTTATCACCCAGTGGGCCTATGAGCCATATTCTAACACCCTCTGTCCTGGGCCAGAGAGACCCTGCCTCTGTAGCCCTACTGCACCTGCCTGTTATTGTAAGGTTCATGGTAGCTGCTGGTAGGCAGAGGCAAGAGGGATCCATTCTGCATACAGCCAGCTACTGCCCCAGAGACTGAAGGGGAGAAATAAATAGCTCCACATCTCCATCCCCCAAGCAGCGCAGCCCCACGAGCTGGCGCTGCCTGAGGGGGGCTGGAGCAAGGCGGCCGCTGCACTGCAGCCCCTCACCCGCCCGCTCACTGTGGTCCCCAGCCACCCACACACGCAGCCCCGGTCGTCTCAGCGCTGCGAGGCTGGAGCATGGGGTCCAGCTCACTGCCTGGTGGACTCCAGAACCGGAGCAGCATGCAGCTGAAGATGGCTTCCCACGTGCTGCTGGGGATGGGAGGAGCCTGGCCAGGTCTGCACCAACCAGCAGAAGCGGCGGCAGAGTCGTGTGCTGCTGGGGACGGGACAAGCCCGGCTGGAGTGGCAGGGGCTCAGCTGCACTTTCCCCCTGCCTGCACCGGTCAGTCCCGAGTGGCACATGGCTCTGCTGCCGCTTCTGCTAGCCGGTGCAGATCCGGCCGGGTTCCTCCCATCCCCAGCAGCACGTGGGAAGCCGGCTTCAGCTGCACGGTGCTCTGGATGGGACAGACCTGCCCAGGTTGGCACCAGCCAGCAGACGCGGTGGAGGAGCCATATGCCTCTCGGGACTGACCGGCGTAGGTAGGGGGAAAGTGCAGCTGCACCCCTGCTGCTCTGGCTGGGCTTATCCAGTCCCGAGAGGCACACGGCTACTCCTCTTCCCACACGCACCGTGTTGGCAACATGAACCTGATGCGGTACATGTGGGAACCTTGTCCTTTCCCCAGCCCTTCAGCAGCCATTAGGAAGGAAGGGACAGGAGGTGGGAACGAAAGTAAACAGTGTTTACTTTTGTTTCCCGTTGCAGCACCATGGGCCTCAGAAAATGCCTTGGCAGGCCACATGGCAGCCCACGGGCCTTATGTTGGACAAGCCTGCCTTAGACGCATGCAGACACCTGCATACCACCTAACAGATTACGAAGATGAACCTATAGAGGATTCTTTTTACCCTGAAGAACTACAAAAAGTGAACCCCAAACAGGACAGTTTACAGGGTTGAAAAAGTTCTAGCAATGAAAGGAAAGGGAAGAAAGAAGCAGTCGCTGGGGAAATGGTTGGGGTGGCTGGCTAAATTTAACAGCTGGGTGGAAGCGTCCCAAGTTTGTAACATATAGGGGTACCTCCGTCAGAAGGCCAAGATGTGTGATGGCATCTTTTACATCACTTTGCCCAGAAACGCTAGCGCCAGGATTTTTCCAGAGAACATCAGCTTGAACTTTACCATAGAGCTGGTTAAACCTCTGGATCTGCTGGGTAACTGGGAGATAAGGTTAGCAGAAATATAATACCCGTACAGCTGGAACAACATCAGCAACGACACCCCTTTTAAAATAATTTCTGGGACTAAAAAATGGGAGTACCTCCTGCATCAGGGGTATTATACAACCATCACAGAGTTGCTGGATCTTATGAACGATAGGATTGCCATCCACCCTACTCCACCCAAATTAATTATGTACTATGATCAAGTGATGGGAAAAGTCAGATTTAAAACCAAAGATAACTCTTATGGTTTTTATACCGGTGGTGAGCTAGCCTATATTTTGGGAATGCTACCCAGGTCCTCTGTTAAAAAACCACACTTCCCTGCCAGTATTATTGGTGGATTCAATTTGCTGTATGTCTACACAGACATTGTGGAACATCAGCTTGTGGAACATCAGCGGGAACTTTTTGGTTCCTTTATTAGGCTGCATCCCTGTCCGTGGGAGCAACAACGAGTTTGTCACCATCACATACGGCAAGCCACATTATGTCCCCATTAGTTAGCACCACATTGACACAATCAGCATTGACATAAAGACAGATAAGAACAAACACGTCTCATTTTGCTTTGGTAAGGTGATCACTAAGCTTCACCTATGCCCCTGGAAGACTTTGAGTTTTTAAAATAAGTAAAAGCACAATGGCAATGGTAAAAAACTATGGGGACCCTAACAGAAATTATTATAAAGCCCAGGCCGGGTATGGTATTTCCGGATATCAGGAGGTGCCTGTGATGTATGGTGCTGGCATGGGAGGCATATTCTGCAGCCTCTTTAGAAAAGTCATTCCGCTTTTGGAAAGGGGTCTGGAGATTATTAAGCCCCATGCTAAAAATGTGGCGCAAAACATAGCCAAAGACATGATCAGTCATGTTTCCTGAGCTGTCCTGGATAAGGTGGTCAAGCTGGCAAAGCAGGGGTCCAACCTTGTGTATATTCAAAGAAAGAGCCTTAAAAGAAAGAAAGATGCACCACACTCCGGACATGCAGGACCTCCTCAACCCCTTAAAAAGAAGAGGGTAAGTCAACAGGGCAACCATACATGAAAAACCAAGAAGCAGCCTGGGAGAAAGAAGGGGCACACTCCTGGTGCAAACAGAAATGTATTTTAATCATCATGGCCTTTGTTCACTGCAAAGAATGTGCCAAAACCGAACTGGATGTGTTTCAAATAGCCCCTACGCAGACCTGCATTGAGAAAAGCCTGTATGTTGAGATCCCCCCACTCTCAGCTATTACTGAGTCTGGCCCCCTTGACCTTTTCATAGCGGGGAATGGCAAAGATTACATGGATTTGAACAATACGCTGCTGTACCTTTGCTGCAAAATTGTAAAAGGCAATGGAACTGATCTTGATGCCAGGGCAGTGGTGGGTCTGGTGAATTACCTTCTGGCCTCTGTCTTCAGTCAGCTGGATGTCACTCTGGGAGACTGTCTCATAAGCCAGAGCAACAACTGTTACCCTTACCCTTCACTGAATTGGTTCTTAACTACAGCAATGACACCCTCACCACCCAATTTTCTGGCATCCTGTTTTACAGATACTCCTGGACATCATGAAACGGTCACGCGGGATGGCAATAATCACGGGTTTCGGAGACAGGCAAACCTGACAGACCGGAGCAGAAAGATAGAGCTGCTTGGTCATCTCTATAGCGATTTTTTTTTTCAATAAAAACTGTTGCTGAATGGCGTGGACATGCAAATTCAACTGACACGCAGCAAAGATGCCTTCTGCTTCATGGGTGCCGCAGCAGCTGGCCAATGTAAACTAAAAATCACAACCACCTCACTTTTTGTGAAACGAGCGAAGGTAGCCCTGGGTGTCTGACTGGGCCATGCGGAGAGGCCTTGCTTACGGCCAATGCTAAATATCCATAGATCGCATGGGTATGACAGTGTTTAGTATTCCTGCCAGCAGCCAAGTCAGCAACCAGGAGAACTTGTTTCTGGGGTAGCTGCCCAAACTCATCATCACTGGGTTCATGGATAACAATGCCTTTAGCAGGAATTATGCTAAGAACCCCTTTAACTTTAAACATTACAATACAATACAATTTTGTGGCCTTCTACGTCGATGGAGAACAAACCCCGACAAAACCCCTACAACCAGTTTTTGAGAATGGTAACTGCATGTGAGAATATATGCATCTGGTGCACATGGCTGGTAAACATATGAAAGACGGGGCCCTGATAATCAACTGTGAGGAGTTTGCCCTTGGGTACATCTTGTTCGGTTTTGACCTGTCTCCTGACCAGGAGTGTGCTGATCATTATTCACTGATTAAAACTGGGAACTGAAAGCAGAAATACTCTTTGCTGCGGCTTTGCCCACCATGGTTAACATGATCTTTTACGGGGTCTTTGACAACATCATCGAAATAAATCAGAGGAGAAATGTCACGTTTTACTACATGTGAAGATGGACACTGAACAGCTCACCAGGGTTTTATCCTTAGACCCTTATGCCAAAGAAACTTTCTTAGACGTTTTCCTCTGCGACTGGCTTCCTAAGACTCAACTATCTCAAAGGCCTCTGATCTTGGTGGTCAACATGCACCACATAATCAACCCAGAGAACACTGGTTGGCTGTTTACCTGGAGGATTGGAACGGCGGGGAATTTTTCGACTCGTATGGCCACCCCACAAACAGCGCTCTTTTTCCTTAAAGCATTATGTTCTTTTTAAACAAGAAGGCTGCTGACACTGCTTTTCAGACGAAACAGTTACAGGACCCCTGATCTGTCACCTGTGGATAGCACTGCGTGTTTTACTTGTACCACTGTAGCAAGGGGCTATCGTTTGAACAGATTTTAAAACTGTATTATTCCGACGATTTAGCACAAAATGATAGGGTGGTGATGCATTTTGTAAAAAATATAAAAATTTCCATGTGGCCGGACCTGCTCAAAACATGTTTCAACATGCCCAAACACGTATTTCTTGCTGTGACTTTCATGAAGACTTTGTCTAAATAAAACACTCAGCTGATGCTGTGTAAATAAAGCTCTTGCTGTTTAAATGTGTGTGTGTTTTCATTTAAAAAAATCTGCTGTAGACAATAACTTTATAGCAGTATAGAATAGTTTAATTCAAAGTGTAAAACTGTACATGGAGAGCCAATGGCTTTTAGAGACAGTTTTTTCTTCTTAGGCGGTGCTGTTGTTTTTTGGTCTGAGGCAGATGCTTTCAGGCATTCCAGATGATCACGATTCACGGCATTGCCCATAACAGAAGATGGTACGTTCAGCTTGGCCATGGCTTTCATAAACATGTCCCAGCCTTTAGGTGGACGCTTACCAAACCTGGTGTGAGTCTGAAGGGTTCCCCAGACCAAGTCGAACATGTTAGAACCATTGACGAGCATTCCTTTGTAGACAAAACCCGCTTGATCATCCCAAGAAGAAATATCCTTGTGAGCAACACTAGCATTTTTCCTGTATGGGGCATACACGTTAACCAATACTTCCTGAATGACGGGGTAGGGGTTCATTGGTGTTTCTAGGAGGTTTCTGGTTTCTAGGGGGGTCTGTTCTGGCAGAAACAGGGCTAATTTCCCTCTGTCCAGATCACCCTGCTTACATAGGTTAGGTATTTCTGAAGTACAGCAGCATACAGTTTAGCATTATCATGTTCCGCTAAACCCAGCCTTTGGAGAATATCCCTCATTTTAGCATTCAATAAGCCGGTTGCCTCAGCTCTGATATTTTCTTGAGGCGGTGGGGAGCCCTTAATTGTTCCAGCTCATGTTTGGGCACCAGGTACATTTGTTCTATGTGTTCCATCACCCGCTAATCAAAAGCCCTATAATCAGAGGGAGAGCAAAACTTAACAGAGGGCCAATAAATCCCCCAGACTGTTTTACCAGCTGTTTCTTTTTTTTTAAGAGGCAATCTTTTGTTACTTAGGTTTTTTATGATCCTGCATCTCTTTTTCAGCATGCAAATTTGATGCGGTGTCAAAGGGATGTTTCCTTTTAAGGTGTTCAGAGCAATTTCTGAAATAGCCACTACTAAATCATCAGAGGCTGAACAGAGTATAGCTTTTCTCTGCTCTGGGAGGACTAAAGAAGTAGTTTTAAGAGAACCAAATTTCTTTTTACATGGTTAGACATATTTCTCTTCCACTGTCTCAAGAGCTAAGAAGAGGCCCCCACAACATCATCTTTTTATTCCCACCCACTGTTTTTTTAAAAGTGTAAGCAGCAGGTTGGTCAAGAGGAAAAAGCCCAGTTCTTAATCTAAAACCATCCAGGGTAGAAGCATTTAAATCAACCACCAGTTACCCATAAGGTGTTTTAGTGGCATCCTCAAAAGCTTCTAGAAAGAATTGGGGCTTACCCGGGTATATCTGCCGCACCATTCCCCTTAACTCAAAACACATGGTTTTGTTTAAAAACCCCAGGGATAAGCTACAGATAGTGTCCCTGATGTGGCATGCCACTAAAATGTAAGGTCTAGGGATAGCTCCCTAACCCTCCTTGGAAAATTGAAAACTATCCACACTGAATAGACACAGTATGTAGGTACAAAAATGAGCCCCATACTTTCTGTTTAGATCCAGACTGTTATAGAATAATCAGAATTAGATTTCTGAGTATGGAATAAAATCATAGATTCATAGATTGTTAGGGGCTGGAAAGGACCTTGTAGATCATCAGGTCCAGCCCCCCCCC
>NW_017729032.1:174466329-174470922 GCF_001723915.1 Gavialis gangeticus
CCCTGCCCCCGCTCTAGGCAGGAAGACAACTGGGGTCAAGTGACCCCAGCAAAGTGACTGTCCAGTCTCTTCTTGAAAACCTCCAGAGTAGGTGACTGCACCACCTCTGGAGGGAGTTTATTCCACAGTCTGGACACCCTGACTGTGAAGGAGTTTTTAATGGTATTAAGCCTGAATCGGCCTTCCAGTTTATATCCATTGGTCCTGGTCTTCCCCAGGGGTGCCCTAGTGAACAGTTGTTCAACGAGCTCCTGATGCACTCCTCTAATATAGCAGTAAGCCGCTATCAAGTCCCCTCTCAACCTTCTCTTCTTTAGGCTAAAGAGCCCCAGGTCCCTCAGCCTTTCCTTGTATGGCTTGCCTTGCAAGTCCGTGATCATATGGGTGGCTCTTCTCTAGACCCTCTCAAGTTCTTCCACGTCCTTATTGAAGTGTGGTGCCCAGAACTGGACACAGTACTCCAACTGTGGTCTCACCAGTGCTGAGTATAGTGGGAGCATCACTTACTTAGTTTTACATGAGATGCATCAGTTGATGCATGCCAGCGTGTTGTTGCCCTGCTGGCCACTGCATCACACTGATGGCTCATGTTCATGCAGTGGTCAATCATTACCCCTAGGTGCCTTTCAGCCGTGGTGCAGGTCAGGCTGTCACCTCCGAGCCTGTATGTGTGTTGAGGGTTATTTGCCACCAAGTGCAGCACCTTACATTTGGAAGTGTTAAACTTCATCTGGTTCCAGTCTGCCCAATTCTCTAGCCTGTCCAGGTCTGCCTGTATCAGCAACTGATCCTCTGGCATGGCCACATTGCCCCATAACTTGGTGTTATCCACGAACTTGGCCAATAAGCTTTTCACTCCCCTATCCAGATCATTGATAAAGATGTTGAAAAGCACTGGTCCAAGCATGGACCCTTGAGGGACACCACTGGCCACTTCGCGCCAAGAAAACATGGATCCGTTCGTGAGAACTCTCTGACCGTAGCCAGTTTCCCACCCACTGAACTGTTGAGCAGCTGAGCCCACAATTTTTCAGTTCCCCCACAAGGATATTGTGGGAAACTAGATCAAAAGCCTTTTGGAAGTCTAGGTATATAATGTCTACCTTGTCTTCCATGTCCAGGTGGCGAGAGACCTGGTCATAGAAGATGAGATTGGTAAGACAAGACCTACCTGTGACAAAGCCATGCTGGCTGTCATTCAGAATCTTACCTTCTGCGAGTGTATCGCACAGAGATTCTTTAACGAACTTTTCCAGGGTTTTCCCTGAGATGGAGGTTTGTCTGATTGGCTTGTAGTTGCCCAGGTCCTCCCTCTTCCCCTTCTTAAAGATGGGCACAATGTTCCTGTGCACCATGAATTCTGAAAGAGCTTTGCCAGGGGTTCCATGATGCCCACAGCCAGCTCCTTCAGCACTCTCGGATGGAGTCCATCCGGTCCCGCTAACTTACATCTAGCTTTTCTAGTTGGTATTGCACCCACTTGGTCGGGAGGCTATCAGTTCCAGCATGCCCACTTTGAGTCTTATCTCGCTTGACTTTCCCCATGGTCCAGTGAAATACCAAAGCGGGCATTCAGCAGTTCAGTTTTTTCCTGAATGTCAATTACCAGCTGTTCCAAGGTGTTAAGCAGGGATCCCCCAATTCCATTTGTTTTCCTTCTACTGCCTACATACGTAAAGAAGGACTTCTTCTTGTCCTTGACTCCCATGGCTAACCTAAACTCAGTCACTGCCTTGGCTTTCCTGATCATTTCCCTACAAGTGCTGGTCATTAAAGTATAGTCCTCCTTGAGGACCGTCCTTAGCTTCCACTGTGCGTATACCTCTTTTTTAAGAGGACTGCTATTTCCTTATTACCTTTCCTCTTTGCAGGAATCGTGTTCTTTTGTGCTTTGAGGATTATGTCCTTGAGCAATGACCACTCTTTGTGCACCCCATTTGCCTTCCCTTCCTGGTCCCTCATTGCCTCCCCTACTAATGCTCTGAGCCTGCTGAAGTCAGCATTTTTGAAGTCTAGGACTTCAATCCTGCTGGTTGATTTGTCGACCTTGTGGTGGACCATGAACCTAATAATTTCATGGTCACTGTCGTCCAGGTTTCCCTCAATGTTCAAGCCACACACCAGATCATCTCCTTTGGCCAAAACCATGGCCCGGAGAGCGTTACCTCTGGTTGGCTTTTGCATTTCCTGGGTAAAAAAAGCTCCTCAATCACAGTCAGGAAACTGCATGAATGATCTGACCTAGCTAAGTGTTCCTCCCAGTCTATGTCTGGGTAATTGAAGTCACCCATGACTACCAAGTCCCTTGTGCATGCAGCCTCTGTCAGTTCTCAAGAGAACTCCAGATCCAGCCCCTCCCCTTGGTTCAGTGGCCTATAGTAAATGCCCAGTTTGGTCTCTCTCACCTCACTCCCCAGACCTCCTCTGTACCTTGACCCAGAGGGTTTCAAGCTGCTTCTCTTTGGAACCAATGTCAGCCTCCAGAAAGGTGTACTTCTCTCTCAAGTAGAGAGCCACCCCTCCGCCTTTTCTCACTACTCCGTCCCTTCTGTGCAGGGTGTAGTCCTTAACAGCTACGCTTCAGTCATGTGACCCTCCAGGTCTCCATGATCCCTAAGTCAGGTCATATTGCCCACTAAAAAAAAAATCCATTAAATGCATGAGAAAAGTGAGTTCAAAAATAAATTATGAATCCAGATGTACTAAGAAAACACATTGAAGAAGGGATCTACAACTGAACCAATCTCCTGTCTGATCTCAAATGGAGACACTAGTTGGGAATGTGGACCAATCCAAAAGTAGAAAAAAAATTAGGTTTGGAATGTGTGTAATTTGAGCAAGAAGTCTGGAGTGCTAAAATAAGCAAATAATCTGCTTTAATTTCATATGGTCAATACCTGAATAATGAATACCAGGAAAGGGGTCCTAGGGTGTAGTTATGAATTTAAAGATGTAGGCTCAAGCTAGTGAAAAATTGTGTGTAGGTAATTATTTGTAGATAAGTGGCCATGCCTTCAGACAAAAAGCATCGTAACACCTACATGCTATGGTAGCTTTCCAATAAAAGAAAGATGAGAGGACTGAAAATAGTTTGAAACTTGAGTTATCATTGGAATTTTACCTGGTAATATACATGTGGATATGAAGTAAAAGATTCCTGTTTGTTTCCTCGAGACAAGACACAAATAGTAAAAATAGGAACCAGAGGAGGAAAATATGAATGAGTAGATCTAATAAATGTTTACATAGAAGAAAACTAGTAGAAGAAGGGATGGGACATGAGCTGCTAGAATTGTTATTAGACCTGTTCAGTGCAATGCTGTATGTTCAAATGAGAAACAACAGAAAACATAAAAGATGTCATGGTCAGAAAAAAGTTGTCTTCCAAATCAAATATATGTTGCACTGCAGTGCTATAACATAAAATTAATACTAGAAGAAACTAACCCATTGAACAGCCACTGTACTGTTATCAGTAGCAAAAAGAGGCTTCATGGGAGTTTGAAGACATGTATCAGGAAGGTATAACTGAACTTTCAATCATCCTTGGTCCTCACACATTTTCTTAAGAAAAAAAGATGACAGCACTAGATTCTGTTTCTATTATTAAAAAAACCTGAAGGAAGCCACTTTAAAAGAGTGAAAAATACCATTTCTGACATGGTATTCTGGATACTATAGCAGGTTCAGCCTGGTTTTCTACATTGCTTATTATAGTTGACATTATCAAGTGGAAGTGGATCCAAAGGGGAACAGGAAAGACTGATTTTACAACAAGATGAGACCTTTGCCAATTTTAATTAATAGCCTTTTGCTTAAGTAACGCACCAGCTACACTTGAGGAGCTAGTGGAAAAAAAAAATTACAAGGGCTCCCCTCATACGGTTTGTTTGTGCATACCAAAACCCTTAACTGGGAAATGAATTATTTACAAATGGTCTGTTTTGAGTTTTTATACCTGCTATCAGAACCCAAAATGTAATTTGTTTCAAAATCAGTGAGGGAGCAACTCTTACTGGGAAAAGATAAAACTGAAGGTATACAGACTGGCAGATTCCCCAGACACTCAGAGAAAGAGCTTTGTGGGGCTGTTAAAGACAATTTGTAGGTTTGCCATTATAATATAACCTTAAAATAGGTGCTGACACTCCCAGAGGGCCCAGGGACCCCAGTACCACAGAAAACTTACCTAGGCAGCAAGCCAGGATGGGGAAGGAGCTGGCTCTTCAAGCGGTTGTTAATCAAGCTGGGCGGCAGCCAGCTGATGATGTCAGCTGTGACTATTTCCCTGGGAGATTTAAAAACCCCGGAGGAAGCTGGGTGTGGGATGTGGTAGAATGTCACCTTGGTTTCTCCCCAAAAATCTCTGCCCTGTGACAATGTGATTAAAATCTCTGAGCTGTGACCATTTGATTAGGATGGGCCCAGGAGAGGAGACCACACCCTCAACCTGTCTCTTTAGGTAACTTGAGCTGGCTGCATTCCTGAGGGAAGGGGGAAACCTGCTCCCTCTGCCTACTGACTGGCATCAGCTACCTGGGTAAGGGGTTTCTACCTGGTGGACTGGAATCTGCTCAGCAACTAGTGATGTAT
>NW_017729032.1:174475922-174480039 GCF_001723915.1 Gavialis gangeticus
TTCGGAGTCTGGAAGGTGGTTGGGCGCAGGGAGGTGGGCGGCTCAACGCAGGAGCGCCCCCTACTGGCCCACCACATGGGACACCAGGCATGCTGTGGCATTACCTGGTCAAGCAGATTACCCCCACAACTCTGCCCCACCATGAATGAGCAAGGACAGGAGTAGGAAGCCAGCCAAGGCTTCCCAACCCTTAGCCCCAGGGGTACAGGCCCGTAACCAGCCAACCCCTGCAGGGCACATGATGGGCATAACCCATTCTGTGCCTGTGGGAGGCACTGTAGACCCAGGCACAGCATAGGGATGGAGTCGGGCCAAGGAGGAAGAAGGAAGGGCAGGTGGAAACTCCAAACCTGCACTTCCAGCAGGGGCCAATGAGGTGGAGACCCATTAGGGGCATTTGACAAGCTGAAGCCAGGAGCTGGTATTGCGGAACGACGATCCTCGCGATCCTCACAGTTGGCAAGTGGAAGGGGCATAGGGTAGGCGCAGCCCCAGGAGCAACTGCAACGAGCCACTAAGTATTCCCATCTCTGGGCCAGGGTAGGAACACCACTGAAACTCTCCTTTCAGTTACAATTCCATCAAGTCATGGTAGGCCGGTCAGGGGCCTGGCCCTGGGAGCAGGGAAATACTCACAGCACCAACTGGGGGCACCACATATGTATATATAGAAATATATATACCTATATAACCCAAGACCCTGAATACTAGATAACTTGTCAGGCCAAGAGGAAAAATAGAAATGATTTTGGTAAGAAATAGACCTCAGAGTATCCCTAAATGCATATGAACATACTTAACTTTAATACAAATAGGTCTGACCAGAGTAAAACTATTCATGCACATAGAATTATATAAATGTATAAATATTTGCATGATTGGGTATACATTATTATTACTCCTTATTCCTTTATATTTATACTTACAGGCCAAGACAACTCTGGAAGAATGGAATCATCATTAAAGAAAGTGGAATTGCACAGTATAATATAAGACAATGATAAGGGTACACAGCTGTAATTGAGGTATTGCCAACTCCTGCTGTTATGTCAGAAGACTCACCATATTTGTTGTTTAACCTGAAGTCACAGATCCTGAAGACCAGCAATTAGGTGAGAATCTTAGCTTCAAATTTTAAAAAGTACCAGTAAATTTCTAGCTTCTTGGATGCTGACAAAATTTGAGCTTTGTATCCAGACAGTAAGAATTCAAAAGGCAAATAAAAACAGGATTTATTTGCTTTATATCTCAAAGGTTTCATTTAATCTCATAATCTTCTGGGATCTTGGTTTTCTCCAATTTAAAAAAATCCCCAATTTTCAGTTAAAAACAAAGTGTGTGTTTGTATAGTGCTTTTTTTATAATCATGGAAAAATGGGTTACTTTTTCTTAATAGAAAATGGGGATTTTTTCAAATCAGAGAAACCCAGGATCCCTGATCATAATTCTATTGAGGCCTGACTGATAATCTATTTTAATACTGCCAACACGGAAAAAAAAAAAAAAAGGGGGGGGGGGAAATTTGGCCCTTTCAAGTGAGCATTAAAATCAAGAAAGAATGGGGTTGATATTTAGATCCCAAAGTGAGCTGACAGTTCTATTAAAAAGCTGCTAAAGGAAAAAGAATTTTTGATCAGAGGTCATGGTGACCCTACCAGTGCCATTTTGAGTCACTTCTTAAATTGTATTCTCCTATAGGTAATATGCAGTTTTCTTATATGTAAATTTGAAAGAAAAACATCACTGTCTCATTAGTGAATGTTTATAAAATGAAACAAAATAGTTTATAATTTCCTTGAAAACAGAGCTTGATTTCTCCTCCTGAGGGCTTTAGTAGAATCTTGTCTCTGCTATACTCCATTATTTTATATCCTGAAGTGAACAGCTTCTGAGAAACTTTTCCACAGCAGAATTACGTATGCTGCATAGTTTCTGCCAATTGATAAATGTTGTTCCTGTGATTCTTTACATTAGCTACAGCTGAACAGGTAGGAGCCTATTTACTGTTATCTATCAGGAAAGAGTAATTTGGCTGAAAGGGACTGCGCAAGATTATCGGGTTCAGCCCCCTGCCCTAGGGACAGGAAGTCAGCTGGGGTCAGATGACCCCAGCAAGATAAGAATCCAGGCATTTCTTAAAGGTATCCAGAGTAGGTGCTTGCACCATTTCTGAGGGGAGTCTATTTCCGAATCTAGAGACTTGGATGGTAAAGAAATTTTTCCTTATGTCCAGTCTAAAACTGTCTTCCAACAATTTGACCGTTAGATCTTGTCTTCCCTTGGGGTGCCCTGGTGAACAGACACTCTTATGTCCTATATCAGGCAAAATAATCTCTATTTTTATCGGTATAGTGGAATGTGGTTCCTGTATCCAAAGTTATAGCTACCTTGCACATCTTATTTAGTTAATGAATAAAAAAAATCATTCTTGTTTTCCTCTGGGGCACTACAAAGTAAACGGGAGATTTGGCAATAACTTTTTGAGTCTGATAATGTTTTTTTCTGCTAGTGTACAGGTGGTCAGTTAGCATTTATTTATTTATTATTAGATTATTATGCTCCCTTTCCTGACAAGGCTCAGGGTGGCTTGCAGGAAAGAGTAAAGCAACTTAGAAGAAAGCAGAGAGGCGAGCAAAACCAAACAAACAAGGTCAGGCAGGAGCAATGACCTTGTTCTTTTTCTGCAATACTATATACTTGACAACTGATCTTTCTAATGAAAGCTTTGGTTTTCACCTAATCATAGGATTTGAAATTAAGCACTTAATATTTTGAAAGTCACAATAAATGGCAATATTTAACACCATTGGCAGTTACCAGAAATTCTGAGTAGAATCTAACCTACTAACTACTTATTACAGAAGTTATACAAGCTGGAAGGAGTACAACTTTGAATTTCAGAGACCAAATTAAGTTTCCAGGGATGACAGAAAAAAAGTAGTCTTGTGTTGTAGCAGCTGCAATATGTGAGGTTATGTGCAAAAGCCAGATATATTTGGTAATATATTTTATTGGACTAACCAAGTAGCTGGAAGAGATGTTCAGTAAGTTTTCAGGCATTAAATTCCCTCTCTCAGGTCAGGCCAAAAGACAGTTACCTGCACTATTTTGTGCAAAAAGCTTATAAGCATCACTCCCAGTTATACTGCTGATCAGTTTATTTTATCAAATAAATCCTCCTTTTGTCTTAGAAACAAAGAACGGATTTTTTTACTATATAGAGCAGGGTTTGGAAATATCTTCTGAGGCAGACCAGAATGACTCAGCTCAGGTTGAGGGTGGGCTGGTGCCAGCACCTGGCTGCTATTGCTTTCCTCCTCCCCCTGCAAAACATCCTGCAGATACCATCAGATGTTCTCTCTGCCACAGGACTGGGGGGCAAAGTCCCTGGTAGGGGGTGCTGCTGAATCCTCTGCTCTGCTGGCTGGATCCAATGCCTCCACAGGAACATACAGGTTGTCAATCCTTGGTATAGAAAGGATACAGAAGATTGGATGATGAGATGACTGCAAAGAAAATGTCAAGCTTTTTGCAAACAAATAAATAAATTCCCAAATAGAGTCTGATGCTTTTGCAGTAATTCACAGTTACAGTTTGGATTCTTCATTTTACAAGTCTCTTCCAGGCGGGACTCTAGTCACAATAAAACAGCCATGGTCCTACTAACTGCTGTATTAATCAAAGCAGAAGTCTGCAAACTGCAGTTAGAGGGAACAAGTCTAAATGTTCCCCGCCACTTTCTGTATTCAACCCACTCCTCTTAGCGTATCTCCATACTTTGGCTGCCCGGGCCGGCGGAGATAGGGGAATCTCTTTTTTTCACAATATGGGAAACGGACTGGAAACACAGGCAGTCCGAATGAGAGGCCTGAAGCTACTAAAAAAATAATAAGGAAGAAAAGTACAGCTATAGAGCGAGGGGCTCAGAGGAAAACCCGTGCTGGCAACAGGAGCAGGGCGATACCCGCGCATTTGCAACATCCTTCCCTCCACTTAACTGACACCCTACCGCCCGGTCCCTCCCGCGGGCAACGATCAGCCATTCCACACCCCAACTGTCACTCTGCAGCCGCCCCGCCCCTCCCCCGGCAACGGTCAGCCATTCCATGCCCCAACT